>NC_059183.1:15862233-16172649 GCF_020631705.1 Daphnia magna
AAAAACCTTGCTGCTGGGCGCTCTCATCATGGCGGTCAGCTTGATTTGTCTCGGTGTCTTTGCTCTTGTCCAGCAGCAAGGTAGCAGCGTCATTAGACCTACCTGCACGGATAGCCAGCCTTCGAATCATTCAGCGAATGCCACTCTATTCGTCTGCGGTTCATCATCCTCCTCCGACGTTAATCCAGGGCTGCGCTATATGGCGCTAGCGGCCCTTATGGCCTACGTTGCGGCCTATTCTTTCAGTTTTGGGCCCGTCACTTGGCTGTTGCTCAGTGAGATTTTCCCGGCTGCCATTAAAGGTCGTGCTATGGCCGTTTCGACGTCAGTCAACTGGGCCACCAATTTAGTCATATCGGCTACTTTCCTCCGCACTGTGCAGCTCTTTTCGCTGGGTGGCGTGTTTTTCGGCTACGCCATTCTGACATTTTTGTCCATAATATTCATCTTCTTGGTCGTGCCTGAAACGAGGAACAAAACGCTCCATCGGATCACCAAGGAATTGCAGACGACGACCTTCGCTGGCCGTATGGCCCAACACGCTCGCCAATTTCCGTGCTTCACTGATTCGTCGTGGCTACTGAAACTCGGCGGCAATTATTCCCAGCTGGCCAACAATAGTCGAGACGTCGCTATGGAGATGGCCGTATCTTAAACGGCCATTCGAGTTGCCCTACATCTCTGTGATTCCCATTCCGCAAACCCCAATCAAATGAATGAGGTACATTTTATTTTTTATTTTTTTTTAATAAGTGGAACTATTATGCAATAATAACTCTCGCTCAACATGGCACCAGAGTTTGTTCCAAGTCAATTGTTTTTTTTTTTTTTTATTTTTTATATTTTATTTTGTTGCCGTTTCATCTTTTTGTACGTCATGGTGATGGTTTCCGCCAACATTTCATTTCCGCTCTTAAATGTCGTTGTGCTGCGGAATTCCGTACAGAGGCAACTGCCAACTATTTTATGCATTCCCTGTTGTCGCTCTTTCAAAATAGCCTCGAACCGTCATAATTTTTTCTAATTATTATTACTTTCTTTTATCCTCCGTGGATGAGGCTCGTGAATATTGTGTGCTGTAATCTAGCGGTGGTTACGTTAACTTTGTGCAAGACGTCACGATTATTCTAGGTCGAGGTGATCTAATGATTACTACTATTGCGTAAAAAAGTATTTTTCGAAAGATATCGGAACCGTGTCCTTCAATTACGTTCACCTGGACCGCAAATCCTTAGTGAAAGGGAGGCATACGGTTGAAATTGAGCCCAACTTAGAAACCCGAGATAATCTGTCAACAAATACTTAAAACTCTTTGCAATATTAGGTGTCATCAAAAATCATGTTCTGGAACTGACTATTCTCTTTGCTTTTTACGCGACCGTTTCTGTTTTGTTCCGCAATGATAATCCCCCCTCTCTCACGACCCGTTTTCTAAAACCATGGACTGTAGGACATGGCCCAAGAGGTAGATAACACCTTTCGCATACACATGTGCGATCGTTGACGGAAGCCACGAATGGAACGAAAAATCATCATGTGCCGTTTAACGGAATGTCAGGGTTTTTCCTGGCGGACAATCTATGTTTCTAGGCCCCGCAAACTGCGATAGCAAACGATACAACAACAACAACAAAAAAAAAGCAACGGGTAGGCTACGCCTATTGCGTCCTTGATCGCCCGTTACTTAATTATACTTCCCGACGCCCTTTTGCTCACGTTCACCACGACGGGAAAACTAGAAATAAGCAGAGACGGGAAAGTGCGTAAGTTATGCTTGTCGAACGTAATAACCTTTGGCTCTCTCTTTTTCTTGGGCATCCATTCAAAGTCACGTTACGTCCACTCCCCCCCCGCGTTTTGCCTTTTCTTTTGTTTTACTTCCATCCCGATTGTAAACAGACTCTCAAGTTCTCTTGTCATTCTACGACGATGCAAACAGCGCAAAAAGGTCAGAGATGTTACCTACAACAGTTTAGGTTTTTCCCCCTACTTGGAATGGGGCGGGATGAAAGTTATCCCAACGCACTCTGAATTCAGCGCTTGGTTGTTGGCGACGTTCGTGCCGTGTTGGCTTATATAGATTTGGCCCATCTTTCGGATGTCTAATCATCTTGTTATCCACTTTTTTTCCATTTTTTTTTTTTTATAATTGTTTTGGATTCAACCTCCGTCCTGAATATTTGTATATCCTCTATCTCGTATTTTTTGTTTAAGTTGACGTGACTCGTCCGTGCGATACACGAATCGCGTGTCTTGTACATTATTATCTACCATCATTTTCACTAAAAGAAATTGGGAAAATGAGAGGGAGAAAAGTCAAGAAACCACAGGATCCAAAGTCTTTCTTTTCTTTCTTTTTTTCATTTTTCCCTTTTTTCCCTATCATCTAAAAAAAAGATTTAAAAGGAAAAAAAAAAAACGAGCGCGTGAGTGGCATAGAGCACGTGACGCGTTTGACATCCCAGCAACCGAGAAGCAGAAGAATATTTCCGTCCACTGCCTCCTCCTTTCATTCCACAAGTCACGCAGCGAAAGTTTGTTCTACCTCTAGGCTGCTGCCAAATAAGAGCGTTGGAAAATGTAAGAAAAATTTAAAACAAAACACAAAACAACAACAAAATTGGAGGCTGCTGTTTGCACGCAGTATCCGCTCTCCTTTTTTTGTGTGTTGTCTTTAATGTCTCGTATGTTTTAAACGTCCCTCCCTATTTTCTCTAGCCAGGAAAAAAAAATCCTTTCTATCCTCGTTCATACATGTTTGAAAGGAGTATCTTATACAAGCGAAAGAAGAAACGAATACCGCTCACGAAGCTATTAATAGGTGTGGCAAAAGTCCTCGACGTCGGTTTCGGTCCTACCGGGAAGGAAAAAGATCCCGCGCGCCTCACTTTCACGTGATGCTTCCATCGGGTCTGGACGTTGAATCGACGTACCAGACTTGATGCCAAAAAAATTGGACAAACTATTTCCGACATCCACGACGAGAAGGCACAAGGAACGCGTGCGCTTACCGATAGACGTCAGCTGTTTTCATTATAAAAACAAAAGAAATGCGGTTCAATAGAGAGACGTCATGTGAGATCGACTTTTGTGACGCAATCGAAAAAAATAAAAGAACTCTTTTTTAAGTCAAGTCCCAGGTAAAAGTTGTAAATAAAGGCGGGGCTCAATGCCCAAAATACGTAGCGTTGACATTTCATACATGTTAGTAACTGCGTGCGTGAACGATACAAGGTTGATTGCTTGGCTGTGGAGCTGGCCCTAACTGGACAGCCGTCAAAAGCTGATCCGAGTGTTTTTAAAATATATTTATACAGTCCTCCTTTTTTCTTCGACAACTTTTCGCTTTGTGACTCGGTTGTCCACAAAGATATTTTCGTTTATTCCTTAGCCTTAAATGGAAGTCGGTGAGTGGGACACCGGCTGGCTATATTAGCGACACTCACCAGATAGAAAGAACGCAGAGAGAGAAATTGCGTTCACCGTGTCTAGGTCAATTCCTATCTTCTCGTGTGCCTGGAAACCCAAGACACTAACGTAGACGTGCAACGTCACCAACAATAAAACTGAAAACTCTTAACCATGTTGTTCGTAGTAACCTCATTTCCCTGGGCCAGCATAATAAGAGTAGCGCATTTCCCGCGCGCTCCTTTTTCTCTTCTTCAAATTGTTTCAATTGCTATGCAGTTTCGTTGGTGATGACTTTGCTTCTAGCATCATCTCCAAGGCGAAAAGTCCTCCAAAAAGCTCTATGCTCGAAGAAAGTAGTCTAATAGTTGTAAGGACTTTGCCACGATCTTGACAACCGTAAACAACGCAACGTCATCATCCTACTCACGTCTTGGAGATGGGAGGCCGTATGTACTTGAAAATGCGAGTCGCTAGGCGGAGCAGCACAGGAGAAAGGACTAACGGAATCGAAAGTAGGCCTCGGATAAACATAGCCTGTTTGTATAGGCCTTTTTGGCACGTACGGAAAAATTCTTCTGGAACAGATAGAAACTGGGGTGGCAAGCGTGAAGGGAAAACCGCGGGTCGACTTTTATCAACAGTCCCGAACAGTAAATCTTTCTCATTTCGGGGCCGTCCTGCAACACCAGGGAAGAGAACCGTTAATCTATTACATTTTCTCGTATCGACGTGAGTTGCACCATGAGAAAAGGCCTTCTTGGTGACATGCAACTACCGCCACCTGGAATGAAACTTTTATCCATTTCTAAAATTACAACTGAAAACTCATGACAAGGGAATATAAAGAGATACATGCGTGATATTCAACAGCAAGATTGATCGATTACATGGTTGCAAAAGTCGATCTGATAAGAGAAAAAGTTCATTGGGTGGTTTACGAAAATTTAACTCGTTAGATGGCGTTGAGATTTTGACAGCGCGCCAAAGTGCCAAGCGGACACCATGGGCGGGCCTCAGTAAGTAGATTTGGTACAGTCTCTCTCTCTTCCAATGCAAGCTTCATAGTAGCCATAGCAAGAGGGGGTTAGGAGAAGAGAGAGAGAGAGAAGGCCCTAGAGGGAAGAGTGTGGACTTGTCAGTTTGAAACGCATGGCCAACGTGACTGAAAGTGCCTCCAATGTCTCGTCACCGTCGTTTGTTCACCACTTTCCAATGACGTTGTGTCGTTGATATTGTCTTATTCTCACAAAGCACGTCGTTTTTAACTAGGGGAACTATCGTGAAAAGGATTATTACTTACCAATTGGTACACACGTCAAGAATGCTCAGACTCAACGGTAAGCTCTTTCTTTGACTCGTCTCCCACTGAGTGAGTGTGGTGTTCCCTCGTTTTTCTGTGTGTGTGTCGAAAATGCATGTGGCTGTGTGCTCTCCTGTCTTGCAATGGCGCCCACGTGGTGACAAGTACAACATAGGCTTACCCAATTGTCAACATTTTTCGACCTAGTTTCGATAGTACAGTTATTTGACAGTTTATTCGAAACTCGTTGCTGTTTTGTGTATGTGTTTTTTCTCTTCGTGGAATCTAGTTTCGAGTAGTAAAGCACGTGGCCTTCGAGTTGCAAACAAGTTGAGCCCCCTTCAGAAATATCTAGGAACTCGTTTCATTAACTCTCTCCCGTGAGAGATAGTCTATATAAAAAAAAAAATTAAAAGGGGCTCGATAGCCCAACGTTTGTCTTCATTTGAGCATATCGACGTTGCTTTGGGATATTTTTGTCGTTTGCAACTGTCAAAAAGGTAAAAAAAAAAATGCAGTGACAGATCGACCTTGGCGCGTTGCTTTGTTTGCGAGAGAAAAGCACATTCGTCGTGACGTAACGGAAAAGTTTGTGATGTGGGTCATTGCCTAGTTAAAAAAAAGTACTTTTTCTTCTTTAAAAGTCATCGTCGATGGCTGGTTGGGTTGTTTCGCTTTCGAAAATAAAAATTTCTCTTTGCTTTGGTGATTTGCACGGCTTTTGTTGTTGCTCTAATACCCTGAAGGCACACACATCTTTTACTTAGATTTCGCCCTCCTCCCGTTTTGTAAATTGAGAACATTTTCTTAAGCCCAGTCACGATTCGAACCGCTTAACGGGGGGGGTTCAGATTGGTGGAATATAGAGAAGACAGGTTGACGTTTTGGAGGTAGACAAAAAAGGGGGGTGGGAAAGAAAATAAGAGGTGGTAAGAAAATGGCCGAATTATTTTTGGGTTGTGCTACTCTGAGCTCGAATTGGGCTCGAGTCCAGGTCGTAAGATGGTCGTGGGACATGCACCCGGGCTTGCAGAGCTGCTGTAAAAAGCTGCGTGTGTGGAAGACGATCCTGAACGTTAGTGACGTCATTTCGGTCAGTGAGCCTCGACCAAAGCGCTCTCGTGCGTCTCCATATTGCAACTTACTCCTTTTTGTTTTCTTGTTGTCCCAAGGAAAGAAGAAGAGCACGACTAGGTTTGTGTGAGTGTGAGTGTGTGTGTGTAGTTTTTACGCAGACTGTGAAATTCGAGCGATCGTCATCCAATCTGACATTTCCATAACACGCCGGATATAATGTCCAGCAAAAGGTGGCGCTGTTTGGATGAAAATCACAACGGTGAATATAGGGGACTGAGTCCGCGTACTTTCCAAAAACATTTTGTTGTTGAACAAAATAAAAAATAAAATAACAGTTTTATTTGCCTGTTGGGATTGTTGTTCAGTGATTTGTTTGAATTTCCTACCGATTTGTCTGCCTGTCTAACGTACGCCCCGTGTCTGACTTTCTCTAGTGTTGTGCTCGCTACCACTTTTCCATACCATTTTAGTGAGTTGAGTTTGATGATGGGGGTCTCGGGACTGAAAATAGCCGAGCTAACCAACCTCCGTGGTATTAACTTTGACAGGTTTCCCACTTAACTGCCTGAGTTTCATTTATCAAATCAGAGATGGCGTCTAGTGTCACGAGGTTGGAATTAAGCCCACCAACCGTGTAAAAAGCTATCTCGCTTATTTTTTTTTTTTTTTTATCTGACTTGTTATTGTTACAAACTTGCATATTTGTGATATCTGCGATTTTCTAATTTTTTTTTGCGTTTCATTTTGTTATAGATCGAGAGAGACGCCGTTCGACGGAAGATGTGGAGCACTCGTCGTCGGACGGCGAAGATTACGGCGCAATGGATTCTGTCATGTCCGGAGGCGAAGAAACTTCAGAAGCTGGACCAGCGGGAGCCAGTGGCTCTGGTTCACGAGCATCAAGCATCCATCATCAGCGTTCCAGGCAGCAGGCAGCTGCTGATAAAAGACGTCGAGGCAACCTGCCTAAAGAGTCTGTTCGATTGCTCAAGAAATGGCTTTACGATCATCGTTACAATGCTTATCCTAGCGACAATGAAAAAGCCATCCTGGCCAAAGAAGCCGGACTCACCGTGCTCCAGGTAAAAATATCCTCTATTAAAATTTAAGTTTTTGTCGTACGATTTTAATGTCAACGTTTTTTCCATTAAAAAAAATGCAGGTTTGCAATTGGTTCATCAATGCTCGAAGGCGAGTTTTGCCAGAATTGATTCGACGTGAAGGCAACGATCCACAGCGCTATACGATTTCTAGGCGAGGGAAGAAACAAGGTGGAAGTCCGTCGAAACGACCGCCAACGTCATCAAGTTGGTCTGAACAAGAGAATGAAAATGAGCATGATGTTGAATCTCACAGAGAGCAACGTGGCATCGGTAGCGATGGTGTTGCTTCGATTGGTCAGAGTAGTAGTGGGGGTGGAGCAGGTGGAGATTGGTCACCGGAGTCCCAAAGTTGCGGCGACCACGACTACTTTGAAGATCACCCGTCCAGTGGATTTGGAGTCGAATTAGAAGTGGAAAATGCCGAGTTGGAAACACATCATCATCATCCGTCCCACACAGCCAGTGCCAAACGTAAAGATATACATTTATACTCTTGTCTGTTTTCGTCATCAAGTTTTGGCTAAACATGTTTTCATTTATTTTTTGTGGGGGAAAAAAATAGGCCGATCGGGACAAACGATACAACCAACCTCACCAACACCTTGTTCGTCTCCAGCCGTTGTTTGTCCTTGCGGTTGCGGTGACGAGGAAGTAGAACACCGAGAAAACTACGTAGTCAGAAAAGCTCAAACTCAAATGGTAAACACACATTATTACATTTGTGTTGAAACGATAACGGTCGACTAAAACAGTTTATGCTACAGGAATCTCTATGCGAAATATCGCGCTGGTTCCGAGAGGAGCAGCAAAAGTCTAATAAGAAACAAGACGATGGCGAAGAAACGATGGAAGAAGATGACGATGAAAAACAATATTGTACGCGGACAGAGAGTTGCGCTGATTCTTCAACGAGTTCACGGGACACGTGGACGCCCGTCCATGTCGAGCCGACATATGGACCTTGCCAACGTTGTTATCCGCGCAACCTGAAATTTGCTCCGCATAGCAGCAATCACGTCACTCCGCCGCCAACGCCTCCCGACGAAAGAGACAAGTTTGAATGTCTTTACTTGCTGGTCGATACGGCCATTAGCCGCATGGAGAGAGAACGAGGTAGACCTTGGAAGTAAACAAAACAATGAAGATTTCTGAGTAGAAAGCAGCCAACGCAGCAGACAACAGTAGTAGTACAAAAAGAAGAAAACAAAAGGAAAAGTCAAAATAACGCTCTATTCTCCGGTTCCGAGTCTCCATGACATTTGTCGACATCCTACAACCGATAAGTACAACTCGATATGAAAAGCACGTCGACAGAGGAAGAGACGCACATTTAGGTCAATTTGAATTTTCCCTTACCGAGCGGATCGCATCGGATAAAAGTAGTCCAAAATTATTTTTTTTTCTTCTATGTTTTAATACTATTCTCCTGTTTTTCATCCTCTTCATCTCTTTTTTGCATTTAGAATTCAATCGACAAATTTATTTTAAATAGCACAAAATCGCACGCACGGCTCTTGAAACTCGTTCCTCGAGTTTTGAGCAAGTCCCCGGTCGCGAGAGAGGCCATTTCCCTTTAAAAAAAAAATCGTTGTCCTGCAGTCGGTCCGTGCCCTTCATTCTTCTGTCCTGAAGTTCCAGTATCACTTTTTCCCACCGCCCCAATTTTTGCGTCTGAGATTTACCTGGTAGAGTTGTAGTAAATTGCGTAATGGTATATAGAGTTACTTCAGGTCGTTGGTGTTTCTTTTGGGTTTGCTGAAGGAAAGGAGGCTATCGTCCGAGCATTCTTTACAATATATGCGCAGTTACTTAGAAATAATTTGTGGTTAAAAAACATAATTTAGTGCCATTTTTTTGTGTCACATTTTTTTTTTTTTTTTCTCGTCCCCGTAGAAAATTCACAGAGAAACCATACACCAAGCTGGCCCATCCTTTGTTGTCTTTCGGGACGCAAAATCTATCATTTCGTTGAAATAATCATAATATCCTATGTCTGTGCGTTGGTACGAATGTGGACGAGGGGTGGATGGGAATGAATTTGGCGACAACTATTGCTCAAACTCAAATTGAAAATACATGCGAGATAGAGCTTTTGTATACCTGTAGGCTCGGAGAAACCGGTAGAGCGGATTATGAGAGCGAAACCCGAAAAACAAAAACCAAATTATTTTGCGCGCACTTTTTTGTTGTTGTTAATTTACCGTGTGTGCCTTATCACCTCGACAAATTTATTTGGTGTATCTTTGTATCTCTCTCAGCTTCTTAATATGATCCTCTATCGTTTTCACGTTGACGTGTTGCCTTTTCTCTCGCTGTGTATTTGGCAGTTTGCGCCAGACCCACCTCATCCCCCCTTCTGAAAGAAACTTAATCCTGAGTTTAGTGCGTGTTATATATAACCTTTTGTGTGCGTGTGTGTGTTGCCCGCCAGCCCTCCTCTCAGCAAAAATGCATCAACTCAGATTAAAAAAGAAAAAACATAGTCCTGGAACTGACGCATCCAGAGAAAATCTGTCAATATATTTTTAGTACGCGGAAAGAAACACAATGAACATTCTCCAATTTATTATTCCAAGCTCATGTTTTAAAGTAACGTTTGTATTTTTAGAATCACAAATTTCTGGATTACATAAAGATAACTATTCTACGCCAATAGAAGGTGATGTATGCCAAAGGATTGGTAAGAAGGTACAAGCAAAAACACGCTATTCGATTACGCCAATTCAAAGAAAATCACAAAAACTGACTTTTAGGCTGCATTTTTTTTTTTTTTTTTTTTTTTTTTTTTTCAAGCTATCATAAAGCGTACCATCTCATATGAGATTATTTATTCTGGATTCCCTGGAACACTGCCACCGTAGGATATCAGTCCCTCTTCCGTAAATACGTACTACCATTCAAGAATCAAATGAGAAGAAAAAAGGAAAGAACATAGAATTGTTAAAAGTATTACAAAGTGCAAAGCTTTAATATATTGTTCGCTGGCGAAAATCACGGCTCGATCAGCTCAGCGATAACTCGATCCATGTCGCCGTTGTGACGTACTAATAGAGTTGCATTGAGGCCATGGTCGAGAAAACCCATTTCGAATAGTTTCTGTTCTTTTTCAGCCATCTCCACGCGGTATGCTGGCTGGATCCGAACTGGGCTGTTTCTGGGCTGCGGGTTTGTGGCGACAGCCTGAGCAGCAACACCCTGCAAATTTAAAGATGGTAACTCATTAGCATTGGGGAACTCAAATATTCTAATTTAATAAATGTTTTATCGGTATTATTCATTCATGTTTAGACTGTGCTATATACAACTGGATATATATCATACAGGAACGAATGTGTCGGCCAAGGTTCCAACAGCTGATTTAGCTGCATTATAACTAAAGAAAAAAGAACGGGTAAGCAAATTGCGAATAGTATAAATCTGAACGCATTTACGTCTGAGCAGCAACAGTCAGCGCTTCATCCCAAAGAGATTCTGGGAGATTATCTACACGATAAGTCGAGTCTCGTTGATTTTGCTGAGACGGTTGAGAAACTTTTGGGACTTGTGTTTGTTGTTGCGGAGCTTGCGGTGGTGCTTGTTTTGGCTCTTCTAACGGAACGTGGCTGTATGGCTTACGATCACGCAGGAACTCTGATGGCAGCGGCTGGTTGTGAACTATTTCCTGGCTGTTGATATTTTCGACATCTGCAAACCGAAGATTCGTATGGTGTAGAACTTAAGACAAATGAATACAAGAACTGTAGCAACCTTCTGGTGGGACGCAGTACGGAGACCTTTCTCGTTCAATTTCTATGACCGTCGACTTCACTGCAACGGCGCCATCAGTAGAGCACGATGAAACGTAACCATCTAAAAGTGTAGAGGTCGTTGACGATAAGAGCGAAAGCGACATCTTTTTAAGCTCCAAGTCTGGATACAGCGAGCCACCCGGTTGAAGATTGCTGGAAACATCGAGCGACGGCTGTTTGCAGTCTGTTCTCAAAAGTTAAAAATAGCCTGAGTGCTGATTTCAGTATTTAGCTGATTTTGCAATAGCAAAATCAATTAAAGTAGAATTAATGAATTATAATTAAAATTTTGTACCTTTAAATTCATGCTCGGTTTCAGAATCAAAACCGTCACTGCTGCTGTCATCATAGTCTGACATCAATGCAGACGTGTCCCCCGGCACTTAATAAAATCCACAAACCAATGATTACATTTGTAGTCAAAGCAGTCTTGCATGGTTACTTACGTGGAGTATATTTTGAGCCCGATGTAATGTTGTGGGGCATTGAAATCACCTCAAATTCACTGTCTGATGGACTGAACACAGTTTCAACGGCTTCGGAGACGGGATTTGCCTGATTGTTCAACTTTTCTTCGTTCAAGCTTTCTTTCGTTTCTCCTTGCGACGTGGCAAACTCATTCTGGCCGTCTGTTGACAGCTGGAACTGGAAAGTACGCTCTTCAATGTTCAACGTTTCTACAGATCCATTTATAAGTTCTTGTCGATCCATATTCAACCCGTCTGTTAGATGTACTAGAAGTTCCGTGTTACGTGAAATCTCGTCACTTAGCTGACTCAAGGTATCAGAAGGAGAGGAAACAGGAGAAGTAACAGAAGTCTTCTTTGGGCTCGTCTTTCTGGGAGGCACAGGTGGTGCCTTTGTTGGATCATACTTCTGTGCAGGTATTGGATGAGTTACTGTGGTAAAACTAGCCTCTGTATTTTTCTCATTATCTGTATCTGATTCGCTAACATTCTTCTGCTGCTTATTGATCTTTTTTCTTCTTTCTTTGCTCTCTTCAGTCGTTTTTTCTCTTCTTTTGTCATCACATGATGTGATGCACATAGCACTGCATATTTATCTTTGCACATTTCTCTTGCGTCAACTTCTTGGCAAAAACAAACATCTTTTATTGGCACCTGGAGGGACTGCAAAGACAATTTCAGATCTTCATGAAATTGGTCAAGCATGATTCTCATACTGTAAGCCACTTTAGCATGAACTTCAGCGCATATTTCAGCCTTCATCTATAAGTACATTAAGGATATATTATACAAAATTGTAGTCAATTTTACAAGAAAAAACTATGAGTTGCCTTTTCAAATAATGAAGTAGCCCATGGAGGAATGTCATCGTCCGACAACTCGAATTTTTTCGATAATTCTTCCTTTGTCAAATCCATTGGTGCTTAGTTTTTTTAACGTCCTACAATCACATGAATCTATAGAAGATTAGGAACTTTTTTCTGTTTTAGTGTGTGCTAAAACAATGCTATATATGCCTTCAAGACTTTCGCAACCGATATATAGAGATTGTAGACCACCACCGTATCTTCCAATGGTGATTAATATCGTTTCATGAAACTGCGACGTAAGAATAACGAAAACAACATGTGAGTCGTGTAGGTAGGGTAGTATACCTTGCCCAAGCAAAACTTGCAGTAAGAAAGCGTATCGCTGAGTCACAACTCCCACAGCTCCCAATTCACAACAAGCAAAAGCAAAGCAAAAGCACAGATAATAGATAAAGACAATCTGTGGGACTGTGGCAAAAGCAAGCAAAGCCAACAGATGTACGTTACATTCGTTAAGCAAGCTTTAGCAAACTTGAGTGAAGAAACAAACATGTGGGTTTCTTATCTTATTAGACTTATTACTTCTTTTTGTGAAATACGTTTGAAGGTTTCCAGAGTCCAGAGCTCTAGACCAGTCCAAATTCACATGTAAATGGCAACATGAATGTGCACTAGCTTATGCTTGAATTAGATGAAAAGTATAGATGAATATGATTGTTAATGGCGAGGTATATTGAATTGTTGATGTGATACTGCGATAGGAATTTAGTTTCTTATTCAACAATTCTTAGGTTATTATGCTTTTGACTAATCCTTCAAATGACTTGATCACAACATCATCACTTTGCTAAATATTCGTCTATTATGAAAATAGTTCACATTCGAGAATCATTTACACCAGACCGTGTTGGCAAATTGGACCCGAATATGGCAGACATGGTAAATTTACAGAATATTTTAAAATCACTAGTACTAGAATTATCTGTGAGACTTCTGTAACATAGTCAACATTTTACAATTTAGTTAATTTTCTCTACTATTCAAGTTGTTACAGTTATACATTGTTTAATGACAGAATAATGGAATTAGAAGTTAGGAAAAGATTGATATAGTTTTAATTTAGCAAATTACTGCAGTATTCAGTTCTCGTACCGAAATTACGATTTAGGATATCATACTTATGTCTCACTCGCATATTGACAAAGAAAGGCCATAAATTACTATTGGACTGTGTCACATATCAATACTGAGAAAGTCCAAAACGATCGACCTATTTTATCGGCCAAAATATGCAGCATAAGAATAATATCCTTTCGTTACCGCCTAAGCTATCACACACGAACGATTTTTAATCAAACAACATCCTACATATGTATGATACTCCTCTATAAACATGGGATGGGTTGAGTCAAAATTTATAGCCGGAACATCCAAATTGAAAGAGGTCGATCGAAAGTCGTGAGTTGGACTGGTTCTCTGCCACCTAACAATAAAATGGACCAGCCTTCTTCATTGGGAGCTAAAGAATTAACACCATGCTTTGTATCCGAACTATTATTATCAGAAGCATTTGGAAACGTTGTGTTTTGAACTCGCCGTTCGTTCACAATATGATGCAAGCGATGTAACTGATTCAGGACATCATTTCGCAACCGAGTAGTACGGGAATTTTTAGAAAAGAGGGATGGGTTCAACGCCTGAGCAAAACTGCGATGCTCGCCTTCCAGAAAATCGTCTGCTACGCAGGAAGAAAACTCTGTGTAAACTGGGTTCGAGATTCCGATGAATGCAGTAGGGAACGGCTCATCTATTTCGCTAGCGTAATCAGAAGTTGTGATGTCAAAAGTTTCGTCCTCTCTGAACGCGACTTATTTCCTTGTTGGGATCGAACGGGTTAAAGCGAACTGTTGTCAAAGAACGCGGAATCGAAGAGCGAGCAGCAGACGCAAAATTTTGAACACTTTCACTGCGAGCTTGACCTGGACGGCGAGATGAGCAGACATTGTTGTCTAGTTTAACCATATTTTGCGCTCTATCCTCTAGCTCTGACATGAAACTGTCAGTGCTCACATTGCTGAGCAATGAATACGTGCTGCTTTTCGTCAGCCAAGCTGTGGGGTTCGAGCAATCTATTTCTTCATCTTTTCTATTGACCGGCTGGTAACCGTGATTCCGGCTGAAAAGAGGACGTGACTTGTTTGCGGCGTTGATAACAGTTGAGCATTCGGTAGGCACGCTGTCTTCAATATTAGGTCCCGTTAATGAAGGGCGCTCTTCCAAATAGATTGGTTCATCATTAGAAGCGAAGAAAGATCCATTTAGGGCGATGGTCGTTAACTGAGTACGAGCCGTCGGTCTGGGATTTCGGGTTTCTAGACGTTCCCAGGTTTCCGTAGCTGAAAAGATTTGAGTGCGAATGTTAGAACAATATCTATGGCTTCAAATGTTTGTGTAACATGTCTATGTTTTTAAAGGTTAACTTAATTACTGAAGTGAAACCGCCAGACTTCATCGGATAAGTTGCCCTGCTTTTCGCCACCAATTACGAGCATGTGAGAGCGGACCCTCACTGCCGAGTGTCCATGAAGGGGTCCTGGACCTAACGGCTTACATTTGACCGAACTCCATCTCATGGTAACTATGCAATGATTGATAACACAATTATTAAAATACACTCGAGAAATAAACTAAAATATATTTACCTAGGTCTAACCTCCACAAATCCGATCTTTCCACCAAATCAGTCATCCCCCCATAGATCCACATTCCTTGATCGAAAACAACTGCTGCGTGACTGTGTCTTCCAGGTGGAATCGCTTCGGAGGATTTAGTTGCTCGACTACCATGGATCATTTTCCACGAAAGGGTATCTAACATCAGAAATGCAATAGCTTTCATTTTAAATGGATCTTTAGCAATGATTATTTTACCAAAAGAGAATTGCCATAGTTCTCCGAGTGATCCTCGCATATCTTGATATCCTCCATAAACAAGCATACGATCCTCGTAGACGACGGCTGTATGGCCTTTCCTGGAAATAGGAGCACAGCTTTTGCTTGACTGCCACTTGCTCCAAGTGTTATCCTAACAAATGAAAAGGTATGTCACATTATATTTAAAAATGTTCCATCTGAAAAATGCTTGGTGGCTTACGGAGATGGTATACGTCCATAAAGGACATTCGTCAGCTGGTGCAAAGATCCCGCCAAACACATAGACGCAGTCCTTCCAGTAGACCATTGAATGCTCTTGAACATTTAACGGTGCTCCTTTGCAACCAAGTGACGTCCATATACCAGTGTCTACCAAACCATCGCAATATTTAAATTTATGGTAATAGATCGGAAGTTTTAAATGAAAGATGATATAACTCACCGAGATCCATAACCCAGAAATCTTTCAAAGGAATATTAGAAGAGCGTCCACCGAGCAAGTATACCTACGGAATATAAAAGAGTTTGTTGAGACATTGTAAGAAAGAAAGAAAAAAAAAAGGGGGGGAACTGATATACCACTCGTCTCACGGGATCTACACAACTGGCGTGTTTGAAGCGTGTTCTAGGTACGGGTCCCGTTTCATTTTTTGTTGAATGTACCACTGGGCTCCACATTTTCTCGTTCTAAAAATAGAAATTGACAGGCCGAATAATATTTAAACTGAAAAGTGCTTTAACTTTTCAATCACGTAGACACATACCTGATATTGCTGACGTTTTCTCTCCAGTACAGGGAACAGACGTTCAAACGGACGAAGCTTGTCGTTAAAACTGGAAGCTTTTGATGGTTGTCTCCCTTCGCCCGGATTGAAAGCGTCGGATCGGACGTAATGCGCGCGCATCAGCTTTTCTTTTTCACCCGTGTGCCCCCAAAAATCTTCACCCTCTATCATCCATATTTGGTTTGTCTTGCTTTTTTCGCTGAAGAGTTACGTTTCGTTGGACAAACGTGAGCACGCGCGAAGTCTGAACTAAGTATTGATCGGATTGATGAGACGAATATTCAAACACCAAACGACGTCGGCTACCTTAGACAGTACATTGGACTATTCGATTATGAATAATTCAATCAGAACAAAAATCTGTTACCCCTAAAAAATCTGAATGATTGCAACAAGGAAATAAGCCATGTCTTTTGATGTTAGCAATAACTTTGATTGTACGTTGCACAGGTAATATGATGAAAGCGTACTGGTTAATGTAGAGCTCCTACTATTGCATGAATTTAACTTATACTAGCTAAAGCGGTAAGCCTTTAGGACGCATAATCTGACGTTTTGTCTTAAAAATTTAGTCTAATGTTGTCTAGTTGGTATATAGTAAAGTGACAGCTAGTTTTGCTCAGTAAGTTACAAATGATTGACAGAAGGAATGCTATTTACCCGTAACATAGCTAGTTATGTGGTAAGTAATAGTTATCTACTTTTACTTGAAAATTCACATAGTTCCTGCGAACTTTCCCCATTATTAGAAGAGAAAAAAAAACGATTGGAAAGATATTGCACATATAAGGTGAGAAATTTCTCATAGTACTCTGCCGTTGTTGTATTTATATTAAATTAACAATATATTTGATCGTCGGAGACCTCGTGCTATCGTGTAACATTCGTATGAAGACAAAAAGAAGCTAGTCGTTTACGTTAACAAAATTGTTTAAAACAAAACTAATATGCTTTATTGCTTGCAGGAAAACTGAAAGTTTAATCGCCCCGAGCAACGTTGGCGCAGCCATGTGCATATAATACGCTGATACATAATTATGTACACAGTGCTAACTTTGAAGCGAAACCGTTGGAGGCAAATCGGGCAAAAGAATAAAAGGCGATGCCAGGTAAAGTAAAGGGTTGTTTGTTAGAAAAGAGACTTTTCGGTGTCAGGATGTGACAGTCTCAATTCTCTTGAAATGGCGTGTCACGTAAAAAAATAAAAGACGTAGTCTTGTGTAAATGTATGCGTCCCTGTAAATTTACCGCCTTGGTTAAATTAGCATATGGTGGTTGATGTGTACGATAGGGAGTCGACTTGCAATCCGCATTGCTCAGTCAGTTACAGTGGACTATGTAGCCCATCAATCAATTTTAATGTCCTAGGACAGGAAGCAAAAATTGCTTTTCTTTTAAAACTTTTTTTAAAATTCAGGCTTGATTTAACCCAGTCGAAAAAGTTACAAGATGTCCCATTCAAGAGAATGGGGATCCTGATTAGAAAAATATTTTCTCATACAATCATAAACTGATTTTATTGTTTCTTAAAATAATTTTTTATTGCCCTTTTAACTGTTCTTGTTGCACATATGGCTGTATGGTTGTTCGGTTGGGCGCTTTTTCCTAAGTGTAAACTAAACACGCTAGATGTCTTTATTGTGAAATTAGTCTGCCGCAATTCATTTCTTTTTCTTTACTTCGTAGTCACTTGAGATAGCTGGAAAGTGACCTTATACCCGTGTAAATTATCTTATTCCCATACACACAAGATAACCTAAATGTAGGCTTTTATGCATTTTCAATATCCTTATCTGTCATAGGAAGTGTTTTCGCCACCTGGTGGCCATTGAGAAACACTGCCAGGGGTGGGGATTGAACACTCATCGCTCTAGACGCTGCCGGTGTTTCGAATTAAGCTAATTTCTTTGACAATTTCAGTGTCTAATCACAATAAGGGATAACCAACAGAAACAGTGTTCAAAGTTTTAAGGAAATTGTGTGAAATGACCGGAAGATTGCCGGCTTGTGTGATCGACATCGGGACTGGGTAAGGTTTTACTTGGTTGGCCTTGTCAGGAAGCAATCTGATCTCAGTTTGTGCTCTGGATAGGTTGTTAACACTTAAAACATATGTATGTATAAAATTTCTTTTTAGGTATTCCAAGCTTGGTTATGCTGGCAATAAAGAGCCTCAATACATCATTCCCTCAGCCATAGCAATTAAAGAAACAGCAAAGGTTGGTGACCAAGCTGCGAGAAGGTTAGGTAAAGGAATTGAAGATCTTGACTTCTTTATTGGTGATGAAGCCCTGGAAGCAGGAAATGGAGGATATTCAGTTAAAGTAAGCTTTTTAAAATCAACATTTGTTCTTAGTACTTAACAAGTAAACCTTTAATTGAAGCAAAGTTTGTTTACTTGGCTGATAGATGTTGTGCAGTAGCAAGTTTTGTGCTATTGTTTGTGAACTTTTGTCAGTTCAGCTTTCTAATTTCAATGAAAAAATTTCTAAAACTGTTTTGCCATGTTTATTGTTTTAGTATCCTGTACGACATGGAATTGTGGAAGATTGGGACCTCATGGAACGGTTTTTGGAACAGAGCATATTCAAATATCTGCGGGCAGAACCAGAAGACCACCACTTTCTGCTCACAGAACCCCCTCTAAACACACCAGAAAACAGGGAGTACACTGCTGAGATTATGTTTGAATCTTTCAATGTTCCTGGCCTGTACATAGCTGTTCAAGCAGTCCTAGCTCTGGCAGCCTCTTGGACTTCGAGGCAGTTAGGTGAAAGAACCTTGACTGGTATCGTGATTGATAGTGGTGATGGAGTAACACATGTGATCCCAGTGGTAAGCTGAATTTCTTTGCAACATGTTTCTTTTTGAGTACTTTTTATCTAACCCATTACCAAATTGCTTTGGTAGGCTGAAGGATATGTTATTGGTAGTTGCATAAAGCATATCCCAATTGCTGGTCGCAACATTACATATTTCATTCAATCCCTTCTGCGTGAAAGGGAAATTGGCATTCCACCCGAGCAATCGCTTGAGACAGCCAAGGCCGTTAAAGAGCGTTACTGTTACATTTGTCCAGATATCGCAAAAGAGTTTGCCAAGTATGATGCTGAACCTAATAAGTGGATGCAGAAATTTGAAGGCCTCAATTCTGTCACCAAGCAGCCATTTGGCGTTGACGTAGGCTATGAACGTTTCTTAGGACCAGAAATTTTCTTTCACCCAGAGGTAATCAAAATCATTTGGTATCGAAATGTTCATTTTAATTGACTTGCATTGCATTTAAACAACTGCAGTTTGCCAACCCCGATTTCACAACACCTATTTCAGAAGTTGTGGACACAGTCATTCAGAACTGCCCCATTGACGTTAGAAGGCCATTGTATAAGAATATCGTACTGTCAGGTGGATCGACCATGTTTAAAGATTTTGGTCGGCGGTTGCAACGAGATATCAAGCGTGTTAGTGACGCTCGGCTCAAAATCAGTGAACAGTTGAGTGGAGGCAAACTGACGGTGAGTCGAGCAATTATTTGTGGTCGAATGGGTTGGCTGAACGGGATACGTTGTTCCCACATCCAGGATTGGCGTAATAGTTGTAATTGAATATTTTTGTTCTTGGTTTACAGCCGAAACCTATTGACGTCCAAGTCGTATCACACCACATGCAACGCTATGCGGTATGGTTCGGTGGAAGTCTACTTGCTTCAACGGTATGTGATAACGTTAAATTACGCAAGAAAGGAAATAGTTTAACTTTGCTATCTTTTTTCATCCACTTTCTTGGGTGGTTTGCAGCCCGAGTTTTATCAAGTTTGTCATACTAAAGCTGCGTATGAAGAATATGGGCCGAGCATTTGTAGGCACAATCCAGTGTTTGGAACTATGACATAAATCTACCTATAGAACAAAAACAAATCAAGGTACAGCGCGCAAAAAGGAAGCGCCTTAAGGCATCGATCAGATCGAGGTTTCCTCTGTAATAATTCAATGTGTAAGGAGGGCCGTATCAAATGTAATTATCATTTCACAGAGAGGAAAGTGAACAAGTTTTTTTCCGTTTATTTTTCTCCCTTTTCTTTCCTCAACTGACCCTCCAATTTATCCTACTAGCATTTGTTTTTGCATCCAGCTTACCGCTGCTGCTGTTTCCCTGACACCATGCCTACACTCTACTCCCCTCTCCCAAGTTGACTTGTCTTCCCCGTTTTACTGAGAGAAATGATGGTGCTTGTTTGTTTTCCTCTTCCCTCTGGTCTTACTTTATTTTTTCTTTCCCCTTTTTCTACATACTTTCCAATTTTAAGTTCTTGGGTGATTTAGGGTGAGCAACTTGAGTTGATTGGTAGAACCGGATTTGTTCAAGTGCCTGTTGTTTGTTGGCTTTTCAACGATTTTCCGTCTCTACTAAAGTTTTCCGTCTTTGCTCTGTGCGAGTGTCTGTTTACCGGAATAATTAACTGGGTTTCATTATCATTCTTAATTTTATTAAGTGATTCACCATTTACTGGATTTTTGGAGTAACAGTCATTCCTTGTCTATTTGTTTTCAAGGCCAAGTGCTTGGGTGGAAGCGTAACTGAAAATGAAAAATTTAATTTGATGCAAATGCAATGAAGTCGTTGAACTGTAATAGTCGTCAATAGGTCCCCCCCTAGTGGTGATATTGGGTCGTAAATGCAAAATAACCTGTCGATTATGAGTGATCCCTGCGTATTGGATGTTGCAACACGCCAACTGCTATTCTCACTAGTATTCTGACGTCGTTACTGTCGCATCAAACGCAATCAAACAACTAACGTTCGCTCATCCACAATCAGTCCCCTGTTCACCCTTTTCTTCCTCTTCTATATCTTTTTCCTACACCCACTCTCATCGTTTGAAATTGTTACACGAAGAAAGAAAAAAAATAATTGAATTCTTGTCACTGGCATGTCATGGATTTAGATAATACATTACCCGAAATACATTCACTTTGGCTATTCGTTTGGTCATGGCGTGAATGTCTTATTTTTTGTGTGTTTCAGACCCGTAACAAAGCGTACACTCTATCCTACATTTATTCAAATCTTTCATTTTTATCAAGTAAACAGGTGATCGCGTGAGTGTGATGTGACGTCATGGAGCCTTCAGCAGTATGATGGCATTGATGGCCGTAGGTGGTTTTTCTACACATGTGAAATTGTCTTGCATGGAATTTTAAGGTAAGGGGATGAAAATTGCTTGGTTTGCATTCCACACCAGATGACGTGATTCCAGATTGTTATCCGTTTTTTCTTTTCTTTTTGCCTACAACAGGACCATTTGTTTTTTTTTAAACAACTAGCGAAGCCGATACATGGCTAGTGTTAAGCAGTTTTGCATTGGTAATGAGGCCGGAAAAAAAAAACTTTTTTAAGTTGCCAAGAAAAGTAAATTGCCGATTCCTGTTTTCCCTGTTTGGCTGATGGGTTTTCAGAGGGAAACAGGTAGTCATTATAACCGGCAGGATTTCCGATGGAGTGCGGGTTTTTTCAAACATTTCCTACCTCCTGTAAATGGAATGGAAACTTCCTCCCACGAATATGTTGATTTTCCCTTTCGGTCCATGATCTCATGCTTGGCGACTAGGATTTCATCCACCCACCATCAGCAGACGAAGGGCGAAAGAGGCACGTAATTTTTTTCCCACTTTCCTTCTCGGTTACGTGTTTTAATTAACCATTTAAGGCATTTGCATGTTTGAATATTAGCACGTGGGGTTCAATGAAAAGCTGCATCTGCACAAAGCCCTGTTATTTGCATTTGTTGCGAAGAAATCACAATATGAAGATTGGAAAACACTTTGAGAAATACTAACAATATCCACCAAAATAAACATAAACAGAAAACGAGTTGTGTCTTTCTTAGGTGAGGGAAGAAGACGACTGTGTAATAGTTAAAAAAAAAGAAGTGGCTGTAAAAAGAAAAAAAAGGAAAAAGAGAAAGGAAAAGAAAAAAGTTAACAAGCCCGTTCGCTGTTGGATATACACACGGTGCATTTGAGATTCTTTTTCAATGCATCTTGAGTACAGCCACTTTAGTTTCCCTATAAATCCTCCTTGCCACTTGAAAATTTTCTTTTAACGTCTTTCTGTATAAATATTGATGTCGATACTCGGATGAACATGCGAGTATAAAGTCTCGTAGAATATACATGGTCTACACACAGTAAAGATCTGTGCGAACGTGTAGTGTGTGTGTGCTTATGCGTGGTGAGAACTCTGCAAGGTCTCGGCAATTCTCAGTTCTCACAGCGATCGATTATCATAGAACACTTGGCTGCTTATAAGCACCAAGCAGAGAAAACACTTGACTAAACCTTCTCTTCTATTTTTTTCTTCATTTTAAGATTTTTTTTTTTTATTGAACTATTTCACAAGTTCTCCCATTTCAATGTAATGGTAAAACAGAAATATCAATATGGCATTATTCGTAATTTATATATCCTGGTTGGGGGACGCAAGAGGTTAGTGTGTGCTGTCTCTGTATTTTTTTTGTGTGAAAGACGATCAACACATTACTCGGAGTCCTTTCTGTATAAATATAAACACGTCCGAAGCGATAAGACAAACACGAGGCACATTCCAAGACGCTTTTTTGCCTGTTTGACTCGTCCGGTTCCGTACTGTCGCATTTAGATCTTAAGCCTCTAGGAAAAAGAAGAAATATTTTAAAAGTATGTAAGCAACAGTGTTGCGATTGATGGCACAATATGGGTCGATGACTTCATTCATTCCTTTCTTATTTCTTTCTCTTTTGTAGTTGGCACGTTCAACTGATGATGACACCGATGACACATTGCGAATTGATCAAACGCTAGATGGCATGCTCGTAGCATCGGCACTCTGGCCTTTTTTTTTATTATTATTGCCATTTCGCTTTGTTGTCCTGTCCATCCAGTGCGTTTGAATACGTTTGAATATCTCCCCACGCCAACGGGGAAACCATTTGCTGTGCCCAAAAAGAACAGAGACAACACTTCATTCGTGAAATATTTCACATTCTTTGTGCTCCCGTCTCGAGGTTCCTATGTTGCTTTTTCGAAATGGAATTCGAATAGCCCATGCACGTATACACAAAACAAAAAAAGACAACACACACGCGTAAAAATGTTTCCTTTGGGAAAGACTATGAAGAGAAGGGTGAATGGGGAAGAGACGAGTCGGATGAAAACAGAGAAGAACGGCAATGTAAAAGAAAAAAAAAATACAAAAACCCGAAAAACTTTTCCCTCACTCCCCACCCAAATACAGAAAAATGAACTAGCGGGGTATCGCCACGCGGTGGATTCTCGACAAGCGGTGGCGCTGCTAACCGCCTTGCTACTATAGTGGGAGTACACTCGATGGACACCATTTTAAGACGTACAAAGTACGTACGTGCTTGGGCATGCCATCATTCTAAATATTCTCTCTCCCTCAGTTCCGTCAGTCGGCACGAAACATTCGTCCCGTGTGGATGTTAACCGCGTAAAGCAAGTAGTGCATATTTTGATGAGTTACACTCTGTCGGCTCTAACCTCGGTGTTTGTGTATTCCATAAAGTGCGTGTATATGTGTGTGTGTGTGGCTAGACAACGACAGTTTGTTTATTTTTTTAACGAGAAATTTTTCCTTTTCTTGTTCGGAAGGAAAAAGTAAAGACAAAAGAAAAAGAAAAGTTTGTTTGCATCGTGTGGTTGTGTGCACCTTTTTCAGTGAGTGTGTCGCCATCTTGAAGATTCCTGTTTTTTTTTTTTCTTTTCCCGCCATTATTCCCCAACCGACCGGTGTAAACGAGTGACGACGGTTGGGTAAGGTGCTGCGGGCAACAGTTTGAAACAAAAACAAAAAAGGTGGTAATTGAAAACAAAAAATAAATTCACTCCCCCACTCCCCCCCCCAAAAAAAAACTAGTTGGGAAATATAAGAAGAACTGGCTTTGTGATCTCGTGAGCTTTTTTTAGTTTTCGAGCATTTCCCCTTCGACAAAGTCATTGGACGAAAAGGAAAGTAGTGTCTGTGGTGCAAAAAATAAAAAGGAAAAAGAATCGAGCAATAAAAAAAAGTTTGTTTACGTGAGAGAGCGGAACATGCGCTCAACGTGATTCCGGTCGATGATGTCATCGTTGGCATGATTCACCCCTTGCAAGCTGTTCCTTTTATCCAACATTTGAGCGTCACGCTGCTTTTGAAATAGTGAAGAAAATTCATCATCTGGTGGAATACATTGGACAAAAACACAAACTTTTCTTTCCTCCTCGAAATGGATATCTTACCAAGTGGAAATATTTTTCGCGAATTGCAAGTCGTTCACGACACTGGATACCTGTCGGCACAGACGTCACTCGAAGATCACTGGGAACAGGTGAATTACCTTTTTCTTTTCGAACTTTTTTTCTTGGTGTGCATTTGCCAATGATTTGGGAATTTCGGTGGAAAATGAGCCTTCAATTGACTGTGACCTGAATGAATCACAACTCTCATTACAACGGGAGTAGCTAGTCGTGTGGACCTTCTCACGCTCACGTGGGGGCGCCTCATTGTCTGTTGTGAAGTCGAGAAAGACAAAAACCTATTTTATTTTGTTGTATCTATGCGGCTGAAAATGAATTTCATTTTAACATTTTCTCGATGGCGGGAAGGAAATGGAGGAAACCACGGAATTAGTTCTCATGCACCTTTTTCTTCCTTTTCGACTAACAAAAACCAACAAAAATTATCGATCCACTAGCACGATTGTCTTATCATTCCATCACATCCGATACGCTCCTTGTTCTCTTTTTTCCTACTTTGTAAAAGAAGATTGGGCCGATTTCATCACCGGAAAGATTACGTTCGAATTAGATGGAATCTCGATATTCCTGGAAATTTTTTGAAAGACGATCTGCGCATTAATGCTATTTTGAAATAAAAAATAAAAGACTATTTTCGTCAAATTACCACCCAAGCAGATGTCTGCATGTCCCGAAATGGCTACTTAAAAAAAAAAAAGGGTTTGTCGTGATTTTTTTCTTAAACAAGCTTATCAAAAAACAAACAAATTCCATCGAGACTCGGACAAAAAACAAAGGATTAACCCGTTTTTCCACCTGGTCGTTTGTAACAACACAGGTTGGTTCAGTACTGGTTAATACTTTTTTTTTTTTAAACTCTCCAAACAGGAGAAACCATTCAAAAAAATCGAACGCGTAACAAGCTTAACTTTTTGTTTAGCAAAAAAAAACAGAAACAGATGGCCCGAAAAAAGAGACCAGGGTTTGTTGAGATTCTCCCGCCATTTTTATTTAAATATTTTCATTCCCTTTCTGTTTTTTTGTTATCTACTTGAGTGGTTCAAGATAACGAATCATTCTCAACTGGTTAGTCAACTTGTGACACGCCATCAAAATGGCCGTCTGTCGGAGAACGTACAAAACGTATCCATCCAACGGAAGACGGGGTAGGGTCAACGTGAATGGGGTCACTGTCTCACGAACGTTGGCGTGTGTGTGTGTGTACATACACATGAATGTGTTTCTAGTTGGAGCCGCCATGTTTGCCATGACAGATCCGGCCAACTTTTTTTTTTTGGTGTGGTTTCTTTTCCTTTTTTTTTGCAACACGAACATTCCCGGCTAATGTCTGAAAGGCAACCGAATGTCTGGAATCTTCACCTTGGAAAAGAAATTGACCAAAGACAGGTGTGCAGAGACTCTCAGTGGGCCAACTCACGTGTAGCCAAATAACCGACTGACCGTTCGCATCACCGACTTCTAAACCGCAAAGGAAATTTGTGTTGTTTTTTTTTTTTTTCACGTCTTTTCAGGGGGGGAGGTTTGTATTTCAAATTACTCTACACAAAAAAATTTAGTATAATTTTTTTTTAAAGAATTCTGCGGTCGACGTCTTATTTGAATTTAAAAGAAATTCCATGGTGCGTTTGACACCACACGTACGGAAGAGTTTATTTCCCCCCTCTTTTTGTTGTTGTTGTTATAACCCTCATTTGGTTGAAACCTGACAGGTAGTAGTAGTACATTCATTTTACAATCCCTCATTCTCTCTCTGTCTTTTTTTTTTTAAAATGAAACTCGCTATTGTGGTGGGACATTGGGGGGTTAACTATTTTTCTCCCTGTTTTAACAAAACATTTTTTTTTTTTTTTTTCAAATGCGGGGATGGTTCATCTTTACCAGTAGGCTAAAGTCACGCTTGAATGTTTTTAGGGCCTAGCTTTTACAATGAACCTTGCGGAAACGATCCTCTCGTCCCAACTAGACAATTGAATTGTTTTGTTGTTTGTTGCCATTTCCTGAAAGTTTTTTTTTTTTTTCAACTAATCTACCGCCAACCGGTTTATACTGGTTTAAAGATGGCGCTGTACGTTTGAATTTTCTGTATTTTTATTTATTTTTTTTTCACCTGATATCCCTGCGGCGATGAAACTCCTTCCCCTACACCTTACAACGCTCGTGTGTTTAAAAAAATCCGAGAGGGGAAAAGAAATGTTGTAGCCGCAGGATACGAGATAAAAGGAAAAAAAAAGTTAAACCTGGAATGTTTTCTTATTCTTTTTTTAAAGGAAAAAATAAAAGATTGTGGGAGGTAGGTGGGATCGCCACGGGTGGTGCTATGAGATAAGAGCCTTAGTTATGCCCACCTTTCTACTTTTTATTTATTTTTTTTTTTCAAAAGGAAAGAAACCCCCCCACCTGAAAATTGGGGTTGGGTCTCCACCCCTTTTTGACTGCCCAGCCACAGAGACAAGTTTTTTTTTCCTGCATCAAAGGAAAAAAAAAAAATGAACGAAAAAGGATCCTGCCATCATTAGCACTAAGACGGCCCAGTCGATTAGGGAGAATGGATGGGTTTTCTTTTTCTTTTCTTTTCTTTATTTTTTTTTCAATGTGGAAATTTTTGATTTATTTTTGAAACAAGAAGTAAAAAATTAATTTATGGCATACTGCCCAAAAATTCCAATTGCGAACGAATCTGAAACTAAAGAATGTAACGAAAAAAAAAAATAACAATGAAAGAATTTCAACAAGTTATTGGAGACGGTTGAAAGAGTTTCAAATGTTGCCTTAAAGGCTTTAAAAAAAAAAACGATGGTGACTCTCGAAAAACATATTCTCTTTTCAACGAGTCAATCTTTTTGGTGTTTAGCCAATCGTCTTGCCCATTAGGAACCAATGTCAACTTGGCCCGACAAGCTGCTAACGAGCTCGTCGCAAAAGCTTTTTCCCTTTTAATCTTGTCGCGGTATCCAATCGAAACCGCAAAGTCGTGCTTTGTGCCACCCTTTTCTTTTTCTATTATCAGCGTAAACCCCGTGATTTTTTTGTTGAATTATTTTATTTTTTTTCCCGCAGGTATCCCGCTGTGTTCGTTATCGGTCCGTTAGTTTCTTTGGCGGGCATGTTTATATATATACACACACACATACACACACGGGTCATTTTAATGTTTTGAGAGTGAAGAAAATGAAACAATCGAGGAGAAAGAAAAAAAAAACAGCTGGTCCCGATGGTATGACCATTGAGGATCATAACAATGTTTTGATGCATGGAAAAATACGTTGGAGCGTAACGAGTGTGTAGTCTAGACTACACACACGTACACGCACCAATAGAGAGAGGAGACTTCCGGTTCGATGCCGCATTTCCCGTCTGCTATTCTTCTTGTTCACGCTACATTGATTTTTCTTTCCCCCCTTTTTTTTTTGTTTTGTTTTTAATATTTGATTGTCTAACTGAATTCTCGGGTGTAAGATTTTTTTTTTTTCACGCCCGTTTGGTTAGAAGAAAATGACGTCAGTGTGTTGATGTCAGACAAGAGTTTATTACCACTGCCCTTTTTGTATTTTGAATATTGGGCGGATTAAGTTATTATTATTGCAGTCTGCCCTTTTTTTTTTCTCCCTCCGCCAAAAAAGAAAGAGAGGGTTACGCCCTTTAAGGGTTAGGTCGGTTCGAAGGGTGCGGTCATAGTTCACGTGTATAGCAATAATAAAAAAAAAACTAATAAATTTGTTATTATTTTTCTCTGTTAAAAAACGAGCACAAACGAACATAAATGGCAACCTGTCTGTGCCACACTGTAAATGAAAAGAGGAATGATGCACTTCATTTATTTTTTTTTTTTGGTTATCTGTCTGATTGGCAGTGTGTATTAAACAAACCTAGATTAGAATTGGGTACTATGGGCCCCTTAAGAGATTGAATAACGTTGAGATGGATCGATGTGCGGAGGGCGGAGGGAACATAGCGTGCGTGCGCAAAGATCAATACTACTAAAAGGCCGGAAGGGAGTAAATAGAGGAGCCCGAAAAAAGTTTTTTTTTTTTTGGCAGACAAACTTTTTTCTTTTTCTTTTTGAAGTGCACTATTGTGGCACTGATAATATATATACTAACGTTAATGTCCAGGAAGGTAGGGCGATATTCGCTGTTACGTTCAATTCCCTTTTGTGCAAAGGCTTTTGTTTTGTTTAGTTTTTTTCTTATTTTTTCGGGAGAGGGGGGAGGGTGAGTGTTACGAAGGAGATTGTAGTTTTTGCACCCAATGGATGGTTAATATCAACATTATAAAAGTTGTCGTTCACATGTTGTGGATTTCGTCGGATTTGCCGTAATGAAGCGTGTCGTTCGTGAAAGGGGTGATTTTGGAGGGGACGCAGACTCGAAAGCGAGACGCAGGCAAAAGCAATATTGATTAAATGCGGTGCGGATGTCTTCCACGCTGTCGTCTGTTATTGCATTAGTCGCGTGATTAAGCGGAATTATTCCAGCTCGTCTCCTCTTTTTTTTTTTTTTTTTAAATTGCCGGTCCGGTGAGGGGAGGCTTCCATTGACGAGGTTGCAACATCGATCGATTGCATCCGGTTTCAAATATCTCTTTTCCCCCCTCTTTTCCTCTATTATTTTTACAAATTTATTTATTTTGAAAAATGTGTTTTCAACTTAAATTTCATTTATTTTTTATTGTTTATTTTTTTATGTAGACGTGTTACGAGATGGAACGGTATTTGAAAGACGAGCCGCAACAGACATCATCATCGCCGTTTTGCTCGTCATCGGCCGTCCGTCGAGCTGAATCCTTCGACATGTTGTCTTCCATCCAACCGGCCGGCTATTTGGCTCCCGATTCGGTCAACTCTCCCATGTGGCCGTGGTCGTTCAAACAAGAACCAGTCGATCCAGACACGGATCTCGATGACGGATGCCAACTCCTGCGCGCCCACAAACACCACCAGATCGCTCTTCGGTATGTATTTTGTTTATTTTTTTTATTATTTTCGTGTTATTTGAATCCGCTATTGATTCCATCTAGCGGATGAAGATCATCTTTCGGTTCAATTTTCTTTGTTTTTCTCGTTCGTGTGTCATTTGAATATTTAATTTTTTCTTCGATGTGCAGGTTGGGATTCAAATTGCGGGATGGTGAAACGTACGCTGGCGAATCGACGGAAGCGGATGAAAGTGATCGCGAATTGGAAGGGGAGGAGGAAGAAGAAGAAGAAGAAGAAGAAGAAAGAAAAGGCGGAAGAGCTTTGGATGCGGTGAGCTTAAGCTCGGCTAGTTCACGATCGAGTCGCGGCTCATGGGACTGCCTGGGCGACCTGGATTTGCGAATTCATTCGTACAATTGCAGTTCGACAAGTTCTCACAGTAGTTCGAGTAGTCATCATCATCGGTCCAATCATCGAGGCGCTGTCAGACTTTATCAACATCACCACAAGACGCCCCGATCGGGTCAACTTCTTACTCCGCCTTCCAGTCCTGAATCCATCCGCGTCTCAATGGTTCCGGCACTCAAGTCGGTCAACCGGAACGCTGCCAACAATGGCAAACATACCTCTTTGATCAACAACAGCGTCGCTGCGTCTGACAACGCTGTCACTACCACCACTGCCTCTGAACTGAACGGACAGACGAACCGGAACACGGCCGCCGCTGCCGTGCGGACGTTGACGGCGTTGGGTTTGACGCCGGCCACGTCGCGGGGCGGAGTTGCCGAACGTCGCCGCATCCACAAGTGCCAATTTCCCGGATGCAAAAAAGTCTACACCAAAAGTTCTCATCTCAAGGCCCACCAGAGGACCCATACAGGTAAGAAATCAATCAGCCATTTGTTTGTTGTTGTTGTTCTTCTTCTTTTTAGTTATAGACTGAGGGGATTCGGATTTTGTTTGTTTGGCTGTCGAATGGGACATCCCATTGATCTGTTGTTTTCTTTTCAACTTAAAGAGATTGTCGGTGACAGTTGCGGCTGTTGAAAGAAAAAGGGAGATTGCTCCTTTTGTTTTCATAAAGTCTGGTTGCAGTTACGATGCGCTTTATCGATCGGGTCGGCATGTTTTTTCGCGTGCGCGTGTAACTTTTGTCGAAAAACACACACACACACACAAAAAGAGGAGTCACCTAAAAATGTTGAAAACCAACCTCTTCGGCCCGTTGGTTGCTCTTTTTGTTGACTATCCAAGTCCGTGACAGGAGACACGTGCTGTTGCACGCCTCAATGGAAGCGGCTTCTCCTATCCGCATCGATGTGCTAGAAAGGAAAGACACACGGTTAGACTATTGGAGGAGGAGAAGGAGGGTGTTAAGATTTGGAACATGTGTGTCCACGTGTCCGTTTCTTCTTTTGATTTCATGTGGTGAAAGAAATATATATATATATACTGTATATATTGGTGTGTACCCTTGAAGTTGTTGCAACCAGCCGGAAGGGACCTCCCCCTTCCTCTGCCCCGGAAGCTTTAGCCCTAAAGTCGATCAAGAAACAAGAGAGGTAACAAAGAAGGAGGGGGAGAGGGTGGGGTGGGGGGGTTCTGGATGTAAGAACATCTTGAGTTAGAGGGGGGATACGCGCGCATACACACACACAACTTGATTTATAAATACCATGGCCGCCCGTGGCAAAAGCAGCCGGGACTTTTCCCATCTGTTTAGATGTTTTTGTTTTCGTATTTTTTTTTTTTCCTTTTTTCCCTTTCACTTATTTTTAGTCTAGCCAATGTCTGGTCGGTGTTACACAGTATCGAAATAGACTGCGCACGGTTTGAGGGTTAGGTCGGGGCAGCCCGATTCCCGTTTTGTCCGTGATCAAAAAACATTTTTTTGGCACGATTTTTTGCGGATGGATAAAAACGGGATGACACACGACGAAAATGCTGCAACAAAAGATCAATAAAACCGGAGTAAATAATTTTTTTAAAAGGAGGAGGGGGGGGGGTGAAGTAAACGAACGTTCCGCGTCGTTAAACGTCGTTCGTGATGCATTTTTTTTAACGATTGAAAGGAAGTTGGAAATGACTTGAATATTTTATTGATAAAAAAAAAAAAGGTAAAAGAAAAATGTTTTCAGAGTTCCGCCTATTTGAATTAAAGGAATCAAAGTTTATCCGAAGAATGTTCGATCAATTGTTTGTAATTCAATACGACAAAGAGGGAGGAATCGATTGCTTCTCCCAGCCTTCTTTCTTTCTTTTTTTTCCCAGCTCGTAACTCGATCTTTCCATCTCACTCAACTTGCTACTCCACGACGCACTTACCAGTTTTACGAACCGATCCATGCATTTGACCCTCCCTCCACTTTAATACCGTCTTTCCCCCCCTCTCCCCGCCCCCTTTTTTTTTTTTTTGCAATGATATCAAAATGGGAAATGCATTCCATTCGATCAATGAATAAAAATGCATCAGGATCTACAGCGATAAATGATCTATTGAAAACATAGAATTCCCATTTTTTTTTTATTTATTTCTTCTCATCTTTGCAAATCATTTTTTCCCTTTAAATATTTAATAATAATAATAATAAAAAAAAAGAAAAAAGAAAAAGGGAGCATAGAAAGGACATCTGTCCGCTAGGAGTGTGTGGGCGCTCGTCGAGTCCCGTGACAGACTTTGGTAATAGATGATGCATACTTACATTTTTTTTACGACCGTTAGGGAGGGAAAAAAAAAAAAAAATGAAATCGGTTTGGGGGGGCTTTTGGCCGAATTGGAAGGTTTCTGGTGGTCGTCTAGTGCCCCTCTTTTTCTTTTCATATATTGAAGAACACGTGACCAGAATGACTCATGCTTTCCCCTCCCCCCTTTTCTTTTATTATATATTTGATTTCAAATGGTTGCCATAGATCTATGATTTTTAATTGCTAAGGGGGAAGGTTACGTGCAGAAATGACAATTTTTCATTTCGTACAAATTCTTTGTTGTTTTGTCCAGTGTTATTTATACAACACACTTTCTGTCATTTTCGAATTATCTGCATTTTTATCACGAGTTTAACCATTTCCGTTTTGAGCAATAAAAACAAAAAAACCCATCCTGATAAACGGAAAAAGGAAAAGATAATCGTTTACTTTTAAGTTTTCAAGTTTTTTTTTTTAATACTGCTCATTTGCTCCTCCCTTTTTGTTTTGTTTTTTGAAGAAAACAAAAGTTGGGGGTTACCATTAGTTCGCCTACCCGGCCCATTAAGTTTTACTGCAAGTTACAACATCACTAAAACCCAACTACAACAATAGCATTTGTAAAAAAAAAAAAAAAAAAACTAAACAAAAAACCTCTTTTTATTTTTCGAAAGTTTTGCTTAACCAAAGAAAATTGCTTCATTAACTTGAGTCGCTTTTTTTGTTTGTTTTTCTTAATAATGTCGAAGCTTAACTCCCGAAAATCCCTACCCTGAAAAAAAAAAATGCTGCATGTAATTTGAGTGTAGGGAAATGAAAAAGCAAGGGGGGGGAGGATAGAGGTCGTCTCCTTCTCGAATACGAGCGCGTGCGGGATGGTTTTCCGGAGAAAAAGAGAGAAATTACCATCATTATTTATAGACTGCTACCCAGAGAGGAAGTTTTTTTTTTCTTTCTTTTTTTATGATAACCAACAACCCCCTCCTCCGTTCGTATCATAAAAGTCTTGGAATGAACGGGGATTGTGATTGAGTCGATTTATCAAACATCTGACTCAGTTTTTTACCCCTCCATCTATTTTTATTTTATTTTTTTTGCACACATACAAAAATGTTCCATTAAAGATATCCCCCCCCCTTTTATTATAAAGTCGGTGGACTAGTAAAATAAAAAAATATAAAATATATCCCTGAGTTAGTCACGTCATGCAAGGTGACATTGAATCAATGCGATTCAGACTTTGGACCGGGACTTTTTTTTATCCACTCGTTTCGTCATCGTTCCACAACCCCATGAAAAGTTTACACAGTGGCAAGTTGATCAAGTGAGTACACAGCACACAGAGAGAGAGAGGGAACTATCGATTTCTTGTTGCTCCTTTTCCGCCCCCCCCCCCCTTTTTTTTTCTCTTTCTCTTTCATGAACTTGTCGTTTTATTTGAATAAAGGATAAGACACATTTCTATGTCGGGTGTTGTTCGCAGTCGGGAGAGAACATCGGGTCACTGTCACACTCCCGTGAAATGAAAATATGGGGGGGGGGACTGAATAGCTCGACTCGGATTACATCAGAGAAAACAAAAAAAAAAAATGTACACAAAGAAGAAGGGAGAAAAAAAAAGTAGAGTGGCCACTGGACCCTTATTTTGATTCACGAAAATATGCCGGGTGGAGTGGGGGGCTCGTGCCTTTCGGCTAGATCCATTTTCCCTATATACAATAGTTCGTCATCTTATCACATGTGGTGCATCTCGTACTCTGCCGACCAAACCACAGCTGGAAATTCTTTCTGCATGTGTCATGCATTCGGTTTTTCCTTTTTTCTTTTTTGATTGGCCAAAGGCGATCGATATCCTTTTACAGCCGGAGAGAGTCATAGCTCGGGCATGTCGGGACTAATAGCCTAGCTGATTAGTTGTCCTCTTGTTTAACATTTGTAGCCTCTTTGACGCTGTCGTAGTTAAAAATGTCGTCTGCGTCCTTCGTGTTTTCTTGCAGCTATTGATTAGTCGGGGACACACACATAAAAAGAAAAAAAAAAGCTGTGAAACAATTGGGCAGAATGATTTAAAAAAAAAAAAAGAAACTAACCTCTTACGATCGTGCGAATTAGCCATTTTGAAAAGAGAGAAGAAAAAGGGAATGGTGAGACTAAAGTGGATACCAAGGACGAAGTGTACAGCTGGTAGCACGAGATTCTTGGCAAAGATCAAAGTGGAAGTAGATTGGCCGTATCCTTTTATTTTTGCTGAGAAATAAAAAAGAAAACGCTGTTAGATGTCGCTGGGGTGACTTTTTTTTTTTTTTTATTATTATTCGACCCAGACGCGATCGATCCTCGACGCCCCGCCGGAGTCGACGCCGAGACTCCAACTTGACGGTATATACCCTGCGGATTCATTCGCTAGGAAATGGGGCAACGCAGACTAAGATGATTTGCATACTCTTGAAATGCGGATTTTTTCCCATTCGAAATCGACACACAAAGAGCAAATCTATTTCGACTATAGTTTTGATGGTTAGCGCATTTCCCGGTAATCGATATGATTACTCATCGCCGTACTTCACGTCTCTTCTCTATTTAGATTTAAAAGACAGGACCGGCTGTTATTTGATGGACTGAAGTGCTCTTTTTTTCTTACTCCTCTGTTTTGAATTGACGATACGGGCAAAGGACGTGTCGTCCTTTGCCCATCTGCAGCCAATCCGACCGGGCCAGCCGACAATGAACTGACGGGAATGTGGTTTTGGCAAGACGCCCGATCACGTATATATTTACTGCGTGTAATCAGTCGGCCCGGCTTGTTTCTTTCGTCCTTCACACTAAAAGTATTGAGGCCGCTGTCCCTTTTTTTTTTTGTTTTTTTTTTTTCTTTTCTTCAATCATCTTTTTGCTGCTGTCTAGAAAGAAAGCGCATATCTTTTAACGCGCGTTAAGAAAACGATATGAAAACTAGTAGTTGTACACGGACTAAATGGCATAACTCATTCCACGCGCTCAGTTATTTATAGCGGTGGCGTTCACCGTCTCAGCTGCTGGATGCAAGTTTCGCTTTTTAAAACAGAATGCCGTTAAAAAAGGGGGGGAAACAAACGAGAGAAAGGGTTTTATTTTATTTTTTTTTTTTTTCAAAATAAGAAATGAAGAGGATGAAAACTGCACGATTTTCATGTGCATGACGGTAGCTCATCTGAAGGTTGCATCTGGCGTGCTGGAGTTTTTTTTGAATTTTTTTTTATCGTGATTTCTCGTTTTCGTGATTTGATTGGCTGAGAATTAGTCGTAGACAAGGAGGGGGTTATGAAACTGAAAGAAATTTGGAATTTAAAAAAAAATGCCTTGTTAACTTGTTTCTTTTTTCTTCTTCTTCTTCTTCCTCCATTCTATAAATAATTCAAAATTTTCATTTCCGGTGTGTTTTTTGTGTGTCAACCGAATGCGTCGTCACGTTACGAAACACGATTTTTGTTGTTGTTGTTGCTGCTGTTGTTGGGTGTTACTTTTTAAAGAAGTATCGGATGGCGTTAACGTACTTGATGAAAAGAAATTTTTATTTATGGCTATTTTTTTTTCCTAAAAAAAAAAACTTTCTTTAATTCGAATGTTTTTTTTTGTTTTTTTCTATTTTTGTAAATAGGAGAAAAGCCGTACCAATGCTCTTGGGAGGGGTGTCAATGGCGTTTCGCCCGTTCTGATGAATTGACCCGCCATTACCGCAAACACACAGGCGCCAAACCGTTCAAGTGCGTCCATTGCGAACGCAGTTTCTCCCGCTCTGACCATTTGGCCCTCCACCTCAAACGCCACCAGTGAAGACCGGCGTGAATTTTCTTTTTTTCTTTTTTTATATTTTTGGTGGATGCTTGTACACACCGCATAGTTTTTTTGTGTTTTTTTCTTTCTTGTTACACCTTTTAATTTTTTTTTTTCTAAATTGAAATTAAGGGTAATTTCCCCTGCGACTTTTTTTTTTCTGTTTTTGTTATTGAACAAAAAATTTTTTCACGCGTCTGCGGCCACCGCACATCGAACAAGGAAAACAACCAAAATTGGGCAAAACGGAGCAATTTTTTAAAAAATGTGGCAATGATTTTTCTATTTAAAGCAACAAAAAAACAACAAAAAAAAACCAAAAAAAAATTATGATGTTTCAGTCGTTCACCCCCTCTCCCATGCTTGACGTGAGCTTGTAGCTGACATTAAAACAAAATATATATAACATATTTTTTTGAATTTTTAAACCATCATAGTTTGAAGCTTTGACGTTGTTGCGCAATGGCGATTTCGTTATACTCGTCGTGTATACCTCTCTCCTTCCAAAGCTTTTCACTTTTGATTATCATGGGTTCTGTTATTTCTTCTTACAGTGCCCCTATCTTCCAATGAACAAAACAAGAAGATTTTTTTTTTTTTTTATGGCTTTTACAGAGTCTCCACTTTTTTATTTTTTATTGAACCGTTCAGCCAAGTGTGATGATCTTTTAAAATGCATTTCATTTTTTGCCCCACTGAAACTGGATAAACTAAAATTCTTTTGAAATTCCGTTCCCATCTTTTTCCTTCTGCTTCCTTCCTTTTAATATCTCCATCTTTTAAAGGACGGGCCAAAAAAAAAAGGATTCTGCTTGATAGAGAAATAAATAAAAATTCCGGTTTAGGGCAAAGAATAAAAGCTTATAAACCGTTCAACATCAACAACAACAACAAAAAATCCTTTTTCTGAATAATTTTGCGACGCCATGCATTATTTTTTTTTCTTCGTTTATCTTTTGAATTTCGGTATTTTTTTTTTTATAAGAAAAAAAAATGAATAAAACAATTCAAGTGGGGGGGGGGTCGAAAAAAAAAAGAAAAGAAAAGTAAATATATATTATATATAAATTTTGTGGTGGACCGCGTGTTTTTTTAAATGTGTAAACGAATTTTCATTTCTTTTTTTTTCGCTGATGCTTTTCACGCTGTCCCGATGATAGGGGGGAAATATATCTTCTTTGATCCCACGTGACTTGTATTTTTCCATCCCATTTTTTTATTTTTATTTTTCGTTTCCGAGAAGAAAAAAAAAAAGAAAATCTTCTATCCACCCCGATCAAAAGACTGAAACACAAATTGACTTCCAGCACAAACAAATGCGTTCTTCTTTTATTTTTGATTAAATAAAAACCTTCTCTTCCATTTTTGCTCCCAACACAAATTTAGTTTTTTTTTTCGCGTAACGTTGACAAGCAAAAAGAAAAATATTTTGCGTCGATTGTGTTCACTTCCGTTTTTTTTTCTTCTTTTTTTATATCTTGTCCTCGCATTTTTTTTTTTTTCTTTTAAAAATAATATCGATCTTTATTATTATTATTTTTACCCGCGTTTGTTTCTCCTCTGTATTCATATTAAAATGGATTTTTTTTTTTTAATGGCTTCATTTGTTTCTTTTGTATTACCCCCCCCAAAATACATACCTTCCTCTTCGGTGTGTACACATCGTTGACCATGTTGTGTGTATGTGTCGCAGTCGTGATTCTTCTCCTCTCGATCTTGATCCTCGGAAAAAAAAAAGAAAGGGCTTGCAATTAATTTCCTCTTTAAAAAAAATAAAAATAAAAAGAACGAGAGAGAGAAACGAATCTGCAAAGATAAACGCGACAAAAATGCTATACAATGTTCCAATGAAAAAAAACCAAAAAAAACAAACAAAAAAAACAAAAAAAAACCAAAAAAAATTAAGATGAAAAAAAATATATCTTACAAAAATTCGAAAAAAAAATTCATTTTATCTCCTTTTTTTTTGGGTTTAAGCGTTTAAACAAATTTCTCGTTGTGTGGACGTGACGTGATGGCAACTTCAAAGTGGTTACAAAACATTCACGTTCATTTGGTATTCACGCAACGGCTTGCTCAGTTTGTTTTGTTTTGATTATTTTTTTTTTTTACAAGAAACGAAACGCAACGCGGAATAATTTGGAAGGTCGGGAGATGTGCTGAAACCTCCCGGAGTTTTCAAATAAAAACATGTGGCCGTAAATGGGTCCCGCAGACTTCGGGAATGTCGTGAATGCCTTAAAAAGAAGATTTTTTTTTTTTTTCTAAATAATCCAATGCGTTTCTTATTGTTAATAATGTCAACAGCTCTAGACGCGTGTGAGATGATTGGAATCAGGGCTTTTGACGCCAATCATTGGGTTATTTTTGGCGTTTCCCCCTTTTTTTTTTTTGTCTGACCCTTTCAAAATAACGGACTCATTTTTGTGTGTTGCTCTAATCCCCTTCGACACACCGTCGTTCACTAATGAGGGTCGACGTTCATCTTAAAGAGCTCATCAGGGTGCGCGTGTGTTGTTTATTACAAAACATAACAAATCTCCAGGATTTTTTTGTTTTTCCCAGGGCTAAAAAAAAACAAAATGGTGGAGGCTCTTTGATGAAAAATGGCCTCTCCCAATAACTTTGGCTTCATCAAATACTTTTTCGTCGGTTTTTATTTGTATGACGTCTTTTTATTTCCTTCCTACGTTCCAAGAAAAACGGTATATACATTTCTCTCTTTTGTGTTATTTTCTTTTAATTTTCTTCAATATATTCCTCCTCCTGCCTTTTTCCAGTCTTCACTTTTTCTTTCACGTATACGACCTCCCCCCCTCCTCCTGGGCTCGGTTTTTTTTTTTTTTGTTGGCCGTCGTCCAACTGCGTCGCAAACGTCCTTCCTTTTTTGCTTTTTTGCTCCGGGAAAGAAGACAAAGCCCATCACTTTCATCCATATGTGCGTCTTATTATATTATGCATTCAATTTCTCTTTTCTCTCTCTCTCTCTCTTTTGTTATTTTGCTGAAGACGCCAAAATTTGTTTTTGTGGATCTAAAGATATTCGAGACGTTAAGTAGATTGTTTAAAAAAGAAAAAAAACTGTCGTGTGAGCTGGAAAGAACATTCCAATCAGCGGGAGTCATTTCATTCATAATCTTCATCCTCGTTTTAAAAATTCAGTCGTGCAAGTTTTTGTTTTCTCATTTCGGTTTTTTTTGTTTTTTTGTGTTTGGGGCGAACCGTAAAGGAATTGATTCGATTTTGATAGCCGACAAAACTTTCGATTAGAATTTCTGAATTTCCTTTTGTTAATTGACGGTTAAATGTGGCGGCGAGGGCGCCGACTATTAAACAAGAATGTATAGCCTTTCATATTTTTTCTTTTTGGTTTGATTTTCGTTATAACCTCCACAACAAAGCAACAATCGGCTTATTATTCATCATTCCCAAAACAAAACAAAAAATGGGGTCAAACCGGATCTCAAAAAATAAAAATCCTGGTGTGAGAGAGAAAGGGTTAATCAACATCGAATAATATTCCCAGTCAGGACACGCCTAGATTACATAAATTTTTTGTTGTTTAATATTTAGACGTGCAAAGAAAATGTTACGAACATTAGGGAGGCTACTGACTCACGTTGCGAGGGTGGGAGGCCAACGGATCAAAAATGGTTGCCCTAGCTCGTAAAATGCGGAAATGTAATATCGGACACACAGAGCGGGTTATAGACACGTCGTGATATCTAATATGCATTCCTATAACCAGTCGCCAGGGTTCTGGTTAAAAGATGGCCGGTGCTGGTCGATGTAAATCAAACACTCATCAATTCCGCTGGGTTGTGCGGGGAAAAGGAGGGGGGGGGGACTGTATACTCTCGGTTACACCCAAATATGATTTGTTTTCTTTTAAAGGGGGATGCAATTCAGGTTTCAGACGGTTCAACCGACGACGGGGTTGTGTGTTTACAAGGAAAATGGAAACCCGACGAATAGCTGATTATTCATGCCCATTCATCGACTTTTGCTCTCCGTCTCGCATTACGCACAAACGTGAATTTTTTTTTTAAAACCCGTTGCGTTGTCGTCTGTACCAATGTCACTTTTGTTTTGCAAGTTTTGTTTGTTTTGTTTTTTTTCATTTTTTTCAATAGAATATTTTGCATTCCGGTTTTTCTGGCCTGTGTCCATTTTCGGAAGAGTTTTTTTCACGTTCAGAAATTTGATGTTTTAAGCACTAGCCACCGTGTTTGGTCCAGCCAATAGAAAGTCTCGCTATATGCCACCCGAAAGAAGAAAATTGAAGTCCAGTTAACTAGAAAGATCCAAATCCAATCTTTCATTCTGCTTTGATGGCCGCCATTTTTCTTCCTCATCTTCGGCATTTTCTATAGGCCCCGCGACGACGCGCGACTTTCAGAAAAGCCTTTTTTTTTTTTTTTCTTCTTCTCATTTCACGTTCTATAAACATATGGTCAAATGTAGTAAAATAAAATGAAATAAATGCGGCATATAAGGAAATAAGCGACTGCCGACGCGCCACCGCTGCACGGACGTGATTGAAATTCTTGAGCTGCGTAGAAAATGGAGGCTGCCTTTCAGACATACGACAAAAAAAAAAGGGGGGGATGTCACGTGATCACTAGCGAAAAACCTTGGACATATAACGTGAATAGAACAGAGAGCGAAAGTTTGCTTACGGTTATCTTTTATACGTTACTGGATTCCCTCGTTTTAGTCTGGAAGAGTTTCCACCATTCAGTTCGGTTATACATACGAAGAAAATATGTGGCCCCCACTGTCTGTTTTTCAATGCGTTTGCTGCTGGTTGGCAAACGGTGAGTGAAAACCAACTTTGATTTGTCTATTTTATTTCTTTTTTTGTTTTTGTTGACATGTTGCCGCTTACATTCCCGCACAGCGTGATGTCATTTCCTAATGAAACCCGAAAATGGAGACCAACCGTGCCGGTCGACAATATATACCCTCGTCATTGTCCAATCAATGATTCGTTAATTAGCGTGTTGAAAGGATTCCAATTGGGATGATTGAATTTGTTTGACAGCAATTTAGTTTTCTCCACATACGTCAATCTCAATAACGGCCATCAAGGACTACATTGTTTTTTGTTTTTTTGTGTGTCTAACCACCGAAATTTCTCACGATCATATTTAGGTCAAGTGTTTCTTGCTAAGATTTATGTGAAATGCTTCGTCGTAAATTGGTTCGCAGTGGAGCATTGTGTCGCAACAAAAGAATTTCTCCGCATTTCCAGATGCTCATCCATTTTTGTTTTTTTTTGAAATTGTTTTTGGTAACCAAATTTGTTTTGAAACCGATGAAAAATTTCATTACATGTCCAACAGAGATAATGGAATAACAACTTAAAAAAATAAAATAGCATTTCCAATTGGGAAGAGGGTCCATTGGCCGCGGACGTTCTGCATAAGGCAATGAATTTTTTCTTTAAAGAAAAGATTTATGCAACATGGCTGCCGAAAAAAAGAGAGAGACGACAACGAATTTTTGTTTTTTGGATATTACGACTCAGCAGACGTGCAGAGGATGTTCTCTTTATTATTCGGGAAAAGAAAAAAAAAAAAGTCATTGTTCCATTCGCTTTTTTTTTTTGTATAATAAGATGCAACATATTTTTATCTGAAATCTTTTTGTTATTATTGTCGTAATATAACTCCGTGACGTTCTGCCGCACTCGAATTGTAGAACGTCTGTTCCTTTTTGTGTAACACACGTCGCCAAGATTTTTTTTTGTTGCTTTTTTTTATCGTTGCGGAAGTAAGAGAGATCCTTTTGCCAAGCACAGAGAGAAAAACACGCGATGGATGCGGAGGAAACAAAGAATTTTTCTATCGGCGGGGACTGTGTGTCATCGTATCATTTCGGGCTGGGTGAGAAACGTTAGCTGAATGCCAGACATTTGGTAATAATAAACACGGCGACGCTTGTTACACGGAAACTTTCACAACTGTATCGTCGTCATCCGTCTTTTTTAAATCCCCACCTTCCGGTGCAGCTCCGTGAGGATGGGAGTTTTTTTCTTCAATCCTAAATATAAAAATTTCGTGGAAATTCACGCCACCTATACTTCTTTATCTAACCGCTATTAATCTCTTCCTTTTCTTATGTAAATTAAAGGAAATGGAATAATGTAATCTACTTGTACAACATTTCATCACAAATGCGGTAGTTGCCAATCACAGCCGAGGCGGTTTGAATCAACACATTTTTAAACAAACAAACTTCATTTGAATAAAATAGACAATGTCGCTTTGAAAGGAATTCTCTTTTTTATTAACATCATCTTCAAAAATATGGCAGCAGTTGTCACGTTCATTTAGTATTTTCTCCTTCTTTTTATTTGCCTCGGGGGCTCGTGACGAACGGCGTGAAACACGTAAATAAATACGGACAGATGACCTTTTTAAAACGGACTCGCATGTAACCGATGAATTGCGCTCTGGGCATTTACACATCACATACGGTAGACTCCACTAAATAAAAATATACACGAAGCAAAAAGGAATACATATAGCGTGTGAAATGTCCTTTTTTCCTCGTTCATTCGCTCTCCCCCACCCTGTTTTGTGACGTGCCCTTTTCTCGGGAAAAGGGACTGGAGGGGGGGGGGGACACAGGAGGTGGCGGGTTGTATATGTACATTAAACAATCCTGATGTGTCTACACTCTCCTTGCCCTTTTTTTTTTTTTCGTTTTGCTCTCCTCATTCTGGCCATAACTTTTACGGCACGAAATATACAACCCCCCCCTCTTCGCCCTGGTGGCCGGCCAGGGACCATATGGGCCGAGTGCGCGTGTGCGCGCACTAGGCTGCGCCCAACCGTTTTATTTTTGGGTACATACGAAAACACGTATCCCCCCTCTCTTTTCTGTATGTGTTCACGAGTTTGGCCGTCCACACTAATTCCCTTTAGTACACACACACACACACACACACAAACGACCCCTCTGCCCAGCTTCTATATATTCCCCGGATGAGGGTGAAGAGGATATATATGTGTGTGGTGAAAGTGGGGTTAGGGGAAACCAACTTCCGCAACATCTGCAATGTTTTAATTTGAGTCCTCCCGTCGTCGTCTTCTCCCCCTTCATTTCTGCAATGTGTTGTTGTTTTTACAATAACAGAAACCGAACGTGTCTCCGCAGCCAAATGTTTTTATTTTTTCTGTGCTGGTTTCACAATTGCAACATTTTGACTCAAACAAAAAACTAAAAAAAAACAAATGGCGTATTTTTATTCTTGAACTCGAGCAGCAAAATAAAGTCGCTGCCCTTCGGTTCGTTCAAACGGAACGGCGGGTAATTGCCCAGCATTTTTGAACGGTCGAGATAAGAGCAGTGAAAAGCAGGTGAAACGGGAAGTGCTTAACGAAACAACACCCTCAAGCCGCACTGTACAATAACTATACCTATCAAGAGAATAATAATAAAAGGCCATATAGATAACAGCAACAAAGAATTTATTCTTATGACGATCGAACAGTTTTGAAAGCAAAAAAAAAATATGTTATATCCTATCTATTTTTTGTTCTCTCTCCAATTTACTTCTTTTCAACATTTTTTTCCTTTTTCCCACCAATTATTTTCTCCTCGAAAAGAAAAAAAAAACCGACTCACACCGGTCGTTTGGTTTGGGAGCTTCCGCAAACTGCGGTGAGCTCATCCGGTCACTATAGAAGACGTGTCTATGCGTTCGTCCGAAGGGTACATACATTCTTACATTTTATCGACATTTCTATTTCAGAAAAGAAACACAAAAAATCAAGAAAAAAAAAATACGTGATTGATGTCGTGTTCACGAAGAGGGCAATTTTTATTTCGGGATTGGGGGGAGGGGATTGATCGTCAAAATGTATGAAGTGTGTCTATACATTTGTTATGTGTGTGTGTGCACTGTCTGTTTCGTTTTTCGTAGCCCAGAATCACGCAACATTTCCTCAGGGGTGTTTCTCGCTTTGTATATATTTCCCTTCTTTTCCCTTTGACCGCAAATTCCCGCTACTCCCGAAGGGCAATCCCCCTTCCTTTTTTTTCCGCCCTCTGTCGTATCGTCTCAGTGGTTTCTTCTTTTTTTTTCTTTCTCCCTCTTCTGTTTTCATCCAATTTTCGTCTTTTTTTTTTTTCTCAACTCCTTTTCATCCAGCGGAACACTGTCGGCCATACTCGAAAAGAATACAGACGTGAGTAGCTTCAACGACTCCTTGATGTTGTCGAGCTTTTTTTTTTTCTTCTTCTTTGAAAGGAAAAAAAAAAAACGATAAGTGTCACGATGATTTTCTTCCTCGTAACGCGGCACAAGTTGCTGGGAATGGAGACAGCGATCAGCGAAAGTATTCGCTGTGTAATAGTGAACGACATGTCGTTAAAAAATAAAAATGGCGTTCTACTAGAGAGACTACGTAGAAGCTCATTGACACACTGGTTATGTTGACAAATGGCCATCAGTACAAATGGTGCGTCCGCATTGAGTTTCAGCGCAACGCCAGGGATTATACGTATATGTGGAACACTTTGATATGTTGTGCGCATAGGGGTAAATGTCCGTGATAGTCTGCATGAGACAGGAGTACTTATTATCAATTAAATGTATATTAAACAACGTAGAGAGAGAAAGAGAGGGGGGGAGAGACTTAGCCCGCAGCACTCACCGCCAGGGCCCACACGCTCGCTATTAAATGTTGCCATCATTCGATGATTGAATCATCAATTATCGTGTAGATGCCAGAGCGGCCGGAAAAGTCTCATTGACTGGGGGAAGAAAAAAAAAGAAGGGAGGGGGGCAAAAAGAAATCAGGAAAAGAGTCATCTCTCTTTCGTCTTTTCTTTTATTGGCGGCTGCCTGCGTGTATAGTTAACTCGCTGACTAACTTGCTGAAAAGAAGGAACTCCGCCCCGTCCAAATAACAAAGAAAGAAAGAAAAAAAGTGACGCATGATTTTTTTGTTTTTTGAAGAATATTAAAGAAATGATAAACAAAATGACAGCGCTTTTTTTTTTTTTCTTTTTTTGGTTTAGATGATTCGTGCAAAGATTGGCGTGACTCGACTAGAAAAATATAAGCGCACGATAGATGCGCGCTAATGATGTGATCCCGGTGGGGGGGAAAGGGTATATCGTTTTCTTCTTTTTCTTCATTTGTTCATTCGTTTCTTCCTTTTTGTTTGATGTATCGACTCTCTCTCTCCCGCGGGACTAACCAGAGAGTCACTAGAAAAAGGAAAAAAAAAGTCAATGGGACTCACGACGGTGGAACGGTCGTTTGGGATTTATGACCCGAGCGTCCCTGAAAGCGATTAGATTATCGGTTCTCTGTTGTGTTCCGTTCAATTCCCGCGTGATGTCTCTGGCGTGCGTGACGCCAGCACTAAGCGTATCGCCTTTTTTTTTCTTTTCTTTTATCAAGCGAAGGACGAACATGTATTCTCTCTACGTAAGCAATGTTACGTGAGAGCCGTAGATCACACGCAGCGGACAACGGTGCCCAGCCAATTGTTTTCGTGCACCTGCGAGAAACCCCGCCATCAGCGTGAAAGAATCCCGAAAAAAAAAATCTAGAATTTTGTTGTTAATTTCCAAAATCTTATTTTTGGCGTATATTTTTAAAGACGGCAAGAGTCTACTGGTCATTGGTTGGGTCCAGGTTGCCGTTTACTTCTTTCATCACCACACGTCGCGACGATGTAGAGGGACAGTTTAAAAAAGCTGCGCCTATCTGCCAAAAGGGGTCAAATGATTACCATTTCCTCCTCCGAAGTTAATTGGAAATGCTCGTCACGGCAGGCCTGAGAGAGTTGGGACGCAACCCAACCCTTTTGTTGAAAGATATTTCTCTTTTTAAACATTTACTATCCGATGTGAAAAAGATTTCCAACATTTTTTTTTTTTTCGAAAAAGGAAAAATATCTTCCCTTCTCCTTTCTTTTTCGCCCCCCATCTTAGGACTTCCTTTGAGGGCAGAGATGGATAGGGGCTAGTAGTGAAAGTCATCCGAGAATAGTGTGTACATTTTCCCGTATAGGAGCAAATAGCATATAGAGACAGAGTCGCCTTGCTGCAGCAAAGTTATTCAACCCTCAGGGGCGACGACGTGGACAAGAAGAAGAAGAAGAAGAAGAAGAAGAAGAAGAAGCTGAAACAACATCCGCCGGCCCAAAAAGACGCGCAGCAGCCGCACGGCGCGCATATAGCCACACACCAGGCATATGTGTATATGTTATTTCTTCCAAACGGCCATATGGGATGGAAATCGGCTGCTAATTGAAGGGGTGACGTCGCTCAGCCGGCCACGACTGGCCAAACAGTTTGTTGCATCAACAATGGCACGATGCCTACGGCCACGGATCGCCACCCGTAGCGGATGGTTCGCAATTCGCGTAGATGACGCACAGAAGTTGCCCAAATGGGAAACTATTTGTAATCAGAGTTCGTCCGGGGGATTGAAGACAAGTCCAGCGGCACGCACCCGGGTTCTCCTTTGGCCATTTCACGTCGTTTATTACCTCACCTGTGAAGTATGTACGAAGGCGACATCCAAAAAATTCGTTGGAAGTATGTAAAAAAAAAAAAAAAAAAAAAACGTGAGACAATCCGGTTGTCAAAAGAAAAAATTGTCATCCCGCCAACGCGAGAATATCACGTCATTCCGCCTGCGCCATGTCGAAATATATCGGTGACTGAATCACCAAACTGTCCAACTGTTGGCGGGGAAAACATTTGAATAAATTACCCAATGGCACGGCCTTTATTTTCTTCAATTCTTACGTTTTTATTTTGAATATCTAATCTTTTCTTACGACAGTCCCAAGTCCCGACGGAAGTTCAAACTTCAAAAGCAGAGAATTTTCAAATTTTACACCCTAGCTCTTGAAAGATGAAGGAGATTTCCCCGGCAACACGTCACTCCCCAAAATGAATGGTTTTTAAATTAGAACACATTGTGTCGGGTAATGAGTAAGGCATATCGAGTTTTACGTGACTTGCTGCTTCAGTTTGCGGGAATGAATATTCAAATAATGAAATGGAATCGTTATTTGCCGCAATTTCTCCGTGGTCGAAGGCAACTTACTCGCCATCTAGCGATCGCTACTTCAATTATAGTCGAAATATTTTCGTCGTCATCGCAACCAGACACCTCGGCGTCTGAGAGATTCCTGGGTTCGAATGAGTAAACACAACATATGCAGGGAAATTTTTGAACAAGTTTTAGTGTTTGTAAACTATTAATTATTAAAACTGTTGTAGGCTGGTTTGTTGCATGTTTATTACAGGATGAACGGGTGTGGTCTATGCAGCTGCCAGTTCTGACGGTATGACATGAATGTCATTCAACACCATTCTTTTTTGTTCTGGTTTGTTAGTATGAGATTAATAAAGCAAAGAACCAAAGTGTATCACTGTGTCTAGGGCGTCGTTGCATCATTGAGGTTTCAGAGCCCTCCTTCTCTGTTTTAGAGGGTGATGCAGTGGAGCTTGTATAAAAATCGTGATTGAATGGTTAGAGCTGGTTGAATTTGATGCGACAACGGCGGCGTTTGCGCTTTGAATATCAATTCAAATGCTGGCCCAGTAATGGCAATGGTGAAAGTAGCTAAGACTTTCTTCTCGCCATAGTTTGACTGATATTAGAGCCCGAATGGAACGAAGGGGAAAACACCGATGAAAGATAATGCCGGGTTGTGGGGTTGATTTCGGGGTATTCTTTATATGGGCAGAATTGAAGTAGGAAACGTCATATTTTACCGCATGTTTTCAAGGATCTAGGTTTTCCTTGGGGTTTCTAAATAGCAGTCTGTGCATGACGATGAGACCTTCTGGGCACAGTGGATCATGTGTTGGATGATATGTCTTCGTACGTGAGTAGTGAAGCCGTATAGTTCTATGGTATCATATTGATACTCTAGATTGTAGTTTGTACTAATGTGAACTGTCTCACATTGCATTTAGATTCATCGAGGTATGCAGTATCCTAAACGTACCATTATCTTCGCTGCAAATCGAAAATCTTGTCGCTGATTTTATGCAATCAAGCAAACGCAAATAAATGCACGACGGACTAGCTGGGCAACTTCCGACCCAGCCATCGACCGACACGAGTAGCCTTGATTGTCATCGAATTAATCACAATTGGTTTGGGAAAAAATTAACGTGATTACTTATGGTTCTCCCAGCAACAATATGCTTGGTACAAAACTAGCATCTCGTCCCTGCATCACTGAGGGCATCTGGTGAGGTAAACAGGAATTCCATGTCAATTACGTGTCAACGCACCCACCGCCTGTCATTTTCCTAACGGTTGGGCTGTAGTTGCTCCTGAATCGCGGCAACCGTATATGCTCTGATTACACTAAACGGCTCCCGCTGTTCGCGAATTTTTCGATAGCGTTGGAGAAAAAGGAATCACAAAGTGTAATAAAAACTGACCGTTAATTTTGATTAAGTAAATGGTTTCCTCGCCAAATTAGCCGATTTTAAAATAAACGAAAATAAAGTATTGTTACCACCCCAACGTATATGTATTGTTGTTTACGTTACGTTTATACAAAGTATAAGCCACACTAAAAAAAAAACTTGATTTCCGTGATTTGCATTCAATTCTGAATTGAAATCATGTGCTCATTTTGCTTAAAATATATGATTTCCATTAAGAATTCAGTGAAAATAACGAAAATCTGGTTTTTTTTTCTATTGGTCTTATAGTTTTTTATTTGAACGTTAAAAACCATAAATTAAGGTGATGCGCTAACAGCACTGTTTTCGTTAATTTTTAAAACGGCTGGTTTAACGAGAAAACCAATGACTAAATCGAAATCAGCGTTCAATTTCGATTATGCCGTGTGATTTTTGGAGAATTTCAAGAGATGTCGTTTTTTGCCGATTTTGACAAAAGTGGGAAGGCTATACCCTTCCCACTTTATCAATTTTGGCCAAATTTCAAATTTTGCTTAAAATACACGATTTCCATTCAGAATTCAATGAAAATCACGAAAATCAGGTTTATTTTTCTATTGGTCTTATAGTTTTTTATTTAAACGTTAAAAACCATAAATTAAGCTGGTGCGCTTACAGCACTGTTTTTGTTCATTTTTAAAACGGCTGGTTTAACGAGAAAACCATTGACTAAATCGAAATCAGCGTTCAATTTCGATTATGCCGTGTGATTTTTGGAGAATTTCAAGAGATGTCGTTTTTTGCCGATTTTGACAAAAGTGGGAAGGCTATACCCTTCCCACTTTATCAATTTTGGCCAAATTTCAAATTTTGCTTAAAATACACGATTTCCATTCAGAATTCAATGAAAATCACGAAAATCAGGTTTATTTTTCTATTGGTCTTATAGTTTTTTATTTGAACGTTAAAAACCATAAATTAAGCTGGTGCGCTAACAGCACTATTTTCGTTAATTTTTAAAACGGCTGGTTTAACGAGAAAACCAATGACTAAATCGAAATCAGCGTTCAATTTCGATTATGCCGTGTGATTTTTGGAGAATTTCAAGAGATGTCGTTTTTTGCCGATTTTGACAAAAGTGGGAAGGCTATACCCTTCCCACTTTATCAATTTTGGCCAAATTTCAAATTTTGCTTAAAATACACGATTTCCATTCAGAATTCAATGAAAATCACGAAAATCAGGTTTATTTTTCTATTGGTCTTATAGTTTTTTATTTGAACGTTAAAAACCATAAATTAGGTTGGTGCGCTAACAGCACTGTTTTCGTTAATTTTTAAAACGGCTGGTTTAACGAGAAAACCAATGACTAAATCGAAATCAGCGTTCAATTTCGATTATGCCGTGTGATTTTTGGAGAATTTCAAGAAGGGGAGGCTATACCCTTCCCACTTTATCAATTTTGGCCAAATTTCAAATTTTGCTTAAAATACACGATTTCCATTCAGAATTCAATGAAAATCACGAAAATCAGGTTTATTTTTCTATTGGTCTTTTAGTTTTTTATTTAAACGTTAAAAACCATAAATTAAGCTGGTGCGCTAACAGCACTGTTTTCGTTAATTTTTAAAACGGCTGGTTTAACGAGAAAACCAATGACTAAATCGAAATCAGCGTTCAATTTCGATTATGCCGTGTGATTTTTGGAGAATTTCAAGAGATGTCGTTTTTTGCCGATTTTGACAAAAGTGGGAAGGCTATACCCTTCCCACTTTATCAATTTTGGCCAAATTTCAAATTTTGCTTAAAATACACGATTTCCATTCAGAATTCAATGAAAATCACGAAAATCAGGTTTATTTTTCTATTGGTCTTATAGTTTTTTATTTAAACGTTAAAAACCATAAATTAGGTTGGTGCGGTAACAGCACTGTTTTCGTTATATTAAACCAAATTAAGACACATCTTTCTTACGCATTTGCAACTATGCCATCTCTGCGGAGTTCCAGTTCAGTGGGAATGGCTGCCCTCTACCTTGGCTGGCATACTCGCAAAGCTAGGGGCAGGTGTTTTCAGAATAACAAGGATCGTTGTCGTAAAGGTAAGCGCAGGTCGGTAAAGACCCAAGCAAACGAATGCCGGTGCATTTGGGGCAGCTCTAAAATTACAGTGGAAAGCAGAATAAATCAGTTGAGCAGCTGTGGAATGAACTATTGAAGTATATCAATATCATGTACCATAACACTTACTCGTAGGTACGGCACACCAGCTATACATTCGTAGTATGTGGTACAGGTATTTGCGTAAAGCCCATGTTGATCACTGGGGCAAGTAAATTTGGTTGATGTCAACATCTTATATGGCTGTAACGGTTCCATAATAAAGAAGATCTAGGTGAAAAAAATAATGCTGGTTATAGTTTCATCTGTAATAAACACCCTAAACATTGGCGCTTTAAGTATAGTCGTTGCTACCTCAGTTGGCACCTCAGTTTCAGTCGTTGGCACCTCAGCTTCAGTCGTTGGCTCCTCAGCTTCAGTCGTTGGCGCCTCAGTTTCAGTTGTTGGCGCCTCAGCTTCAGTCGTTGGCGTCTCAGTTACAGTTGTGGGTAATTCTGTGGTAGTGGCTGTACCATTAACAATATTTCAGACGTGATTGATTGATATAGCGAATCCAAGTAACCAAACTTTGCTAGTAACATACGCGAACAAGATGCACTTCCCTTTGGCACGCACTTCAGAGTTATCGGATCGAAAACAAAGTTTTCGGGACAATACTAAAAGTTGAAAAAAGGCCATTATTACTTCTTTTACGCCGTATCTTTGAATTTATACAGTACAGTACCTCAATATAAAACTGTCCACCACTGCATATATAATACAAGTTGGTACAGGCATCTGAAAACATTGTCATGTTTAAAAATGGATGTAGCATGAAAGTTAACCGCCTATGGTGATTGACCATTTAGGTCACGATGGAATCTTATTGTATGACATGATTAATTTGTCTTACCAGGGTATGGAAATATGCCGTCAGAAGGGCAGTCGAATTCTTGATCTAGAAAAATGGTTATGACACTTTAGTTTATAGATTCAGGGCAGACGTATTGAAACGTGGATGAATAAGAAAATCGAAAACTAACTGCATGAAGCTTGATTAGAAGTAATGCAAACGAAAGTGACCGGGTCGAACACTTCACCTTCTGGACATGTCTGGATTTTAAAGAAAAAAAAATCAATAAAAATAAGTCATGTACATTATAGCCTGCTATTTCAAACCAGGCCTTCATCAGATCTTATATCAAATTACTCGTTAGACTACTAGGGTATTGCTAGCAACAACAACAAAATTTAAAGCACTGCTGCAATACCGCTAAGCCTTGGGAAAACGGTACGAGTTGATTAACAATAATTTGATCTGTCATTACTGGTCATTACCTGAGCTTCAGCAAGGCCATTTTCACAATAGTAGTACACATTCGTGCATTCGCCAGGGGATGCATAGTAGCCGTCACCTCCTGAGCAGGTAAATTCCTTGCGTTGCTAAGATAAAAAGAGGAATGAGGGAAGTAAAATCAGTTTGCACGGTGAAATTCTTATAAACCCACAAAATAAGCAAAAAATAAATAAATAATAATAATAATAATAAAAAATTGAATTAAACCCAAGATTTACACAGAAAAGAATGGTTCAACTAACATTAACTGTCAAACTTGCACCTTAACTTTGGCATGTTTAGTGGGCTTCGACCAGATTTTGTAAAATTATACAGCTACACACCTCCACTACTTTGTTCGACAAGAGTGTGCCAAAAAAAAAATGAAAAATTTACGAGGGTTATTCCTATGGTGGGCAATCTTTCATCAAAAGGCATAGCGAGAAAAAAAAATCCCGTCGTGGGAAGCTATGGGGGGACGGGGGAAAAAATGTTCTAACCTCCCATCAGGGGCAGTCTTTTAGCTTACCAGGTATATAGTTAGCTATCAGCAGATTTTGAAAAACGTGACTTACCTCCGAATAAACTATCCCCCCTGGTGCTATTCTTTTCCCCGATTGTTTGACGACACCGCAATTTCCAACTAAAAAAAGAAAAAAAAGTTAGAAGCTTGATAAGCAACATTTGTTACCAAAAGCGTAATTTACCCTGAAAGAGGCTGATGGTTAGCGCAAGAGCGACTAACAAGTACTTTTCCATCTTTTCTCTTGCGATCGTTGCAGTATTCTAACAAGGAAACTGCATCACATTTCCAATGGAGCTGTGCCACATAAGATTTTCATCACTTCATAGATAAGCTGTACAAGTCTTGACAAACAAATCACTTTTTATGCCGATAACGATGTCTATAGCCTATACGGGTGTTACCGACACCTGAAAGAACCCGAGGTAAAGCACCAGATGAGCTTTAGACATCAGCCAACAGGCACATGGCAGGGTAGATATTATCATAGTAAGGCTGAGCTATTGCCTTGCACAATGTTTGGATTACAATGTGAGGTATGAGCAAGAGGTTTATAACTTGGTAGTCCTTTACAATGTGCATTTTAAATCCTCATCAAACAGTGTGAAGAAGATGGTGAATCTTACTAATTTGGTCAGAGCATACTCAGCTAGTTTAATTGAGTCTTCAGAACTGTTATTGCATTGAAGTTTTATAGCAAAAAAAAGCTATATCTTCTGCCTTGGATAGCAAACTCAAAAGTGACAAGCCTTCACTTTTTTTCAATTACTGGAAAAATTAGACTTTTGTCACAAAACAAAATGGCCCAAAGGTGAACAAGCTCAATGTCAGTTTTGTGAAGGAGTTGTAGTTGTTTTGTTTAGCTGGAACTACAAGTTGATTTTCATTCAAAAGTTTTTTTTTTTCTGGTATCAGCTATTGAAGTAAATAATGGATCATAGAAATTCTTGCAAAATTAAGATGGAGTAACTCAATAGATACCGCCTGTGTAACCAGGTATCCGTTGATAGGTTTTAGTGACTCGTTGTTTTCAATAACTAACAAGACTCACATGTCAAATTCATCCATATTTCAATTCAGGTTCGTTTCTTGAGATTTTTTCCGGTCATTTTGTATGGTGCGAAGAAACCACTGCACTTTCTTATCTTAATCCCACTATCTGACACATATTCCCAATGAAGAATGAACTCATAATCTCATATTCACATCCTAAACTTAAATACTCTGACGGAATTCCATGGGTCTTCAACGACCTTCACGCCTTTCCTGTCAATGTCAGTTTGGCACGTAGTTGACGAAGTGCATCTACCATCTTACGGCGCATCTCAACACTCTGTGTAAGGAATAAATTAGAGACATAAGCTGGCAATTATGTTACAGCAATAAACTATAGATAGGCTTTATACATGTCGGCTAATCTCCAAGTTCCAGGCAGCCATTAGCTCTATGGAACGTAATGACACATCCTAGAACGCATAGTTTTCTTTTAATTCTCTTTGTTTTTCGTTAAGATATACCTCCCAGTCTTATAATTGGACTTACTTCTTGACATGACGGAACGTTGTCAAGATAATCGCAGTATATTGTTTCCGGATTGAAGTATAACCCGTCTGGACACGACTAAATAGAAGAAAATAAAAGCGCGGAAATAATCGTCAAAATTTCCAGTATCCCAAATTTTTTTTTGTTAATTGTTTTAAAATTCTATCACAATTGGTAACTCACTTTGAGGTAGGGTTTGCCACCAGTACATTGGTAAAATGTTGTACAGTTTTCTGGATTAGGATAGAATCCATAATCTTCTGGACAAACGAATTCAACGGGAGGCTGAACCGTTGTAGCTGAAATGGTTTGTCTCTGAGTTGTTTCAGTGGTTTTGCTGTTCGTCGTCGAACCTGACCACACAACACAGTTAAAGTTAGTAACTATAATTTCTTACTTAATTATTCTGAGTTTGGATAAACAATACTTTGATAACAATCCACTGTCTCCGGTGCAGCGCAGATACCTCTTACAGGGTCAAAGATGAAATCTCCAGGACAAAACTATAGGTACAAAAGAACATTGATGGCTATGTCCTCATTTTCCTTCCAACCACATAAATTACTTACATTCTCGTTTGCCACGCCTTGAACGCATGAATAAAACCGATTAGAACACTCATCCGGAAAACCATACAAACCGTCTTGGGCTGGGCATATGAATCCTATTTTTGTTTTTAAATTATTATTATTTGCAATCAGGTAGATGATCAAGTTTTATTATAAGAGTCAATTTCAAATTTGAATTAGATTAGATTACCACAAACGGTTGCGTCAGCAGATACACAAATCCTCTGTACGGGATCAAACACTCCGTCTCCTGGACAAGTCTATAGGTGCGAAAATTCAAATTAGTAATCAAGTACTTAATTTTCTCTCTCCTAATTTTATAGCCTATCATTCTGGCCTCCCATGGCATTATACAGAAAACATACGGGAAACGTACATTAACATACGCCACGCCTGCGAAGCAGTTGATGTAGCTCGTTGAACACGCATTCGGACTAAATGGGTAGAATCCATCTTCCGTGCACAAATAGGGGACAATAGGATTTGGTATTGTCGTCATAGCTGCGGAAACAAAAAATTGCACCACAAACTGATTAGTTACTCGGCTCTATAAGCAATTAGAAAACTTACTAATGAGTAAGGCAAATCACTTACTTTGCATGCATAGAGCATGATCCGGAGCAACGCAGGTACTTTGACTTGGCTCAAATATACCGTTTCCAGGGCAAGTCTAAAACGTAAAGCACATCGGACATAGCCAATGAAAATGATGGTACTCTCAGGTCGTATTCAATACCTGAAGATACGCAATGCCCTCCACGCAATTGAAGAACTCTATTGAACAAGCGTTCGGACTAATAGGAAAGAATCCATCATCCGGGCATATGAAGCTGGGCTCCGTAGCAGTGGGGGAACTTGCAACTATGTCAAAGAAATTGGCTGCGTTATTGCATTTAATTAAATGCATGATGCACTCGTAATGTGGAAAAGAAAGGAGTTAATATAGGAGCATGATACTCACTAATGCCCGATCGTACGCGGTCGCCACAGATTGTTAGCGATGGAAGATTACAACTTCCGTGAAGTAAGTCATAAAGAAGGCCATCTCTGCACTTCCAGAGGTATGCGGGGTTGTCCAGGTAGCAAGTGTAGTAGAGGTTACATTGAAATGGGTGGGGCCACACGCCATCGCTTGGGCACCGAAAATGCGGATCAGGACGAATCAGGTTATCCCTTACCTCGCCAGATGAGCGGCCGTTCTAATAGAAAAAAGTAAAACAAGTTACATTTGAAGATATTGCCCAAAAAGGCAGTAAAGAGTGATCACAAAAATGTTTTACGTTGACAGCCGGAACATGCTGCCAAGATAAGAGATCAGCAGAGTCCGGTTGGTCGGATAGGGCCGTCATGGTATTCACAAGAAGAACTGTATTCATAAAAAAAAATACTAGAAAATGCTACGTACATGTATTTAAAGCTAAAATCCAAATACGTAAATCTGCATTTAATCAATTACCTATCAGTAAAAATGGAGTTTCAGTTCCCATTTTCAATGCCCGGAAGAAGTCAAGACGAAATGGATGACGAACAAATCCGAGTGCCACTCTTTTGCCGAGCTAACGAAAACCTCGTAATTTATGGCCGTCTTTAATCTTCTTATCAGTTATTCTTATTTGGTGCAACTGATAACCGAAGTAGCTCTTTTTCATCATTAAAAATTACGTAATAATGTCAATAAAAAGACCAGAATCCAATAGTTGTTTCACTTCAGTCATTTTTTAATTATCACTAACGGAGAAGAAAACCTTTTAGTTATGCACAAATAAAGCACAGATTTTAATATGGAACTTGTTACACTCTAGCTGCTCCTTACAACACTAAAATATTTTTTGCGTGGTGCTCAAAGGCATTCACTGCGTTCGCTTTAGCTTTCTAATGCACCTTCCTGATTGCGGTTTTGACATAACCACGAGTATTTAAATGAGAAACATTTCTTCACGAATCCTGTTTCCTGTAAATGGCTCTTGATCTTTAGTAGTACTTATTTGAATCTTTTAAACTATTAGTTCTTTTTTCGTATTTCAAACGAAGCAAAATTTTCAAACAAACGGATATGAATATATTTACACAAATTTTAAGGAAATTTAAGTTGGATCGGACAGAAGAGAAATGGCATGAAACCAGCTGGAACTTTACGGACTAGAATAACATTTTACTCATCATTTTCGTGCTGTATTACTAAGATTTATTCCAGAATATATGAACCTGAAATATTGTATAACGATCTTGTAAACTGTATTGCTAACGAAATTGTTGGTAAAAAAACGGAATTTCAGAAGGCCGACCACATCATTCAAACTTCCCTTCGCTATCATGAGCTAGGGATGGAATCCAGATTAGTGTCTTGCTTCATCTAGTCCAAAAAAAATTAATTGATAGAAGTTTGAACTGAATAAGTCCACCTACAAAGTGGTTATAATGCCCACTTACCAAATCGAAACATATTCGAGCTATGGCGATGGCAAAGCTGGTGGTAGTCTCTGAAGTCAGATTAACCATTTGTCAATATTTCGGACCTCAGAAACCTTTATAAATAGTAACAAAACTAAATAAGATACTTACTAGAGCACGATGCGTTACTTGGTCCTGTGCATCCACCAAGTACGGGGTCAAAAACGTTAGGGAAAGGACAACTCTGTACCCAGACAAGAAAAAAAAACATGTTACAAAATACTTGCACTTTACTTACTGCAGAATTAATATTAGAAAATAGTTTTTGATTTCATACCTGAGGATACAATGATCCATTGAAGCAAGAATAATAATCTTGTATACAAATATCGGGGCGTAAAGGTTGGTAACACGTGTTAGTACCATTTTCACAGATACAGGCTGGATTTGGGGTCTCGGCGGTCGGAGTCTCGGCGGTCGGAGTCTCGGCGGTCGGAGTCTCGGCGGTCGGAGTCTCGGCGGTCGGAGTCTCGGCGGTCGGGGTCTCGGCGGTCGGAGTCTCGGCGGTCGGGGTCTCGGCGGTCGGAGTCTCGGCGGTCGGAGTCTCGGCGGTTGGGGTCTCGGCGGTCGGAGTTTCGGCGGTTGGGGTCTCGGGGGTTGGGGTCTCGGGGGTTGGAAGTTCAGTAGTCAAAACTGCAAATTATTTGTGCATCAATTTGAAAAATAAAGCGTCAAGTTGGCTAATAAAAGAATAAAATGGCTAAAGAAGCTTGAAACTTACAACAGGTAGTGTCTTCTGGTCGTTTGCAAGCTGAAGTGGGTGGTCCCACAAAAATGCCAGTTCCTGGACAGGTCTATCAGCCAAGTTGTGATAATTAAATTTCTATTGTCTGTAGATTAGCGTTCTAATCGAATTTTACCTCTGGGTATTCAACTCCCCCAATGCAAATGTAATACGTCTGCATGCAAGGGGCAATTTCATAAAATCCATCAGCTGTGCAGGTAAATGGTGGCAGAGTAGTGGTCGTTGTCGTAGTAGTCGTTGACGTCGTTGTTGTGGCTGCCAAACGTCAAAAAAATATCATGAAGTCAAAGCCTTATATCGAACAATGGAATTCAAATACCTCTGCATGGCGCTGTATCCACGGAGACGCAGGTCAATAATGAAGGTTCAAAAACACCTCCTCCAGGGCACATCTAAGATTTCATGCAAGATGGTCTACTTTGTTGGTATTAACATAAAATTTTAAAATCTTCTCCTTAACAGACCTGTGGATAAACATCAGTGCCTATGCATATGTAATAGCTAGAACTGCACGCGGCAACTGGATAGTAGCCATCAGTTGGACAGCTGAAAGGCTTTATAGTCGTCGTGGTAGTTGGAGGGATGGTGGCTGATCAATAAAAATAAGTGATTAAGAAAAACATTCCTGCAAGAGCTGGAGGATTTTTTTTGCATGTAATATTAAAGCCATCAAACAAAAAGGGATTCTCAAAGAAGACAAGAAAAGCAATTACTTAAGCATGAAGCTGTATCAGGGGATACACATTTAAGAAGAGTCCGGATCAAAGATGCCTCCGCTTGGGCAAACCTATAGATTTCGAGACAGTTTAAGATAGTGAAATTGTTGAAAAAAAAAAAATTAAATTAACAAAAAAAAAAATTAAATATAAAATAACGATTTTGTCCGATTTTGTCCCGATTACCTGGGGGTAGTAGGTCTGCTCGATACATGCGTAGTAATTCCCAGTGCAGCCTTCAATCGGGTAGAAGCCATCGGCTTGCCCAGCGCACAACGCGTCACTCCTGTGATCAGGCTAAATAAATAAAAGATGTATTAGTGATTGCGTGAATGAGTGATGTTAACGTGAATCCAAGGACATTCTTGTACACAAATAGAAGAAATCGCACCAAAAAAATGAAGATTATCTTTTAAAAAACAGGAAAAGAACGCAAAGAAAAAAAATGCCCTTGGTTTCCACAGTTAACAAGTATACGCTACAGAATATTAACAAAGGATATCAAAATGGGAAAAAAGAAAAAAACTAGAGAAAAAGCTGGGTTTACCTCATGATTGAGCGTTGTGTCTGCAAGCCAGAACGACTTGAAGGACTGCTGTGGCATTGCCGATGCTACACTCCACACGTACCCTGTATTTGCATTCATTTGAAACTCGTTAAATTTTTTCCAAAAGGATGGCACGGAAATTTTTAAATGTTAAAGTAAACTTACCATTAAGGCACACGAGAACTACGACTACTAACAGAGGTTTCGTCATTAAGAAATACAAGTTTTTAGGAACGTCGCGTTTGGTACACTTACTCGCTCGGTTAAGTTTTTTAAAATGTGAAACCACAAAAGAATTGCGTACATATAAGGTTGGCATAAATCCAGTATGTTCCTTTATCGTTCAGTCGTCCACAACAATCAAATGGAGTTCCTATTTTTCGTGATTGTGAAACTATCCTGGATTAACATTATCAGGAGAATAAAGGGAGAGATACCAGAATCCTTTCATATCCTCTTTATGAATTTCTGGCTGACTAGCGTAATGAATTTGGTTTATTGCTACGGCATTTCTTAAATATGCCTCTATGCCCTTACACAACCGTTGAACGGAAATTCAATATTACGTACATAGTAGTGTCACAATTAGGGAAGGATTATCTACTTATTGTTGTCTTGACAGCTCTATAGAAGAAGTAAGGGTTTTCCATGATGATGTTATTTAACCTTAGCAGCTCTACGGACAGAGAGGTTAGTGTTTCGTCCAGTTCCTTCTTTACTGTTTACCGACCTGTGATTGAGATAAGTTTGGTTATGCATGTTTTTCTGGACTTGTTGGCATTGAAAAAATGGGAGCTGATCTTCTCTAGATTGTGTGCAACAAGCTTACATTTTGACATCGTTAGTATTGATATGCGGTTGAAGTGTATGTTAAAAGCGTGTCAACACATTCAAATCATATATCAACATTAGACTAAGGAAAAAACGTTACCTGCAATGTTGACATTGAAACAATGCTTTGTTATACCTACGTCATTGGGAGGGGGGGAGGGGAGGGGGGGAGGATTTGACTAACCTTAACCAATGACGGCTCACAGCCTGGTACGTTATAAGGCCAATCACACTGGGAAATTACCGGGTTGAAAACCAGTCCACCCGGACACACCTGAAAACAAACAAACAAAAGAGTAGGTTTTTAATACGGCTAAATTACTTTACCTACAAATGGCTATGGTCAATGTTTACAAATAGGTTCGGAACGCCGTTAGAGCATTGATAGTACTGGGTGCAGGAATTCGGATCGGCAAAATAGCCGTTTTGCTCTGGACAGGTAAACGGTCCAGAAGGGGGAGTAGTAGTCGATACTGGAGGTAACAATGTAGTTGTTCGCAAGGTCGTTGAAGCAGAACCAGCCGATGTTGTTAATGTGCCTGATTCAATTAGATAAATTGTCAATAAATTCAAATATATTGATAAAATATTATAGTACATACCACAGTAAGAACTATTAGTGGTACACACTTTGTCCACTGGGTCAAACACACTACTTCCTCGACAGGTCTAAATGACCAAAATAAAATACTATTATAAATGTAACATAACAGATATCAAACATTACCTCCACATACGCGATTCCGTCAACACATGAATAATAGTTGACACTACAAGTTAATTCTATCAAACATTTTAAATTGTAGAACAGTGATTGTTTATGTTGCTTAAATTATTGTTTGAAAGCAAACCCTTTATTGGATAGAAGCCATCTTCAGCTGGGCACTGAAAGCCTGGTGGTGCACTAGTTGTTGGTTTTTGAGTAGTTGACACACGGGGGGTTGCTTGAAAAAAAAATTAAAGTTTAGTATTATATAAAGTTGTTTAAAGGTGAGGTTAAAGTCAAGCAATCAGAATGTTTACTGTATTGTGTGCAAGCCGGTGAATCAGGTGAAACGCATACTTGAGCAACAGGATCAAAAACGCCGTAAGCTGCGCATTGCTGTATAGTAGGGCATTGGAAACAAAAGAGCTTTAATAAATAGATTATGGTAACTCAAAGAGAATTACGTGATTACCATCAGATAAGCAACTCCATCAAGGCACTCGTAGAAAACTGAGGAACAGTAATCTGGATAAGCGGCAAAGAAACCGTTGGGCTCGGGGCATGTAAAATTTACAGAGGGTGCTTGTGTAGATGTCACTGCCTGCGTAGATGTCGTCACTGTTTGACGATAGGCAAATACAACCTAATCTACTGTCTGATGTGAGACGTAAAAATCTAAATCAGCAGCTTACCTTGATCAGGAGGAATGCGATCCCCACAGTCAACTTGTTCTTTCCAGTTGCATCCATTGTAAACAAGGTCAAATAGCAAATCACTGTTACACTGCCATAAGTAGGTGGGTTGACCTCCGTAACAAGTATAGTAACGATTACATTGAATATCAGGGTAAATAACGTAGCCAGGTGGGCATTGGAAATCGCTGACGCCCAGATTAATGTCCCTTGCCTCTGCAGCTACAAATTTTGGGGCAGTATGTACTTCTTGTTGCTTAATAGAAAGAAAAAAATGAACTGGGCATTATACTGTGACGAAACAGTGAAATGTCATCTGTATCGATAAGGAAACGTTGCATGATCTCCGTAAAGCCAGAAGGATTATGGAATTACCATTCGATTGACATTGAGGGCTCCTAAATCTTGTTTCGCAATGCATACTGGTCCACGGCAATTAAAAAAATATGTAGTTTTAGGGACAATAAAGCGTTTTAAGATAACAAATTTTACCTTGAATGCAACCAAGCAGCAAAACTGATGCAACTGACAAACTTAACATTTTCGATAAAATTCTAGTTTTTTTGTGGTTTTTTTGTTTCAAGTTCTTCAGATTGCTGCACAAAGTTACAGAAACACAGAAGCAAATAATTTTTTAAGGATCCCAAACGCTTGTCAAAATGTTTTTAGTGCTATCTCCTTTGTTAGTTTGTTATCCGAGCTCGTCAACGGTTATGATGTAAGATCTAAGGCATTCGTAATCAACAAGAGACTTTTTGCGTTACTCACGTCAGTTAAGCATACGCAATTATCGTAAATCATTACAATTAGTTGTTAAATTGTATTTTTTATCTAAGAATGGGCTGCACATCCTTAATTATGTAAGATAAATCAGAAGAGAAAAAAGAAATACAAAAATGTGTTCTACAACATTTTTTGTAGAACAAAAAAAAAAGAAAAGCATAGGCAAGGCAACCAGATAACGAGCGAGAAAATAATCTGTTCACTCGAGGCCTAAATCGTTGCAACATGCATAGGTGAAAAACATTTATTGAAATGTGTGTGTGTGTGAACAGTACTCAACCATCAAAGATCAACATGCAAGTAAGTTTTAACGCCTTTAAACCTTTCCAAAAGAACTTTAGTCTACGTGTCTCTTGTATTATCGATAGCAATAGATTATATAGCACAAGACGAAAGCCGAAGTGTCATAAACAATGGGCCTGAAAGGTCAATCGTGTTTTTAGAACGATAAAGTTTTGTGATAATCCTCGAATCAAGTTGACCGAAAATTAAACATGAAAATGTGAAGATTAATCCAATCTGAATGGCATACACGAGTTCTGAACTATAGCCAAAACAGAAAGGAAAGCCAATAGTTCAAGAATCTGTGTTTAATAATTCAAGTAGGTGTTTCATACGACAGTTTTTGCTTTGATCGAAGATAAATATCAATTTTAGTCGCTGGATTCGAACGAAACGAAAAGTTTCAATTCATATCGTATATCATTCACGCCTTTACGTAGGGACTAGGTCTACGTTCCCCACCACCTCTTCAGTTTCTTTGATCATAGTTTGACGCACCGTAAGAGACAAATATTTGATGTCGCATTTTATCAACGCCTATTAATCCGCACGTCAATCGTTGCGCTTGCGTAAAACCCACATGCGTCACCTTATCGCAATATCTTCCAGAACAATCAAAATGAGGCGCAACCGGATACACGTACGATGGTAGTTCTATAGCCTGCGATTCGCTTTCGCTTTCATTCTGTTTGTACAAAGAAGGTTGATAGTTAAGACCAACTTACGAGCATCTTGCCCTATGCTGCCCCCCCCCCTCCAAAAGAAATTGAGAATTTCACCTTAAGCTAACGGTCCTTACTACCCACTCATAATTAAGATGTACGTATATTGTGCTGTCAGTTTAATTTGGCACATGTTTGAATATGAAAATTGTTCAGAGAAATCTAAGAGTTAAGTATACCTTTTTCCCCAGCCAATAGTTGGGCGTCCGTCATGGATCAGTAAACTGGATTTTACCCAGCATTAGTCCCTATAGCTTGATGGATGAAAAAATGCATATCCGGGCCAAGGGGAAAACGATAAGACATCATGCATAACGATAAATCCATGCAGTAAATCTTCTTGACATTTCTTGAAGCTTTTACGTCCTCCCGTGACCCCATTTTCTTGAACATTTTGGATCCCGTTGTTGGACTTCAAAACTACATACCTACTTAAGCGCAGTCTAGTCATACGCTGAAGGATTACGTTAGCGCTCCTGCTTGTTTTAATATAACTACTTTAATCACACTTTGGTTCGAAGGCCAAAAACAATCTCGAATTTCATCACAGTTACTTAAAAAAGGGGACAGTAGATCATAGCGACATAATTTGGAAAGCAAACCTGGTTTCAAATCACAGTTTTCGTTTATCAAATATATTTGTCTTTTGCCTTAAAAAAAAGAGAAAACAATAAATTCACAATCAGAGGGAAACCCGGCATTGGTTGGTCCAGTCTAATTTGCCAACTATTTTTAAATAGTCAGATAAGACAGGTTTGATTTTTTATCTGAATCATTACAACTTCTTTAATTGACTAAACATAAATAATTTATCTGCTAGATATACTAGTATACCTCTTATAACGGGTGAACTTGTACGATCCGAACATTCAGCACAAGTCATTTTCTTCCATGATACAAGACAGCAGGGTAGGGCTAAAGATGGTAGCTCCCGGACAAGTCTGAATGGACATTGAAAGAGCAAAAAAAAATTACCAGTTTATCCCAAGAAGGACGTAACATATAGCGCTACTGTTTTAATGCCTCACCATTGAATAGGGATGGAAAGCAATGCATGAATAATAATTTTTGTTGCAAGCGCCTGTCAAATACCGAATGGTTAACATTACTGTAAAAAGAAAACGTTTAATTATAGTGAACAATTCGTTTACCCGTAACAGTGAAGTAGCCTTCCGACGAGGGGCAAGTAAACACTACCGCTAAAAACAATTCAGTATTCAACATTAATTCGCCTCAAAGTTCTCTTCTTTCTGTAAAAATTAGTCCTTACAGCATGAAGCTTCATCAGGGGGTGTACATATGAGCGTTTCTGGATCAAAAATATTTCCGTTTGGACATGTCTGTTTGCAAGAGTCATGCAAAAATCATAAAGGTATGTTTGAGAAAATAAGCAATGAAAGGCTATATAGATCTGGAGTGATTTGCAAGTAAGCGATTGGAATAAATTACCGAAACGTAGGGAGATCCTGACACGCATACATAAAAATCACTGGAGCAGGTGCCTGAAGTAATAAATCAGTTAGTCATTCACTAGAATTCAAGACGAAAGTAATTTTGCAAAATTTGACTGTTGTTAGACATACCCGGTATTGGGTAAAAGCCTTCTGGAGTAGGACAGGTGAATGTTTGAACTAAAGAACAAGGGACACGGACCCACGATTAGTTTTTAAATACTTTCCATCAAAATGCAAATGGTTTTTTTAAATTACAGCATGAGGCATCACCAGGTGCCACACATTTTAAGGTTTCTGGGTCAAAAATAGTATCTCCGGGACAATTCTACAAAATTACGAGACAGGTGAGATAGCCGTTAGGTCACTAAATCATTGACATGTTTTCATAGAGTCTTACTGTTAGGGTTGGATTTCCTCCTACGCAGATATAATATTCACTGTCACATGTCCTTTTAATGAGCAAGTTGAAACAATAAAACTGGTATAAAATATTGAATTGAAACTCATTCATTTTCATTTCTATATCTACCCGGGTATGGGGAAAAATCCATCGGGAGCCGGACAAGTAAATTCACCCGGCGCGCTGGTCGTGGTCCTTGAAGTTGTAGGAGTAGTTGTAGTGGTCGTTGGTGTAGTAGTCTGACCTAAACCGAGACCAATTATGTTTCACTTGACTTTGAGTCACTAGAATACTTGTTCCTCATAGTACAAAAATGGTTTACCATTGTTACAGGAAGCGTCTGCGTAAGGAACACACTTTTTAATCTCTGGGTCGAAAACTTCCGTTCCTGAACATTGCTGCATGGCAAATAATGTATAAATTTGAAAAATTTCGATTCAGAAGACTCTAAATAATATAAACTGAGTACTTGAAGAATCGCTGTTCCTCCCACACAAGCGTAGTACGATGAACTGCACTCTCTAATAATTTCAACAGTTAAAATCCACCGAAAACCAACACGACAGAATTATGTTTTTACCCTGGGATTCCGTAGAATCCATCCTCAGGTGGACAACTAAATTCGCGGCTTTGCTATTAAAATAAAAAGTAATTAAAATAAGTCTTAAAACATGCGACCTATTTCAAAATCAAATGTTTAACCTATCCGTCAAGTTATTCAACCAATGAACATGCATATGGTATACTTGTACTACTTGCCTTTTGCCGGAACGCTGATAACGGCGATAAATCGTGTTCCAATCTGGATCCCACAGCGCAATTGCCCGCTTGAAAAATATTGATGTTAATCAACACAATTTGTTAGAGATAATTTGCGATAGAAATCAAGTTTACCTTGAACAAGGCTAAACACTAGCAAAAGAGCTATTAGCGCGTATTTCTCCATCCTGCTCGTTACCAAGTTATTGCTGGAGAACAAACTGACATGCTATGTGACACGCATCAGTTTTTATAATGCATAGTGTAGATAAGGTATCGACAGAAACCCTTGTTCAAAACGTCGGTCAAAAGCATTCCGCCAGAGATTGGTTATCACAAATAAACGACAAGCTACGTGTACACAAACAATTCGGAAACCTTAGTAACCTATGTGTTAGTAACCATATGAACTTCATTTTCCCGGGGAGAAGGGGATTTTTTTTTAAAGAGAATCTTTGATCATGAACAATGACTTTATTATACTGGCAAATAGTCAACTCTAGTCAGTTATCAGCAAAAAATTGCGAAATCATAAATCGAACTATAAAGAATACATAGACTCTTTGAAGAGCTTACACCTGCCGTTTACATTTCAAAGCTAATTCAAAAGGTGTTGGAATTTATTCTTCATACCTTAAGCCGCGGAAGGAGGAGCAATCCATATAATCGTAGACAATAATTGATATACAGAATATTTAGTAAGAGCATCGTGTTGCGTCAGCTGTCATAATAATCATCAGGAAAACTGACTTTCCTTTTTCAGGCTAAATAGCACTACTTAGCAAGACGCGTTTTCCTCTGGAACACACTTCAAGGTAATCGGATCAAAGATGTAGCCTGTAGGACAGTTCTTCACGGGTCATGGAATTGATTTTCGCCAGAATGGTGGACGAATAAACATAGTGTCACATCAGTAATTCTCATCAACTACAGTATATGGAAAAATATTTTCAAACTGAATATTTGAAAAGAGACTTTACCTGTTCGTAGGGTTTGCCAGAGATGCATGTATAGAATACGGAAGTACATTCTCCTGAGGATCGAGGAAAAGATTATGCATGCAATGATCGTTTTCCAATTATATCCAAATATGTTTACCTGGTACGGGAAATGAACCGTTATCGGCTGGACACTCGAATTCTTGGGCTGTAAAATTTAAAAACATTGTACCCACTGAAACAAAGAAAAGCACTTATTAAATTGGAAAATTGGACATTTGATGCTTACAACAGGAAGCCGAATCAGCCGAGACGCATATCAATGTCACTGGGTCAAAAACAGAACCTTCTGGACAATACTGCATAGCAATTTTTATAAAAATTATTTATCCATTGCAAACGGGGACATTGCTTAAAGTAGAACGGAGTGGGCTGGAAAATTGCACAAACTCACCGATAAGTAGGAAATTCCACTTATGCAAGTATAGTAAGAAGCTGAACACGGCATTTCTGGATTAGGAAAGAATCCGTTAGATTCCGGACAGACGAATCCAGGTGGGGTAGGAGAGGATGTCGTGGAAGATCGCGTAGTTGTTGTCGTAGACGCTACAGTTGTCGTTGGGCGTTCAGTAGTCACGGTGGAGGCAACTGTTGGTTGCGTAGGAGGATCTAGAAGAAAAATGTCAACATTTAGGACGTGAACTTTACTTTGAATCTGTCTAATGGTTAGCAATAACGAAATGCGTACTTTGGCAGGAGCCGTATAAAATACACACTTGCGTTGTAGGGTCATAGACTGAATCGCCTGGACAGTGCTATTATAGTACAAGGATAAAAAATACAATAAAATAAAATACATTAAAACTGTCTTGTTAGGTAATGATTAAAGTATCAACTACCTGAAGGTACGCTCACTCCATCTACGCACAGGTAATAGTCTGTGCAAATTTCACTTGGAAATACTCCGTCTGGTTGAGGACATACGAAGTTCTCAAAGACTTGCTGCACAAAATAAATAAAGCATCATTAAACATTATAGGAACACCTTCTCAACATGTGCATTACTATTTTTAATGTAGGAGAGTCAGTCAAATTAGATCCGTTTGAAACTTACCTTACGCAAGGATGGTAAAACACCTAAACCAGAAGTGACTGTGATAACAGAAAACAAATGTAGAACAAAATCGAGTCAGCAAATTGCTTCTGACTATTCTAAAAATCTAGAAAGCTATACCTTGCGAAAAAATTAAAACCAATGCTGTAGCAAGAATAGTTTTCATTTCAAAATGTGGAGCAGAAGTTCTCTGCGCTTGAAAAGTCTGGAACATTCAGCCGAATTTACAGCCGACAAATTCAAACCTCAAAAACTTGGTCAACAATAAAATGTGATATCAGGTAGCAAGTGACCTATAGTTGTTTCACCACTTGTTTGTTCGTTATCGCATAGAAACCTTTCACCCATCTTTGGACGTTTGCATTTCATAGCTGATGACCCCTAAACTTTTCAAATCAACATTGCACTAATCCCGAACGTTTCAAAGTTTTGTTTCCTTATGCCCATTTTCCCCGCCCCTCCAAACATTCACTGTTCGTTTCCGAAAACTGAGCAATTGTATCTCGTTTACTCCATCAGAGCTCCTCAAATGCAGTTTGTTTTCCCTGTAAGCGCGCGAACTTTGAATTCCTGACATTATCAAGTCTTCTTGGGATAAAGAAACGCCAGAGTGCCGTTTGTGTGTGGTAATATTTTAATTAAGCTACGGTAAATTGAAAACTTAAATGTAAGAATTAATTAGCTCTCGTTATGTACTACCGGTATAAGTGATGTGTTCAAAATTTAACAGGGAAGCAGATAAGCTTGTGTGCAAATTTGCGAGGTCCCATCAAAAACACCATTGGCCGGACATTCCTAATAGCAAAATTTTGATTAAGAAAACCCAGAAATCAGGTGGATAGAATGATAAATTTTGTTAAAGTTTAAAACTGACCTTAGAATAAGCAACGCCCTCAATGCAAGTGACGTAAGTCGAACTACACTTATCAACGCCCACGGAGAAAAAGCCGTCCGCCTGGCATTTAAACGTTTCTACAACTGCCTCAGCAGCTGTTGTGCAGAAAATAATTATAGAAATTGAAATTATCCTTCGTTAATAAAGCAGAATTACTGGAATTGGGACGAATACGATCGCCGCAGTCTGTTAGCTCGGGATAATTGCACTTTCCGTCAGACGACTGAAACAAAAGATCGCCCCGACATTCCCAAAGATAAGCAGGCTCTTCGTAGTAGCACGTGTAATACCAATCACAATACAAAGGATGCGGATGTGTGCCATAACTAGGGCACTCAAAGTCAGTGTCAATTCCAATTAAAATGTCTTTACTGTCAACTTCCATTTTTCCCTGAATTTGTAGCTGACAAATAGTAAAACTAGGATTTATAGTATGGATTTAACTGTCGGGTAAATTTTATTTACCTGATCGTGATTTACGACATCATATTTCATAGAATAACAGCCTGCAACATTGCTGTAATAATCGCAAGTGTTTAAAGCCGGATTGAAAACCAAATTTGATGGACAACACTGAAAAGTTTAGACCAAATAAAGAAAAAATTAGCGAAAATCGTTGGAGTGAATTAAAGGGGTTTTCAAGAATGCGAGAAATTGTGTTACCTGAAGATACGGGTAGTTGTTTGAACATTGCCAATACAGCGAAGAGCAATCATCGTAAGGGTATAGCCCATTTCCAGGACAAACAAAGGTGTATATTGTTGTAAATTCCCCACAAGTATTTGGTAACCTTGTTGTAGTGGGTGTTATCGTTGTCGGAGTTGTTGTCGTTGTCGGAGTTGTTGTCGTTGTCGGAGTAGTTGTGTAAGGACCAACTGCGCCATTAGGAAAATTTATCAAACATTTGGTTAACGTAATATTGTGCTATTCTATAACTGTTCGTGAGAATAGTATAAATTGATAGACATACGTGTGCAAGATGCATTCTCAATTGTCTCGCACTGGCTCGTAACTGGATCGTACACCGAGTTTTCAGGACAGAACTTGAAAACAAAAGAATAATTCAGTTAAGAAACTGTCGGAATATACTTCTGTGGCTACCTACCATTATGGAAGACTGACCAGAGACACAAACGTAATAAAAGGGTGCGCAACCATCTACGATAAAAAAAAAAAAAAAGTTTCTTAGAATTTACAAAACCTTCCACTTAACATTAACTCGGGTCAAATGTATGTTTACTTACCAGGATAAGGGTAAGAGCCATCTGCAGGACAATCAAATGGTTGATCTGCAGAAACACAAATTGCATAAATTCAATCAGATTTAATTAGAAAAGGCACAAAAAATTCAAAAGATGACAAAATTAAAGAGCATAACTGCATGAAGCTTCCGCAGAAGGTGTGCACACCAAAGTGACTGGGTCGAAAACTTCGTCATCAGGACATGTCTGAAGATTTCAATGAACAGGTGAAAATTCAATTCATGGTTTTACCTTATTAACTCGGTAATCTATTTGCAACGCTTTGGCCACAATGAAAATGATTTACTTGAAGAAACGGCAATCCTTCGAGACAAGTGAAGTATTCACTACTACAAGTTCCAGAAATTGGGTATGAACCGTCTGTTGCTGGACAGAGTAAGGGTATTTCAGTGGTCACCGTGGAATCTGTTGTTGTCGGTGATGGATCTGTACATTTTTTTTAAAATGCCACGCATTAGAGATTGATTCCTGATATTTAATCAACATCGAAGTGTTATGAAGTGTTTATAAAACAAACCTGTGCAATTATTTTCATCGACGCATGATGGTCCGTTTGGTTGGTAGGGATCGAATACGGTGCCTGGGGGACATACCTGGTATACAAAGACGTTGAGCGACACATCCATTTCATGAAATTAACCAATTTATGTATATGGATTACCAATTGATATGGAACGCCTTCCGCAGTACAATAATAGTAGTACTGGGTGCAGACTTCGGTCCAGAACCATCCCTCTTGTCCGGGCGGACAGACGAAATCGTTTGCGCGTTCCTGAGTTCAATCACAGTTTATCGAGTTGGTACAATTGTGCGGCGCAGAAAAAAGTGTTATCAACTTGACTTCTTTAATTTTTAAACTGATAATTTTTTTTTAAATAATTATGCATATACTTGCAATGGAATCCAAGCTGAACGCTGTTTCTCCGAACACAAACCCACACCTGAATGATAAAGAAAAGGTGAAAACATGACGAGTGTTGATTAATTCTAACATCCTGATTCACTAACGATACCCAAGCTACAGACGATTAAAATGGCGAAACACTTACAAAGAAACGAGCACAACACAACTAGGATTAATGCAACTTGGTTCTTCATGGTTGATCGTTTGCTTTAGAAAACCATGCAATTTTTAAAAAACTCGTCGCTGACGTTGAATTTGTGGGAGCTGCAATCTGCTGATCGACAACGTAAGTCTGTTTCGGCATTGTACGTAGCAGTAGACATTTATACGAGTCACGTGGAATCGCACGAGGGCTGGCCGATATGGTGCATCAACGCCTTCGTTAATACCATTGGTAAGACTTATCTCACCTGTTGGAAAATGTTAAAGGAGATTTTGTGATTAACAGCAGTCTCACCATGTTGGGAATGCAGATATACGCCTAAGCCCTACACATTTTTTAAAGCGTCACAACAAAAATCATTACAGCCCTTATGCCCTTACTTTACACAAGCAACGAAACAGCAATCTTTCTTTTATCCATAAATAAATTTATCGATTAACTCCACGCTAAGCTGTCGGGCTGCGATAAAGAAAGTGAAGACGTAGAAAACGGGAGCTACATTTCGATTTGATCCGCTCTGTCAGGACGAATGGGGCAGAATGAATTGGGCCAATCATATGCAGCTTTACTTCTGTCTTAGGGCTATATAGACTATGCCGAGAAAAACTACGTGGCATGGGAGGTAGGGAGAGAATCGAAACTACCCTTTCTGCAAATGGTTTGCTTACCGTCACTCTACAATTTCCTATAAAGATAAAACATACAAGGCCAAAAATGGACATAAAGATTTAGTTAATCGACATGTCTAGAGATTTCTGTGGGAGACCATTGCTATGCAGCGTGAAAAGGGCAGCCAAGCAAAATCGGGTGCCAAGCCCCTTTGTCTGATTGGAAAGATAACATAATGTTTTTACTATGTTGATTCTTATTAGCAGCCATGGCTGTAATATACACAATATTGATGGGTCACGCATGTTCTGCGGCAGCTGCACGCCAGTTCTGCGGCTATAATTCGTTGTATGTGCAAAATGGTTTGCGGGTATCGAAGAGGGTAATTGCTCGATAATTAGCTGCCTAACCCACCTTGTTGGAGGCGGAAGATTAACCAACAACCTACAAGCTACCAGTTCTCTACCAAGTTAGCGGGTTTGATCTTTATGTGGTGTAGTGAACGGTAATATAGATCGAGGATCGTATGTAAACGTGTCGAGTTGTTGTTTAGGTGTCATACGTGTAGTATTGTTTGGTTTTTTTAGTGTGGTATTGGCTGCGTATTATTTGTAGCTATCAGGCCTTTATAATTAAGCGCCGCATCGTTGATTGAAGCAAATCTATTAAAGATCTTGATTTGATCTCACGCAGTGCTTGATGCTTGAGTTGAGCGATGAAGTTAGGTGCTGTAGTAGCTTGTTGCTATGAAGATGTTTAGCGATGGGTAGTTGATGGATATTCCGAAGAAAATGAATCCTTTTTGAGTTGAAGACGCAACATATTGGGAAACATTGGGTGGAACGGGAGGTATGGGGCGAGCTGGGAGGGGAGGGAATGGAAATCGGGAGTTGGCGGGAATTGAACGTGGGGAAACGAATTACAAGAGGAGGGTTATAACCACTGTGTCAGGACCACACATTTCAAATAAAATTGCCTTTGATGATCACCTGTTATAGTATGGATATTAACACATCTAATCTATAACGCCGTGTCAAAGTTCGGGACTACCACGCGGTTTTCACAAGTTCAAATCTCTTCGTCTCCGTCTTTGTAAGATTTTCTCGTTTACCTCCTAGGCAATTACTAAATATCCCTTTGTTTCGACAGTTCCGAGAAGTTGCAAATACGTTAGGTAGACAATTCGTCAGCGCATAGGAACTCGAGAAATGAGTGATAGAAAGATCATAATGGCCGCTTGTGTTTTCTTTTAATAAAAAAAAAAATCATACGTACGTTTTGCTTATCATTTACAGTATTTGACATCATAGTACTTTGAAGTTGGTCGGACATCTGCATCGAAGTTATTAGCTTGCATGTCTGTCGCTCGCATAATCAGTGACATTTAAAGATGACTTGGTTCACGCAAAAAACCATTTTTACTCTCAACATACACGTATCCATTGTATTCAATTCAAAAGCCAAATATATCCGATTACACTCATTTCAAGCCAGTCGAGGATCAAATGCGAATTTCTGTTGTGGACGTTACGGGGTTTCTGCAGCTCTGAAAACAAAAGTTGCCTTGATTATTCCCAGAATTATTCTTTACCATACGAGTAGTTTATTGTTTAATGAGCTCCATTATTTTTTTTCATTCAGAAACAAATGCTTCCAGATATTGCAATGCATAAATTTTTCTTTGACGAGTACAATTTAAAGCTTACCATTTTAGGCAATCAATGCGCACGATAACTTCACGGAATCAAATTCAGTCATTCCCGGGCATACCTTGGAATATTTTTGATAAGTCATTTCAATTTTACCAGTTCTTCTTAGAAAGAATTAATTTTAAAGAATCCCAGTCTTTTGTATTACCTTGGGGTAAGCAATTCCTCCAACGCAGTCAAAATAAAATCGGGAATAGCTTCCATCGGATTTGAGGGGATAGACTCCATCTTCGTTCTTACAACTGAATCCATCACCTGGATGATCTTGTTTTGCGATACTAAGTCTTACGTTTCTGCCCACCTGTATAAATAATCCGGTGAATGTACTAAACATAGAATGTAATGATAACATGCCACTCCATTTTTTTAAAGAAATAATATTACCATTAATTCAAAGGCAGCTGTGGCGCTACATTCCGGAACATTTTCTGGATAGTCACAAAGCGAAGTATCCGGATTGAAAACTAGTCCGTTAGGACACGGCTAACAAATAGATGAAAAAGAAAGGCCGGAATTGAATATTAGGCAAGATGGCAAAATGGCACTGAAGGTTTAATTACTTACAACAGTCAGAGGTGTCTCTCCAGCACCTCTACAGATATAATAAATAGAACAATTATCAGGGATGGGGAAGTAGCCTTCTTCGAGACACACAAACACGTCTTCTGTCGTGGTCGATAACTCCGTCGTTGTCGCTCCAGCTAATGGGAGTGTTCCACGCAAAGCAAGAGTGTATAGATAAAAATTTATTATACGATGTAATTGGATAGTTAACTTACGTGAACAAGAAGCATAAGCGGTTGTAACACAGCTGGAAACTGCCGGATCAAAAACAGTGCCTGTAGGGCAGTACTGTAGCCGACATTTATGCAAGGATAATTGAAAAGTGAAGATGCAATTATTTGTGTCAGAATCGATTTACCTGTACAGTATCCTGTCCGTTTGTACAATTGTAATAAATGCTACTGCACGCATCTTTCAGGGAACAAACAAATTAAAGATTCCTTTACATTTTGTTTATTCGCACTTGCAATTTAGCGTTTACCTGGGTACGGGAAAACGCCATCCGTTGAAGGACAGCTAAAGGGTTGTTCTGAAAGAGAATTAAGAAAAATTATTGAACAAACATCGCGAAATAAAAAGGCAAAAATTTAAATCTACTGCATGAAGTATATTCAGGTGGTTCACAATCTCCGGTGACGGGATCGAATAGCGCGCCCAACGGGCATTCCTGCGTTGGCCATTTGTTTTTTAAATTCATGTCGACGGATCATAGGTTTTAAATAGGTAATAACGCAACTTATTGGTGGTTAAAAATCAAACACAATATTGAGCTTACGTAAGTTTCGTATTGACCGTCGACGCAAACATAGTAACCGCTTGAACATGTTCCAGGCACCGGGAAGAATCCGTTTGGATCGGACGCTGGGCACGTGAAGTAACAAGCGCAACATTCGAGTGGACGACAAGTTTTAGTGGCTGGATCAAACGCAGTAATTCCTTGAGTACCGGGACATTCCTATAAGATAAATACCAATTTTCAGGAAAATAACTAAAGTGAGACATATCCATCAAAGAAAAAAAGAGTTGCATTCGATTAGCTTCTTACCTGAGGATAAGCAATTCCGTCCTCACAAGTATAATAAAATTCAGAGCAGAAGGGGTCGGCGGGAAAAAAATCTGTGTTGCTGTTTGGGCATTGGAATTCCCCTTCTCGTCCCTAATCAATACAATTTGAATTTATTTAATAAAAATTCATCATCTGTTTCCTTTATACCTGTTTGTTGGGAATCCTCAAACTTAACGTAGCCAAATGGGTTGAAGGATCAAAAATAGTCGGATAATTGCAATCCTATGAAAAAGAGACAAAAATAATGTAACCCCAATTCAATCAAGTGTCCCATTTGAGACGCCACACATTTCCAGCACCCTATAAATAAATTACTTAATATGTTTATTACCTCTCTTGCAAATCCTCTGAAACTTTTGCCGAAGCTGCCTGCAACACAAATTGGTATCTCAATTATTTTGACAACTTGTGAAGCAGCCGTGATTTTCAGCATCGGTCAAGAAACATTAGAACACCACCAAAAAGAATTGTCGTAATAGTTTACCTTCACAGAAACCTAAAAGGAGCAAAGACAATAAGGCAAACTTCTTCATTTTAACGTTGGTTGAGATAAACGTAGGTGCCAGTAGTCAGGCGGAAAGTATTCGGTTAGAGAAATCAATAACAATTCAACAGGGTTACAGACGCAATGGAAATTGATTATTCTTCCTTATCAAGGGACCATGTAACAATTGTTTGATTAAATAAATGGACTCTAACGCCTGTTATCGAATCACTGACAATCCAACAGACAAAAGAAACTTCGAGCTCTTTATTGCGTACAACGCGGCCTCAAATGTAACCTAGAATTATCGAACAAAGTCCGCGTCGTTATGCTACATGTTTCTATGCGTTCCGAAACGAAAAATGCGATCAATGTTTAGAAGTGGGCACAACTTGTGGATACAACGAACATTTTATTATAATTTGCGATACACATTTTCGAAATATCGTTGATTAAAGAAAAAGACATATGCCTGTAAAAATGGCATTTGACATTAGCGTTACCATTCCAGTGGATAACTGCAAGCACCAAGAGTAGAGTCGAATGCCATGCCAGATGGGCAACTCTGTAAAAAAGAATTTAAACATAATACCGGTTAATTCATTGCCATCATGTTTGGGAGTTTAAAAAATTACCTGAAGATCTGCGAGTCCGTTTACGCAAACCCAAAATTTCAAACGATTTCCGGTAGACTTGAAGTTACCATTGGGAGTTGGGCAAACAAAATGAATCGACGAAGCGGCTGGGTAATTTGCATCAGGAACCCAGGCAGGTGTGGCAGCACGCCACTGACCAGCTAAAGTTATTCAATCGTGTTTAAAGATGCATTTTACTTGTATGCCAACAAGATTTTGATTCAAAGGTTCAAAGCTCTAGGCTAAAACTCTTACGTGCGCAAGTGGTGTATGCGGACAAGACGCAACTTGAGTACTCCGGAACGAAAATCATACCCTCAGGGCAGGACTACAATCACGTTGAACAATATGTAATGTAGTGAAGAGTGGCTTTGTTGTTGAGGTTGCAGTTGACCTTACACAGGTAATAAAGGAAAAGAGACATTACCTCTTCGCTGTGTTGGCCAAGTGTGCAGTTGTAGAAGGTGGAACTGCATGGTACACCTATGAAATTGAAAGATGATGGTTTTGAGAGAAGTGCAACACCTTGATTACCCAATGTTTTCAGAATATTATATTACCTATAGAGTAGTAACCATCACCAGGACAGACAAAAGGGGTAGGTGTCGTCGACGTTGATGTTGGAGTTGGAGCTAAAGTTGTTTTTGGCGTAGCTGTTCCTCCTCCATCTAAGGTAAATGCAATTTGCATTCACCAGCAGACGTTCAAATAGGAATTAGGAGGTCGTTAAATAGTTACTGTAATGGTAATAAACTGAATCTTACTTGAGCAACTGGCTTCTTCAGCCAATACACAGCTCAGAGTTTCTGGATCAAAATAATATCCAGCAGAACAATACTGAAGACGCAAATTTCAAAATCATCAAACACCTATGGAATGTAAACTGCGTGGCACATCCAAGTCATGTGCCACGCAGTTCGTTATAGGGACTATTTACCTGTAGGGTGCTTTGGCCGCCAGCGCAATTGTAATAAATTCCGCAACAAGCATCTTAAAAAGGGGCTCGTTAAAAAATATTTCGGCATTGAGTAATGGCTATGTTTTGAAATTTTACCTGGGTATGGAAAAAGGCCATCTGGGGATGGACAGTCAAACGGTTGATCTAAAAGAGAACGCCCAAATCTAATTAAAATGTAAACTTAAGGGTTGTATACAAGTGAAAATGAGAGCAAAGAAACTTACTGCATGAAGCTTCATCAGCCGGAACGCAATCAAAAGTGACAGGATCAAATATTGCCTCAAACGGACAGTTCTGTTAAGCACATGGTTTTATTATGCCGTCAGTCGCGAGTCCAATTCAATCGAATCCATTGTTGGCAGTTAACTGAATTTTTTTCTTACCGTGAGCGTAGCGACTCCGCTAACGCAGACGTAATAGTTACTTTCGCAAGCCCCAGGTACCGGGAAAAATCCTTCCGTTGATGGACACGTGAACGGAGACACTTCATCCGCACAAAGAAGACACAAAACGCGACATGTACAAGATTAGTTCGTTTTGTTTAAATGCACTCGTAGTATACTTGGAATTTACCGTAACAAGAGGCCACTTCCAGATCAACACACAGTTCGCTCACTGGATCAAAGACAGTAATACCAGGACATTGCTACAAAAATTGAAAAACGCTGCTGTTTTATGGTGAGAAATGAATGAAATACGACTGGAATTTTCCAGAAACTGTTAAAAACGTTTCGTTTACCTGAGGATAAGCAACTCCGTTTACACAAGTGAAATAAGAACCAGTGCAGATATTTTCATCGTCGGGATAATAGCCAGTTTCTTGGTTTGGACAAACGAATTCCTTTTCCTAGTAAAGTAACTTCACATTAATAATCGAAATTCAGCCGTGGTTTTTTAAGGCATTAAAAGGGTGTCGGACTTACCAAAATTCCCAATCCTCCTGTCAATTGAAACGAAACGAAACAAAAGAAAGTTAACACGAAATCGAATTCGTCAAGGCATTAAACTTAAACACTGCTTACCTTTCAAGGAATTAAAAAGAAACAACAAAGGTAAGATATTCTTCATCATTTCGTCGCTATGGAAGCCAATCATAAAAATGCTGTAGGTTAGAGTGAATGTTTTCTCATTTGAAAAGGTGCAAGTGGGGATTAGAAATGGAGTTTGGTATTCCTTGAGAGTCAACAATTACGTGATTGATTGCCTACGCTTATCGCAGACGTCATTCAGCGTTTGTTTGTCACGAAAGCCTTTGTGCAGAGAACATTTTATCACCGCAACAACTAATACAAACACCAACCATTGGACCAACTAACGGACAAAGGTTGTGGCTTGTATAGGTTCTCGAAAATTCAGATTTTTATTTCCATATCTCGCTGTTGAAAAAATTAAGTAAATTTATGTAGCATAGCGCGAAAGGAATCAGAAAACTAGCATTGGTAGCTACTATGAGGAATGTCTCATAATACAGTAAATGTTTGTGGTTACTGACCATCAGATCAAATAGTTCAGAGTCGAGAAAAATAATGCATTTTAAAAACACGCGAAAGCCGTTTATCTAAGTATAAAATTTTAAGGTTAAAATGGAATTATCGTAATATTTTTCATATGCACAAATAATTTTATTTCTATTTGGTCACCTTATTAATACATTCGCACGATTGATGCTGCTGCCTTTATGGGAAATCCATCCAATTGCAAGCAAAAATTGTTCTAGGCTAGTACTGTGAACGAAAACAGCAATTTAATGTCACCACTGGGACGTGCATTTCAGAAAAATGCGCACGAATTTTAAAGTTTACATACTTGATCGGAGACGATCGCCACAATCAGTAATTTTCCAATATTTGCATCGACGGGATCGGACGTCGTAGATAAAATTCTTTCTGCACTGCCAAACCTGCGCTCTCCTAGTAATACCTTTTCCGTAGCAAGAATAGTAATACTCGCATAGAGCATGGGGCCAATTGCCGTCGCCGGGGCATTGAAAATTGGAATCATTGATTAGCAAATGGTCCTTTTCATCGTCATCAACTGTAACCTAGAAAGCGCAAAACGCCGTGTAAATTTACAGCCTTAGTTTTCTTAGAAGGACGTGGAAGTCTTTCTAGGATAAAATTAAAACCAATAATTACAACGGCACATCCGGGAACGTTAAAAGAAAAATCGCATGCGCCAACCAAAGGATTGAAAGCTGTTCCGGGTTGGCAATTCTATAAATGAGCGGATGATTAGGTATTAGAGACCAAAGTTTAGTTTTGAAATCACACTTACTTGAACAGTATATTCTCCATTTGTGCAATTGTAGAAAGAAGTACAATTGCCAGGAATCTCGAAATTTCCGTTAGGTGCCGGACAAACAAAGCCAGGAGCAACCGTTGTGGTCGGGGTGGTTGTAGTTGTTGGAGTGGTGGTGGATGGGGTAGTGGTAGTGGTTGGAGTGGTGGTAGTTGTTGGAGTAGTTAGAGTTGTTGGGGTAGTGGTAGTTGTTGGGGTAGTGGTAGTGGTCGGAGTGGTGGTAGTGGTTGGTGTGGTAGTTGTTGGTGTGGTAGTTGTTGGTGTGGTAGTTGTAGGTGGGGTAGTTGTGGGTGTGGTAGTTGTGGGTGTGGTAGTTGTGGGTGTGGTAGTTGTGGGTGTGGTAGTTGTGGGTGTGGTTGTTGTAGGTGTGGTAGTCGATGGTGTAGTTGTCGTCGTCTTCGGCCCAGCTGAACAAATAGAAAACAAAATTATGATGGCGAATTCAAGAAGAACAGTTTACACTTTTAAATGGTAGACTTACGCGTGCATGAGGCAGATTCTAACGGCACGCAAGTCGAAGTACTTGCCTCAAAAACCGTATCTGATGGGCAATACTAGACGATTGATGTGATTTTAGAAAAACACCGAATGACAAGTGAAAACGCTTCGAAATATTAAAAATGAAATTACCATCGTAAAGCTTTCGCCTTCAACACAGAGAAAATACAACCCGCTACATTCTCCTGCCAATTTTTGACACATTATTTAACAATCGCGGAGTTAAGAGTTTTTATTTACAATACATACCTGGATATGGAAGATAACCGTTTCCACTGCATTCATATGGCTGCCGCTGAAATAAAGTGGGAATAAACAGCAAAATGTTACAAAGATCTACAGGCTTTGATGAATTGAAGTCGAAAAGTTATTTACCACATGAAACTTGGTCCGCCGGAGTACACTCATACGTCACTGGATCAAAAATATTACCGACAGGACAGGTCTGAATTTCACATGTAATTCATAAACAAATGGTAACTTTCGTTTAGAATAAAGATTACACAAGAAAAGACAAGAGTCTCAATACCAACTTTTCCACCACTCCACTGGTACATTGATAATATTCGTCTGTGCAGCTTTGGGGGACAGGATGTATTCCATCTTCAGGAGGACAATCTATAAAAAAACAAAACAAAAACAAACATTAACGTTCCAATTTTCGATGATGGGATTTGATGTAGGTATTCGGAGTTTGGAATATACGTGACGCACAAACATAAATTCAAAACGAGGGTTGGCGAGATTTAAAAAATGCGTTATGCAAAAATTTACCGAAACAAGACGCTGAGTTGACGCAGGTTTTCAAAAATGGATCAAAAACGTCTGGTTCCGGGCATTGCTATTAATGTCAAGGTTACCCATGATAAAAGTTTGATTTTAAATTAGTTGTGATATCAATTTGCTGTTTTTAACCAAGTAAATTGCAGCCAATATCTTCTACAGCATATTATCCATATGACTTACCTGTTCGTACAAGAAAACTCCGCCTTGGCAGTAGTGGTACTCACTTGTGCACTGATTATTCACTGTGAAGAAGCCGTCTTCTTCCGGGCAACTAGGTTCATCAAACTACCCAAGGATAAAAAAATAAAAAAAAAACAAAAAAAACATGAACAATTGATCTCAATGAAAGCAACAAAGTTAACAGAAGCCCAACGATGAATTCGACTATAAAGATGTAACACAAACGAAGTTGCGTTTCATTGCGGAAATCGTTTCTTTATGGCAAGCAAATACATAGCTTACAACTTTTGGTACTCCGTTCCAGACTCTGCACGAATAGCCTGGCGTTAATGGAATAAACAAATTGTAGTTAACGATTAATTGAATCAATGGGAAGACAATGTCAGGGATAAAATCTTACCTTGGACGACAAGAAAAACCAATAAGAACTGCATCCACCGCTCCATCATCTTTTTCTTATAGAACAGATGGCGACGAGCAGGCGTGAAGCAACACGTACACCGTGCGAACACCAGTTAGCGATTGATCTTACTGGAAAATGAAAGTTGATTTTAACTGCTGCATCTGCATATCGTTGGAGGTCACTAGAATCACGCTTTGAAATAAACTTTGAACTAAGGTGTTATCGTCCGATCAAAACAATATTTTCGGAGGGGGAGGGGAGAAGTTGTACCTTAATCAGATATGAGACCAAACGAAACATTGTTTAAAGAAGCTCAGTAACATGAGATGGCTATATTACGAAAAAAACAAAAAAACAAAAACACATAGCTGTGGCTGATATAAGGTGTATCAATAGAGCACCTGCACCTGTAAGCAATAAAAAACTGTTCAGCTGGTATCCCGTCAATCTCAGCAGCTCATTCCTTTATGTAACATGTTGTTTGCTCTCTTTACTACAGGTAGTGCGGAAGCATACTTAAACTATCTTCTGTGTTAAATGGCCCTGTCTCCATTGGCAAAAAACAAAAAAAAAATGGGTAGGTCGCTGGTCAGGACCGCGAAAGACTAAAATACAAATTAAAATAATCAATTTCAATCACATTCGTTTCCGCATGATGAATGTGGGAGGATGACAATCCGTAATCTATACATACGTAGGGAAATGAATGCTACAATTTGGATTAGTTGCATAAATGGAAGTTACTTGAACGGTTCGTGCATTTGTAAAAAGAAGTACAGTTGTAAGAAATCGCAAATTAACGATTGGCGTCGGAAAACTAAAGTCAAGGAACCGTTACAGTAGCAACAGCGGGCGTGGTAAGAGCTCTCGTGGCGGTTGGATACTTGTAGGGATAGGGGATGTGGAAGTGATTAGGGTCGTAGTGGTGGTTGTGATTGGTGTAGTGGTGTAGTGGTCGTCGTCTTCGGCCCAGCTGATCATATAGAAAACAAAATTGTGATGGCGAATTCAAGAAGAACAGTTTACACTTTTAAATGGTAGACTTACGCGTGCATGACACCGATTCTAACGGCACGCAAGTCGAAGTACTTGGGTCAAAAACCGTATCAGGTGGACAAATACTAAACGAATTGATGAGCATTTTAGAAACAAACGTATGACAAGTGCTAAACGGCTTCGAAATGATTATAAGTTAAGTTTATCAATTACCTCGGAAAAACTATTGCCTCCGATACAGAGGAAATACAACGCGCTACATACTCCTGTAGAATTTTGACACATTATTCAAAAATTGCAGAAGTTACAATTTCTTTTATAAGGCACCTGGATATGGGTAATAGCCCTCTTCACTGCATTGCAAGGGCATCACTGAAAGATGACGAAAATATTACAAAGAAAAATGAACGATATTGGCTCTGATGACAACGTGAAGTTCAAGAAGAACATACGTACCGCATGTACCTTGCTGGGACTGGGTGCATTCATAAGTCACTGGATCAAAAATGTTACCAACAGAACACATCTACGTTTTAGTACAGGATAATAAATAGAAATTCCGTTTTAAACTATAGATTATAGAAGAAAAAAAAACATTCATCTAAATACCAATTTTACCGGTAATCCATTAGCGCATTGTAAATATTCGCTGGTGCATTCTTGGGGTACGGGATGTACCCCATCTTCGGGAGGGCAGTCTGTGGAAAATATCAAATACACAATAAGCACAGGGAAACAAAGGATTCAAACAATCTAAAACTAATGAAAAATAATCTTTCTAAGATCTGCTGATATTGGTTTACGCAAAATTTTACCAAAACAATTCGCCGGGCTAACACACGTCTTCAAGTATGGATCAAACTCATCTATTTGATTCTTGGCATTGCTATAATCGTCGAAAATTTCCATTATAAATTTGTTTAACCTAGTTGTGTATAAGCAGTCTTATGTTTTCCATACGTGGGTTGATCGTAAAAAGCATGTGTGTGTTTGTGACTTACTTGTTCGTAAATAACCACTCCACCTAGGCAGTAATAGTATTCTCTTGTGCACTGGTTGTTTACAGTGTGGAAGCCGTCTTCGTCTAGACAACTAGGTTCGGTAGACTGCTTACAGAGTAAAAACAAAAAATCTATGAAATAAAGTTGTTACAGCAAAATAATTTCTTTATTGCAAAGAAACAAATGGCTTACCACTTGCGATAATCCTTTCCACACTCTGCACGAGTAGCTTGATGGAACCTGGTAAAAAAATAAATAAAAAATTAGACAAATTTAGCTACTGACTAGGTGATGCAGCGGGAAGATAATATCAAGGATAAAAACGTACCTTTAACGACGAGAAAGACGAACAATAACTGCACCCACCGCCCCATCATTTTTTTTCTCATAGAACAAATGAGGACGAACAGGATTTAAACAACATGTGCACCGTGAGTACACAAGTTAGCGATTGATCTTACTGGACAAAGAAACATTGATATTAACTACCATACGCAAGTATCATTGGGTGTCACTAAAATCACGTTTAGAAATCATCCTTTGAACTAACGTGTTATCTGTTGTTCAAAACAATACTTTTGAGGGCGGGGGCATTGAATAAAAGAACACAATTATCAGGTGAAATGCCTAGGACAACAATGTCTGTAATGAATTGAATCTACAGACGAGAAGTCTTTAAGTCACCGTAAGATCCACTATGTCGACTTCTCCGACCTGTTCTTTAGTATGGAGCCCATAACTAATTACAGTACTATTTTTAAAGGAAAAAGGTTCTGTCACATGCTCGTCGGCATAACGGGCATCTTTGTGAGTTGAGGACGAAGTTTTGGGAATCCTACTTCAATAGTTACAAAATCAATAAACAAAACGGATTTGGGGAGACCCGTTACCGTAGCGGGTGGGGTGGCAGGCAGATGGAGAAGTTATGGTAGCATACGCCCCAGTTAACGACTGAATCAAATGGAAGTACACAAAGCATTAACATAAACTAGTACTTACGGGCCCAAGATGCATTTTCGGTAGGATCACATGTCCTCTGTAAACGGGCCAAAAACGGACAATGACAGGAAGCACTACGAAGACAAAGGAACAGGGACATTAGAACGATATCGAGTTACGTAAATAATAGAAGACCATATGTTATAACAATTTGCCTGCTATATTTCACATTCTATAACTCTGACTTCCAACACACAAGTGCTATACAACAGCTGCCCGCATCTGGACAATTGTAATTGACGTCAGTAATTAATGTTATGGAATTAAATGATTTGTCATCAGTTAGTTAACCTGAATAGGGGTAGTAACCGTCGGAACTGAATTCATCGTTTGATCACATTGCAAATCGTCGGGGAAAAGATTTAAACATTAGCAAATAAAGTACACTCATAAGAGTGATGCATTTTAACAACCAAAAATATTTAGCTAAATACTTCATTCTTGTCAGTGTCGCATTATGTTTATGCAATTTCTAAGAATGCAAAGCAATTCGCTCATTTCCAACCATAACTTACGTTCAAAACGATATAAATCTTGTCATGTTTTTCTTCTTTTGTAATAGCACATTAGGATAACGCCACACCTCCCATCAACAAATAATCGGAATTTAAAAAAATTAAAACGAACAAAAAACGTTTCTTGATCTTATGGCTGCAAAACCTATGTCATGCTTCCAATGAAACAATTTCTGTTTTATTAAATCGGCCGGTAGGACGATTAAAAGTGATATTATTCGATATCAGGACAACGATTCCTGGTATGGCCTGCAATTAAAAGTTGACACGTGAAAACGCGAACAGAAAAAGAAAAAAACAACTGTACCTTCTTGACCGCAATTCCCGCATTTTCTTGTTTTTCTTTCTCCGGTGGCGGACGATTCATTTGAGCTTCCACGGCCGCGCCCTCTTCCTCGCCCTCTGGAACTAATGGTACCCCGGCTGGATCCTGCTCCTCCTCTACCGAATGCTTCTTGAGGGCCTTGATCGAATCCACCTCCACTAGCGCCGTTGTCGTCCACCCACTCGAAAAACTTGCACTGCACTTCACGGGGTTTGCCACAACAATAAAACTGACGTCCACAATTCGGGCCTGGTTTTTGCGTGGTTCTTATCGTGGCAGGTTCGCGACCACCATCGCAATAACAGCACGTCTCGGAGTCACCACCATCAGGCGGTTGATTCCGGACAGCTGGTTGGCGGAATGTCGCCTCTCCGGCTTCACTGCTAGAAGGAACCGGGGCAGGAGTATCGGCCCACAGGAAGAAGTTACAGCCATCCTGTTGTTTTGCACATTTATAAAACTGCCGTCCTGTGTTGGGTCCTTCTTTTCGAACCGTCAATAGCATAGCGTCTTGGCTACAATTACACACAATCACGGTATCACTAAGTTCAAAAATGTAAGTTAGAATATAACTGACGTGAGTTCACCCAAATAAAAATTCTTAATTACCTGTTGTTTTCAGGCCTCTGTGGCAGAGGCATGGGTTGACGGAAAATACGGCTGTGATGAAGCATTTGATTGGTTAGCTGCGGGGGCCGCTGGTGGAGCTGGTTGTCTTGTATTTCTGTTACTAGAACCGGATACAATTCGAGTATTACTGGAAGTTGCTGGACGAGGCTGGGCTTGAGGTCTGGGAGGCGGAATTCCCACGCCAGAGGAACGTGTGCTATTTGCTGAAGAAGCAAAGCTTTGCGATCCTGATGCGTAACCAGAAGAATTTCGCGATTCGTTTGCTGTTCTCGTGTTATTTGACTGAGGGTTATTTTGGTTCCGTGGCTGCGATACCAGTGGACGAATACCCAGAAGCTCCATAAAATTGGGATCACACCCACCAATACAACAGCGATGAGTATCAGGATAAAACGGAGCGTAAGCGCCTGGGTTGAATTTAAAACGCACCAGAGGCGGATGAGATGGGCACTAAACGAAATTGTGTTAATCAAGGCAAATAAATAGTTGCAAGAGATGAAAAGAAAAATAATATTACTGACCGCTGTACACGTTTGCGCATCGATTTCTACTTGCTGTACAGTAGTTGGTAACCATATGGCATTTTTACACTGAGGATACCCCATACAAGAGAAAAAGAACCCATTATTATCCTTTTTTCGTCGCAAAGTGATGTCCAAGTTGCAAGATGGACATTTGCAGTAACTTGTGTTTCCATCCAGACCCGTGTCAGGATAAGGAGCTGGCGCTTCTTGTCGTTCTTCGTCGAAGAATGTCGAAAGGGCTTCATCGATTTTTGTCACCTAGTATGTTAGTTTGTACATCTTTCAGTTAAGCAGACTGGTAGATATGAAACCAAACAAACCTGCTCCATGGCTTGCACAAAGACCTGTCGGTATCTATCAATCTGCTCTCTCAGAACTTCATTCGGACTTCTTTCTCCGTCACACACCCTGTAAATACGACGACAATCAAAAGGACTCAGTATAACATTTTAATACTGAAAGAACCTTTTCAAATCAGCTTCTAGTTCAGCTCTAAGATTTGGCTTCGAAAGAGCGATGCCCATGGCGTCATAACCTTGTACGAGCCCCATACCCAAGGAACAGGGTAAGAAGCGTCCATCGGCTTGCACACCAGCGTACTGTCGTGCTTTGATCGTCTCAATATGATCGGCGTGAGTGGCGTCTGTACCAATACCATGTTTTTCCATCAGCGAAATCAGGTCAGCTTCGCTTAGCAGTTGAGGTGCACAAGTCGCGCCCTCCTCCATGGTTATCGATGTTGGCTAAGAAAATTTGAAAATGAAATTTATCATTAAAATTCTGTTTTTTCAAACTTTCTCGAAAACATTGGTAGAATACAGTGAATTGTTCGCCTTGGTTGAGCAGAGGAAGACTACGATCACTCCATCGCTCGTAGGGATATACTTCCAAATAGTTTCTTGCAACTATTTGCAATCCGCTGGCAACAAAACCTTCTTCTTGAATTTGAATTTCTGCAACCGTTTCATAACCCTACAGAGATATATTTATACAGACAGCGAAAAAGTGATAAAATAGGAGATATTTTACTTGGGCATCTTTGCTGACGCAGGCTAAGAAATGGCGGACGATAAACTCGTAAAGTTTACGTTCGTTCTCGTTAGCCAAATTTCCTGCATATTTTGTCGGATGGATCGGAGGATGGGCCTGATCAGATTTTTTGCCTTGGCGAGGATTCAATCCTTCGTCCAGTACACGTTGTGCGAATCCTCCCCATGACGGATCAACCGTCTAAATACAGGACATTTTAACGTAATCAAGTTGTTCTAGCTAAAAAGGATTTGTAATTACCTGACATTGAACCAGGGGATTGAGATCTAATTCTTTGGGAAATATATTTGTTTCAGTACGGGGATAACTGATGTACCCTTGAGTGTACAGTTTTTCAGCAATCTTCATGGTTTCTTTGGCGTTGATCCGCAATTTCCTGGACGCTAGCTTTTCAAGTTCCTGTATTATGTATATTTTTAGATGTGCGAAACCAAAAGGTTAAATCAGATGGAAGCTTTACGTACAACAGTATCCAATGGTAACGGTCTCCATTTGCTTTTGTTCTTTGTTTGAACCTTGACGATGTCAGCTTCAGGATTCTCCAGACACCTTATGGATAGTGACATAAAACCAACATATAACACGCTTGATTTGTGAGAAGTTTTTGGTAGTAATACTTTTCAAGAAGAATTTGCACAACTGTCTGGTTGAATAAATGGTGTCTTTTCCAGAGAAATTCCACGCGTTCTTCTTCGTTGAGTTCCCAGACAACCTTCAGTTTCCAAAATTTCTCATCGACAAAGTCCTCAATGGCTCTGTAGCGCTCGACGATAAAACCTAATGTAGGGAACTGACAAGATCCGTAACTTATCATGGATTGTCCTAAAAATTTGTAGGAAAACAATATAAAGTATTAACTATATATATATATATATATATATAAAGAAGAAAAAAAGAAAGATTTTTTTTAAAATGAAAATTGATATAAAAGGAACACATAAATAAAAGTAATAATCTACCAAGACTGTTGGGGAAAACTTTTTGAAGTCTGAGAGTCTGAAACCTTGTGAAAGCAGCTCCAATTCTAAGATCAAGCTCAATTCTTACATCAACGGCATCACTGACATTTTTATTAGGAGGGCCCAAATTCTGCAGAGCCCGTGCTACTGACTAAAATAAACTGAAAATGGGTACAAGATTTTATTGTGAAAAAAAATTTGACAGGATGTTACCTGATATGTAATTTCAGAAAACTTTGCTCTAAACACCCCAATATTGGGCTTAATTGCTTGACACACTTGGATTATTTCATAGCCAATGTTCTCACCTTCTCTATCACAATCTGTCCAAATAATCAAATATTTACTCTTTTTGGTTTCATCTTCTAAGGTTCTTTTAATATTTTGATAATCTTCAGAACAAAATTTGTGGATTGGTGCTTCAAACAGGGCAACGGGATTTATCCCTTGCCATTTCTTGTAATTTCCAACAAAGTCTGAAGACAACAGATGGCCAGATACCGAGGTGACTACCATTTTTACAGCTTGGTTAAAAAGATTATGTTCAAACTCATAGATTTTGTTGAATTTGCTTTTTCCTTCTCTGCGGTTCATGCGACCTGACAAAACAACTATTTAGCTATACCTGGTCACCCAAAAAAATTTATGTTTAACTATTTACCGCGAGAAAGTAGTTCTGCAATATTTTTGGCAGCATCATTTTTCTCTGCGACATTAAGCACCTTTAGAGATCAATCGGTTTATATTTCGAAACACATTTTCTGGTAATAAAAATATTAACGTCCCCATGATGTTTCAGCACATACCTGAACCATCTTACAAGTGTTTGCCAATTTGGCATACGTTTCACAACATCTAGTAAACACTACAACATTAAACTGAACTTGTTTACTCCGTGGAAACAATTTCAAACGAGGAAATAATAACATTACTTCACAAGCTCTTGCGAGCACAAGGTGAATGGGCTTCCCGCCAAGATGGCAATGTTTCGAAGCCTTTTCTGTCTTCCAGTATTTATTATCGTTTGTTCGTTTAATTTTTCATAATCATAAATTCATAACTCGTTGGCAAAAAATCTAGACAGACGCATTTATTGTTAAGAGCAAAAAAATTTACAGCAAAAAAACACCAACATAGTCTGATAATACTAAACGCAATTTAATACCAAGTTTTTGGCGAGTGCAGCTGAGTCGAAGTTGCGCGTGAATGACTTAGTGCGAAGCTAATTTATGCTAGATTATTCTAGTAATATCTGTTAGTTATTTTGGCAAAGAATGGCAAGTAGAGTATGTCAAGAAGGACTAAGGGAAATTTTTTATACGATTCTATCAATTTGGGGACATTGGCGTCAACGTTGCCAATGCGGCTCCGTAAGATGCATCTCCTTCTTGCACAGTTTTAAACGGAATGTTCTTATACTGAGCAGCTACTTGTTGTTGAAGAGGTTGATTACGACTAAGCGCAGATCCTGTCCCAACTAACTGAGTCACTCCATATTGCTCCAACAGAGTGGTAGACATCATGCTATTAAACGATAAAAAGGAATCAGATTCTACATATACAAAAAGATATGAAAACACGTTAAGAAAAATTATTACTTGTGTAAGTTGGTGACAAGTCCTTCAAAGAGTGCTTTCGCTACATTACCAAGGCTAATATTCCCAGAATTTATGTTGAACACTTCAGCAGCTGGCAACGCAGAAAGATGACGTTCACCAAATAGGGTGGGGATAATAGTCATGCCCTGTTCCGCTGAATTAGCGTGCTTTACCAGCGTCAACATTTTATCCCATATTAAGCTTTGAGGAACTCCAAAACCCAAATCTTGCATCCAAGATTGTAACATGCGAACAAAGGCTGCCATAACGTTACCGCCATTAAGAGAAGCAGCAACCGCAAGATAGCGATCGTCAAAATACGGAAAATATTCAATAGCGGACTGAGTATTTGGTGGGGTGAAATCGGCTGGCATGCGAAAAGATAATTGAGCAGAGGTCGAGATGTTCAACACGGCTGTGCATGATATCTCGTTAGCAAGCGTGGATAATACCGAGCATTGCATGTCTCCTAGAGCGGTCAACACTTGCGTTCCACGAGGAATGCCGCACCAGGCTTTCGACAAGGATCCCGCCACTGATCCAGGGTTTACTACTTTTGGAAGAAGATGGATGGGGAAGTCAACTGTTTTCAAGATTTCTAGATTCCATGTCTTTTCTTGGGTATTAAAGTAACCCCAACTTGCAGCATTTTGAACAGACATAACTGGGTAGTCGAGGTCACACAGCATAGAGACAAGAAAGTCTTGTATGGTCCCTGCACAGCTGTAAAGGGAAAGTTCTTCTGGTTCATGTTTCAACTTCCAAAAAAGTGTGGCACATCCATATCCTGATGCAATTCTTAAATGAGAGTCAGGTTTGGGTATTTCACTTAGGAATTCCAATGTGCACCTTGAATCTTGCCATGTATACAATGAGGTAATTTGACCCTTACCCAGCTCAAAGCGGTCACTTGTAGTAGATGTGTTCCATGCAGTTTCTCGATTCCACAGTAAAACACCATGCATCTGGCCACAAACACCAATACTTGTAACATTTTTTAGTAAATCTCTAGGAATCCGTCCAATGCAATTATGAACGGCCGATATTATTTTCGAAACGTCCTGTTCTGCTCCTTCGCCGGCCTGCGTATCCTTACTTTGTTTGGCAACCACTTTGCGCGATTGGATATCTACAACGCACACTTTTACCGAAGTCGTTCCTAAATCCAGACCGAGGACGAAATTGGCTCCTGTAGCCATGTCTAACGTTTCTTCAACGATCTGTTCGTTTGCCAGTTGATATTTTGAAGTTGTTTATTTGTCAGGATCTCGTTATGCACTGCTCCGTCCCGAGGTCCAAAGGTTTGTTTTGATTTCTATTTTTCAACCAACGGCTGTCTGCAAAGTTCATCTATCGGCCATTTTCAGAACTAGAGTTTTTTTTTCGTGTGGTAACTTATAAAAATGTCTATTACGTATTCAGTGTAAGAAAATATATTCCCCAAAACAAAAATGACAGATATTAAAAAGAGTTAAGGTTAAATCCAAATATGCTCAAAAGATGTTTTGATTTGGGCTTTGTGCCCTAAAGCAATCCGTAAGCGCTTCAAGCAGGTAAAAACCGGTTGAAAAATATAAAAAGTAAATGCTTTAAGGGCATCGTTAGTCCAGCAGCAAGCTACTCCCTTGGGTTTGTTTTCCTTACCAGTCAAGTTTTTTTTTTTTTTTAATAAAGAAGATCGCCTTCCGAGTCCGTACCTTCACAGGTTAACGTAGGGGGATTGGTCTTCATGCATTAAACGAGATGTTGCCATGCCCTTTTCTCCCCTCAACTTCACTATCTTTTCCTAAAATCACAAAGGTCGATATACCTAACGTTCCCTAAAAAATATATATATATAATAAAACAAAAACTGGCTAACTGATAGAAGTCCTTCAGTTAACATATGGAAAATGAAACGACAAGTTCCTTTTTTTTTGGTATAGATATAGCATTTCTTATATTGTCAACTGAACAATTGCGACTACAATCGAGGTGATCGAAGGTGGGAGGGAGATGAGACGGAAATTGATTTATGGGTTTTTCTTTCATCCTTTTAAAACTGATCAACGAACGGCACACACCACGTGAAGTGCGAGATTCCTAATCGTAGTCTTACGGTCTTCTGGTGCGGATCAAATAGTGAACAGCGATCATAATACACCCGTCATCCGTAAGGCTTCGATAGGTGGGCTGGATACCTTCACTAGGGGATACCTCACACACCTGAACATTTTCTGATTACATTGGGAGAGGGGCATCAGGTCACATGTTTTCCCTTAATATTTCATTATCATTAACTACAATTTTTCTTATCAACTATTCATCAGACCAACATGCTTTCAGACATTCATTCAGAAACAAAAATCATTGATTCAAAATAAAATCAAAACAAAACAATTAGGTCGAAAGGGTAAGTCAAAATGACGGCTGGTTGAAACATGTGGTCCTTCTTCTGTTCATACAAAAAGAAACCTGATATCTAGAAGACAAAGGACCGGGGCCAAGAAAGCAGGGCACAAAGATGTGACCGCTGTGCGTTTGACTTTTAATTTTACAACCCGCCTTGTTTCAACTACACATTTACGTTTTTTTTTCCTACTACACAATGTTCTGTCTCTTCCACTCTCCCCCAACAAGTATCACATTCTTCTAATGAGTTCCGACCAACAACCAACAACCAAAAAAAAAAAAAAAAAAAACTGGGGTGGAAAATGAACTTTGGAACAAATAGAAAAAAATAATGGGACCTCCCCTATTCTACCCTCACTCGTTTCCGATTTATTTAAAAACTAACCCGGGCAAACCAGTAACGTGAGCAGTTTTTAAGTGGATCGAATTTTTCGAGAAGAGGGGAAAGACACGGAGGGCTTCTACCAGACTTGGCGACTAAATAAACGAAATATGGCAGCTACTGATTCCGATTCACCTGAATTTTGTTTTCTTTCCTGTTCCCACTAGCTTTTTTTCTTTCTCTCTTAATGTGAGGCATTTAATAATCAATTCACGAAAGGAATCATCAATTTCTACGGCTTCGTCCAGGTGCCCCTGGCAGGATTTCTAAGAGGCTTATCTCGTTATATTTTCCTTTTTTGTTGCTTTTTGCTTCGAGGTAAAAGAATGAATTTCTTTTCACAGGTCATCCGAACTTTTTAAGAGACCTCCTGACAACCCGTTGGCTTTCAAATCGATTGAGTCAGTGTGTGGTACAAACGACGGCCCCACCAGCCCTCGAGGTCAAAAGGTTCAAAATCTGTAAACAATAAACAAGATAGTTAAGTTATTATGACAGTTTTTCCTTTTTCGACCAGCCAATATAAAGAGATAGAGATGAAAACATGTCCCACCTTGCAGGGCTGGATTAGGACTGGCATCCTGATAATAAGTCACTGAGGTACCTGAGGTGTGGACGATAAACACATCAATTTATTACCAAATATATCAAATAAGTGAAACTATTACGAAACATACCCTCGGCAGCTGGCAATGTTGTCAATTCTCGGTTCACTCGCTGCCATCCTGCAATAGAATTCAAAAGAAAAGAAAAAAAAAGAAAATAAATACATATCTGGCAACTCACGTGCATGAGGATGGGCGGTGGGTGGAAGAGGTTTCAGTTAAAAAGGGGGGGAACTAGAAATAGCGTATTTTTTTTCCTCATGGCCCAGAGAAACTAAATGAATCGATATCTGAGGCGTGCTCGTAAAGGATCGATCATACAGTGCGTGAGAAGGAGCCAGGATAAAAGGTTGCCATAGCAACAAAGAATAATAAAGAAAACCGTAACGTTTTTATTCTTCTATGGCAAGCACACCTCTCGTATCCAGCACGATTATTGGCCAGTTTTACCGGGTTTGCTTTGACGTCAAAAGAGGCCTTGGGGAAGGACGGAAGCGCGTGTGTTCCATTTCGTTCGCAAGTCCAAGTAACGTATCGATATATAAGCTACGGTATTTGTTATGTCTTAAATAAATTTTGAAAACATTTGTTTTTGTTACTGTGAGGCTGAGACGAAACGATGGCACCAGTAAAGAATAGTTGTGAGAAAGAAAAAAAAAAAAAAACTTACTGTCGTAGACGTATTTGATTAATTCTTGTTGACTCCTCGTGAGGATTTCTGGTTGTTGGTGATGGTGATTATGTCTACTGCTTGAACTGTGAAGGTGTCGTTTATTCGTCGTGCTCACCGCTTGGAATACAGGTCTTGGTGGGCTAGCCAAATAAATGAAAAAAAAAAAAAAAAGATGCATGTATTCACTATGTTAAAGTAAGCAGGACGATGACCCATAATGCAATTGTAGACGTTCCAGTTTTTGGCTATAAGAAAAATATACCTCATGGAGCCGAGGGATTCCACTTCATCCGAATCTGAATTCTTTCTCGTCATGTCGCGAATTGTGTCCAGACTTTCCAGTTTTTGTGCCAATCCTGAAACAAAGAAAAAATAACATCGTTAAAACTTCGTTTTGCTGCACCACAAGGTTACGTAACTTTATGGACTCCAAAGAAAAGAGAAGATTTTTTCCGTGAAAGCCAACTGACCATTCTTTTAACAATTGGAATGTCGCCAAAATGTGTTTTCAACTAGTTCAGCTTTTTTCTTTTGATCCAAGCAAAGGGAAGCCGTAAGGCAAAAACCACGTTTTTGAGACATATTTTGGTTAACAATCAAAAGGCACAAAATGCTGAACTATCTTTTCCTTCCTGCATTCAACCACACAATGTACCTGTGCTTTTTGACCTGTAGTCGCTAGCAACGTGATTATTTTACCCACACGCATTCACGTCGCAATACGAAATCGAGAAAATAACATATCCTAGGAATAACCCTTGACAAGAAAGTTTCTAGAAATACTAGAGATAATATGGACCTTACCTCGCCGGGTTTTGGCAACAATTTGACTAGGTCCTTTGGAAATGGTGTACATCCTTGCAAATAGATTTTCGCAATTTCAACAAAAGACAAATTGTTAAGAAGTACGGTAGTGACCAAGAATCTGAATTCTTATTGACGATGAAAGAGCAGAATTCGTTTCGGCTCCCTCGGCAGTTGTTACAACAGTGAAAGTTCAGATGGGTCCAAAAGGCTAGTGCAGCAAAATTCGAGAGATAGTGGAATAGCGGGATCTCGACGTTTCACTAGTACAGCCTTGCTAGCTTGACTGTAGTACGAGAAGGAAAAAGATGGGAGGAGCTAATTCCAAAAACCATTTTGCTTTCCAGAAGTCTTCTACGCCATCTATGAGCAAATTTCTAAAACACTTCGAGGAAATCCAGTAAACTCATCGATTTTTGTCGGGGGAAAAAGTGGGCTGCTCCGGTCCATTAACTCATTCGAATCGATCGTCAAAAATTCCTCCAGGGCCTGCATTCGTAGGTGAAAAAGTGCTGAATGCCACAAATATCAATAAGCCTGCCAAACGTTTTCTCAAATCAATTTGTCATTGGCCAATTTGTTCCCCACTTCGAGCAAAGAAAAATTGAATGATCATAATGTCGGGACATGTATAGTTTGACCAAAGTTGGTTCGTTTGATCGGTATCCAATTTATCCCAATTTGATGGGTGCATATCTGTCCAAAATAGCTAGCCTATTTATCAACTAAAAGTGCTCATAAAAAACAATTCGACTGAAAAATGAGTTGACTGCTCGTCTCCTGGCAAGACTCTCCCGAATATTAGTCACGAAGTCTCTGCATAAAAAACCTTGAAGAAAAAATTGGATTGTAGAACTTTCTTCTTACACTCACGTCAAACTGGCGACACCTTTACAAATGACGTCGACTTTGTTCAACGTTGGAGCCTCTTCATCATCCCGTATACCGCAGGAAGATTGGCCGTGCAAAGGCAGCGTGAGCCGGTGTGTGAGCTTCATTATGACCAGCCTTTCAAGGATAATCAATTCAGAAGCTATCATTCTCGAACCTTTTGCTGAACGCAACATATGAGAATATACCGGTATATTTTATAATCCACTCACGGGGATTTAATATTAATAGATGTAGCTACGCAACAATCAGACTCCCGATAGCAATAAGCCTGGAAAGGTTTTCTTTTTGGGGCCATCGCCGTGGAGCGTACAGATGGAGGCGTACAGCAATCGCAACTAAAGAAAAAATGTTATAAATGATTGGCTCTTACTTCTATGTATATATATATATTTTTTTTGCCGGAAAACTTGGTTGAAGGTGCAGCTTTTCCACAACAACGCGCCAATTATACGAATGCGATGCTTCCCGTACATCCGTAGTTGTATTTCTTTATCCGGTAAGTTGTTATACCTCAGAATAAAAAAATTCGTTCGCAAGTTTGAGAAAAATACAACGAACTGCCGTCTCATAAAATCATGTGCATATGTCAGCCACATGAAAAATTTATCAATTGTTATAAATGCCCGCCATTTTCATGTGTACGCATTAAGCGTGTCTAGTATAACGTGACACCAATCCTTGTAAAGGGATTTAATCCGAAGCCGCTGAGTAAATAAGCGGACAAGCGCTGGGAAAAACAACCATAAACTACGCGGATGAATAAATCTGTCAACGTTTCACCGAAACTATTTCTATAGGAGACGAACAAAAAAGTTCTAAAAACTAACACAAATTTTCTCCGAACAAAATTTCAAATTCGTACACGTTCAATCCTCTCTCTATAGCTGGCAGTATAAACTAACCAGTAGGCCTAACCACTTTAGGCCTTTGTTTGTTACTGCTTCGATTGAAAAAGAATTTTCTTGTTATCAACGTGATTGACCGTGAATGGTATATCTTCTCTTAAAAAAGACTTTTCCCCCTCGCAATTCTGCTGTGGTACAGAGGGCGATACTTTCACTTTTGTTGGTCGTCAGGTGGAATCTTCTTTTTTGCAGTTGAATCGATTCTTCAGTTAGAGCAGCTGAAAAGGAGGGGAAAAAAGGAAATGCGTGATAAAGAGACGGCAGGTATATATACAAAGCGATGAATAATGGATGGCATTATTCAACGCTTTCTGTGTAACTCAACTCGTTCGCAATGGCAGTTCATATAGGATGACAGGATCAGAGAGTCAAGTGGAGTCCGTGATCGATTTCGTCGTTCAACGCACACGCAGAGATCACACACATTGCGACCAAACACAGCACACGCAGATAATAGAAGCCTCTCTCTCTGTCTCTCTGTGTGAAGCAGACCTGTATAAAAGTTTTTGTGGAGAAGGGAAGAAAATAGAAAAAGTCACGTTTTTGTTATGCGGGCTTCTTATTATTATCAACTGCCGTCCCAGCAATCATATTGACTTATTGAATTTTACCCTTTACCAGATTTCTTTTTTAATCTGCATTCTTTTGTGCGTTCAATCGAGGCTTCAAATGCGTAAATGAATTGATTATTCATAAAATAATCGGATAAATATTATTAACTTCCGATTATTAATGTCATTTCTCTAAGAATTGCTTGTTAATACTATTATGTAGACCTATGCACAGTTTTATAACACATTGATGTCTCTTTTTTTTTTTTTTGTAAATTTTATTTTGTTTTGATGATGTTTGTATGTTCATCCTGTAGATGGTAGCCGTTCTTCCGCCTGTGGGGGATGCAATTCTACGCCAAAGAAATCAATTGCGCAAGCGCCGACTCGCCTGGGGCTAGTAGGCCCCCGGGCAGACTTCAACAGAGCCCAGCTTGCCAGCATCGGCTCTACTTGTAAAGAACCAACACATGTGACGGGATAGGTAGGCAAAAAAAAAAAATAATAAATACATAAATAAATAAGGAATCTGATATATAACTTGCAGTCAGCGGCGTGTGTAGATGCCGGAACAGTGACAGTCGTTCGACGATTCCGGTGCGGAGCGCACGCGTACCGTTTCCGTCTGTGTGTTTCCACAATTGAGAATTACATACCGCAGCAGTGGATGGGGAACATTAAACTCGCAGTTCTTCTTGACAATTGCTTCATATATTAACGTTCAAATTTCATCTAACCTGAAGAATCAACTGTGCATAAAATTTAAAAAAGGACACATTTTATTTGCTGATCCGCAAGAGAGGGCAGAGATTTGTTAGGAGTCGAAAAGGTAAGTCTACATTCTGGAGTGTTATATTCCTTTTGATCTTTTCTCTCTTTCATTTTTTTTAATTTTTTTGTTTCTTGAGTGTGCACTGCGTTTGCTGTTTGAATTATGAGGTGGATGAGCTTTGACAACTTCAAACCCGCCAACGTTGTCTCAAGTTTTTAATTCGATTACGCAGTATATAAGACAATCATCTCTGGGAAGCATAAAAGATTCCTACCTTTGTGTGTGTGTGTGTGTGTGTGAATCTGGTGTCTTATAGAGATTTGCCTGTTTTTAGAAATTGCTTTTTTGATGAAGGCATCACTATATGCAAAAAATCTCTTTCATCAATTTGTAAGGGACCTCACGATTTTTTATTACTCCCGCCGCACGTGTTCGAATGACGTTGGTGTCTTTATACGAAATTACATTAAAACACATTTTCCACATGGTTTCACACTAATTATACATACAGCTGCGTGATAGAAACAAGTAAAACCACAGTGTTAGAGTCTACACTTTGTGCTTTGAGTATATAGGCTATATAGATAACTATATACAAGAAGACTGTAAATATTTAAAAGCTTCTTTCTTTTTGTGTGTAAATAGCAACGGCTGATTCAAACATTTTTCAGAGAAACACTTTTCTCCTGTCTTAAATTCAACTTCTTTCTTATATCTATTCTTTACTTCCGCTTCCTTCCTCTTACATGTCTGCCTTGGCAGGAAACAATAACAAGAAGATCTTTTCGTTCTCTCTAAAAAGAAAAAAAAAAGAAAATAAATACACCCAAATAAAAAAAAGAAGGGGGAAACAGAAAAAAAGACCAAACGGTTCCAAATATATACAAGTCCATATCATCCAATGTTATATACTCACTCGACTGTATATATACATACTTTACAGCAGAAGGCGTATGTAATAATATAAAGAGAAACGGGAGCCAAGATTTTCTTTTTTTTTTCTCCCTCATTTTCAAGTGGAGTAAACGATGCGACGGATGAGAGGCCCACAACTGGGTTGAGGTTATGACCTTACTGGGTCCAATTGTCGATATAGGGGGATTCGTGCTGGTCGACAATAAGCTACTCGGCCCTTAATAATGGGCTATTGCAGCCACAGCAAAAAAACAAAAACAAAAACAAAAAGTACTGACATCAAGTCTGAATGTCTTTTGTTTTCTATATAATTCTATGAGCTTTCCGATTGATTTCATATCAACTGTTTTTTTTTTTTTTTTTTTTAGATATCTAAGACGATAGGATAAGAAAGAAAAAAAAACAGGAAATAAGTCTATTGTTGCCTGGGTGCTCGTGATGGACGTTGGCGTTCGCTTGCGTTATTCCGCGTGATGCATATGAGACGTGGATGTTCCGCTGGCCCAGCAACCGCCTCTCGTTCTCTTCTTCTGTTTTTATAATGGATAATAAAATAAAATAAATACGGGGTGATGGACTATATATGGATATTAGACTGATATATGTATACATATAAAACAAATGAATCGTGAGTCTATATACTTTTCTTTGTTGCATGTTTCGTTTCTCCTCCGAAAAATCTTTAAAGCATTTTTTTTTTTTTTTTTTATTCGGTTAGTCACTAGATTTGCAGCTGTAATAGACAGAGAGAGGGATAAGCCTAAGTTTAGTTTTATATATTATATTTAGGTTATATAGCCATGAACTGGATGACTCCAATTTGGTTTTGTGTGTCCGAGTTAATCTGGGCGGAATTATATAATCCTGCCAAAACCCCACCGATTTTCGCTTTTTCTTTTTGTTCTGCGTTTTATTTTTACATGTTAAAGAAATAGACGTCCTACGATGAAATCTTTATCCTCAGCATTGATCCGATTGCTGTGCATTTATATATATATACATATAAATAAACATGAAATCATCCTGGATGAACTGCGGGGAAATTGAATGTGGGCGGGCAAACAATCGAGGCGAAAGCAACCCTCTTTTTTTCTTTTTTTTTTTTTTGTTTGGCTTCTACATAGAGAATGAGAGAATCCCATCAGCCAAACAACCGGAACCGCCCCTATTAGACTAGATAGCCTTTTTTTTTTTTAACAAAAAGAAATTGTCAAGGTAAAAATGTCAAGAAAAAAAAAGGGATTAAAAACAACTCGAAAATGAATAAAATAAATATTTAGAATGGCAACGTTCCCAGTTAGGAATAAAGTTTCTACGTTCAAGCAAATTAGATTTATGTCTATCAATACGCAGCACAGCACAAGAAAATTAACAAAAGGAATAAAAATAATGGGACATTTAAAAGACAAAAAGGCATCGCAAAATAGCACACGTAATATTTGATATAGATTTATCGGTAACGCGGGACTAAATCAAATGCATCACCTCATCGTCTGCAGTCCTTTTTTCCAGCACAGTAGCTGCATAAGGCTATATATTGACGAAAGACAGTATATAGTCTACAGCAGCAGTAATATTTATAAGGCCTATATTATATAAAGCGTCCCCAAGTGTGTATATATACGCACAGTGACCATTTGGTTTTTATGTTCCAGTTGGGGGGGGGAGGGTATACCATATCAGTCCCTTATTTTTATGGCGAGTTCGGGCTTAATCGAAAATTCCAGCAGCTTGTGCCTTATATACAGCATTTATTGAGTTTGATATGGAAATACAAGAAATTGGGGGGAAAGTTTTTATTGTTATCTGTACGCACACGATGTGCATTATACATCGATAGGCAAATATAGCAACGAGCTCAGCAGTCCTTTCGTAATACACAGGACAACGACGATAGCCAAATGTGAGCATATACAGTATATATCTAATAAATAAATATTTTTTCTTTTTATGGTTGTCTTCGTAAATGTCTGAGGCTTGTTTATTAGGGACTGACAATATGTCGTACAAATTGTGATATGGCATAAAAGATATTGACATCCATATATAAACAAAACAGGCAATAAGTAAACATATCTGCCTAAAAAAGCGACTATTACTCGTTTATTTTGTTTTTTTCCTCTGAAGAAATTGCTGGCTAAACCGGTTGCAGTAACATAGTAGATTATTGAGTCGACAAAATAATTGTTTTCACACAAAAGAAAAAAACTTTTATTTCTTTCGGTGATATTGAAACGTCTGGCCAAACATTTAAAAATTTATTTTTATTTTGTTTGCTTTTTGGCTGATCGACTTTGCATATACAGACATCCAGATACGACATCTTTGTCAATAATTTAGGACTTAATATATATTTGCAGTTCGCACAACAGCACAGGACGACAAAATGAAAAAAAAAGGACAAACTTTACATATCGAAAACTTTCGCCGCCATAGTTTAACGTTTTCCTCCTGCGCGGGCATTTCTTTTCTATTGAAATAATAAAAAGGAGAGAGAGAGTTGCTCTATAAAGTAACAATGTGCATCGTCGAGAGCCTCTATATAAAATTGTAGTCTAGCCTACTAAATAAAGAAACATCTTTATACGAAGAAAGCCAAACTTAAATTTGTTCACGCAGTCAAATATATAATGTGATATAACAAAATACACAAGGTCTTATGCTTTCAGATATATGGGGGGAAGCAGATCTGGGTGTCGCGAACGTGATGAGACGTGAAAATCTGTATGGTAGATCCTTCTTGTTCCGTTAACACATCCGCCATTCAAAAGCGCAACGATGACAGCTATCCCCGAATTTTGATGACAGACACGTAGCTCTACATCAAACTTAAAAAGACAACCTATATATTTATGAGATGTCAACAAGCACCATCCATTTTGTTTGTTTATATATTCGCAGATTTCAAACTTCAGTCTTGTCTTTACGAGAACCTTCAGGGCGTAATTAGTTTGAGTATAATAAATGCGTGTAGGTTCGATCAACAAACGATAAAAATAAAAATAAATTTTAATCTAAGAAATTGCATCACATATAATTCTTACACGTAATAATAGGCTAGCCTACATAACAAAAATGCCCAACAGCGAATAAGAGACTTTAATATAATGATGATGCAAGATCCTTTTTGCATTTGGGGGAATAGCTCTTTTTTGTGTGATGTGTGAACAAAGTCAGATGATCGATCGTGTCCATCAAGAGCGCACTGATGGCGACACGTTCACGCATCAGTTAGACGAAGAAATATATGGACAATACATTTACATATCGTATAGGCTAGCCTATCTAGATAGATTGGGAGACTTGATCCACATATCAAACAGTTCGTGCATCATGTCATGCGTGTCGCCCTTTTTGTATACTGTTTTATGCGATATATTTCTAAAAGTCCAATTAATGCGTGTTAATAAAGATTTATTTAGTATAGGGGAGGGTGGGGCTAGTTGGTACAATTTTTTTCATTTCTTCTCTGGTTTTTTAATTTTTTATATTTTGACACCAAAATTGTAAAGAAAGCTCAGATAACCAGCTTTCTCGTGCAATTTTTTAATTTGATCTACGTTGAGAATTCATATCGAAATCAACGTTCAAAAGCTAAAAAATTTGCCTACATGCCCCACTAACGGGGTAAGTTGGCCCCATGTATTTCAAATACGGTTTCAGTGAAATTTTGATGTTGTAAACAAGCTAGAATAACATTACAATAAACAAAAATCCTATAGTTATTTTAGAGTGGGAAACTCAGAAATAAGTTGTGATAACTTACATAAAGATAAATAGCCTTAAATGCAAAAATAAAAATAATATACATAATTCAGGCAAACATTTCACAGATGACATCGTTAAAGTGAACACCTAAATGTGCCAAGTTTGGCCTCTAATGCATCCACTGTTCCCATAAGTCTATCTAGCAAAATTCGACTTCATTCCTGACATTTTGACAGGCCATGTACTTACTATGCTGTATATGCCTATGCCGCTGCCCCTGTTGCAATTTTCAACCCGGGGTTAATTCAATAAAAATTTTTATCTCCTTTTATTGATTAAACAATCCATTGTTCAGTTCATAGATTTTCTATAAAACTAGTATTTTTAAAAATTATATGTGCCAAGAAAGGTAAAATTGACGATACCAGCCGCAACTATTGTGGTTTGGAAAATTTCGTTATTTTCTTTTCCTAAACTATTTGGGTAAATTGATAAACTTTGCCAATGTGCGTACGATAAACTCTTTGACCATGATTATTTCATAAATTCTTTCCCATTCTTCTAATTGGAATTGCAACTTGCCCTCCTGCCAACTCCCCCTCTCCCCTACCAGACGGTATACAACCAATCGAAGAAAAAACGGGTATAGGTCTATGAAATTTGCCTAAATTCAAATGCCCTTTTTAAAATTGTGATGGAGTCGATAAAATGCATTTGGGTATATCCTCCAGCGGATCGATCCACAGCCAATTTGATATATCTATAATAATATTCAAGGGAATTTTTCAAGGACTTGACGTTGATCGATTGCTCAGACTTAACTTTATGCACCCAGACAGCTGTTTGAAAAGAGACGTTGCTCGAACAGTGAGAATCAGTATATATAAACATATATACGATATATGCGTGTAGTAGAGAGTTCATCACAGAAGCGGCATTTAACATATGCTATAGCACAACTGAATATATCGATTTCTTTACGGCTGGCAAAAGCGTATAGACCTACTGCAAAAGTTTCAGACGGATGCTGCTGTACACGAAGCTATTATGCAACCATCCACGCGGCTCGGTCTAAATAATAGGCTCATTACCTTCTTATAGAACTGTTGCAACTATATACACACACTTTTGATATAATCTAGACCTATCTAATTTCATTTGTGCTGCGTTGCCTCACGCAGGCAAGTTGTCAAGCAATAAATTGTAAATTATTTGGAAAAATTAGAGTTATAAATGTTGTAAGCGTTAGTGCGTGCACAAATCCAGCATTGGTAGCCTAAGTAGTCTATATATATAGTTGCGTCTTGCACGGAATAACGCAATAACGAAAGAGATTATTCAAACATGCTGACTTGTGATGCTGTATAGCTTCGTATATATATAGTGCTCATTTACCATTCATTTATTCGACCAAGTTGCACCCCGTTGAAAAGCTCTTTTCAGAATCATTTGAGTAGATCTTTGATAACGAATTATAGCAATTTTGTGAATATATACAAATTCGTGTTATATATACGAACCTCGGCTTTCATGTTCAGATATGATTTCATAAAAAGAGGGCAAATTAACAGACATCAAACAATTTTCCACTCATACATAATATAAGGGGATAGATTCGACAATACGGGTAATTAGATTAAAAACGGGTCCACTTTGCTCTGTAGGCTACCTAATTCAAATATCTATTCAGAGTTGAAAATATAATTATTTTTTGAAGTATAATACGAGTCGATCAGTTCTTTCACTTTCACATGCTGGAATAAAAATGAATTCCTAATTTCTTTATATACTGTATGAACAAATTTACTGGAAATTGATTTGTGATCCATGATGTGACCATCAAGTCTGTACAATATTAAATATAAATGTGTAGCCTATTCTACGTCAGCTGAGCCCCGATGGAAGAAGGTCGTCGAAATGTCAGAGAAATAAAATCAGTACCGTAGTATGACCCGTCGAAAATGAATACAATAGACCCGGGTTCGAATCCCGTCATGAGCCTTTTCTTATTTCCTTTTTGTCTTCCTTTTCGTCTTTGTTTTCCCACTTTAAAAGATATTTAATGCCACAGGTGTAGCGGTACACTATTTCGTGGACACTATCACCTAATATAGGTGTGGACTTTTTAAAAAGCTATGGGGAAATCCTTTTCACTATTTCTCCATCCAAACGCACCAATAAATTGAGAAAAGGATATGGAGAAAGACTTGTCTTCGTATAAAAGCTCTATAACTATAGTGTCTCCTCCTATATATATCCGAATTTCTCTTTTGTACTTGCATGTCTATAGACACCTTTTCTCGTAGCCCATATGTGCAGATAGGAACGTCGCAACGGGTACGTTGTCTGGCCGATTGATATAGGTCTATACGCGCAGCTTTATCCATATACAGAATATCCATTTGTGTGTGTGTGTGTGTGTGTGTACATAGGGGGATTGGTTACTGTGCTCTATAGAGGATCGAAAGACGTGCCGCTGGATGTCCGGAAAAATGTAGGCTAACAATAAGGGAGCGAGAGAACGCTGTCTTTCAGAAATAGTGGACCCCTGCGTGATGGCACGTCCCTCAGGCTACATTGAACCATCGAATAATAGAAAGAACAGCATTCTTTTTATTTCTTATAGATAACACGTTCGGTGTAAGTGGATATCATATCACCAGACTCGTCATTGAAAAGGCAAACGATATACTCCACACTGTTGCCGTTACGTTTTTTTCTTTTTCTTACCACTTTATTCTTTTTGATGTCTGTATCAAGAACGGAGTCTATTCACGATACATTAAAGTTGTCGAATGTATCGTGATTTATACGTCTTTTTATGTGGCTACATTGTTGGGAAAAAGACATATGCGGATTATACATCCGGAGGCATTTCTCGACTCCGCTGCTGTCAGACCATCACTATTGAGTGTTTAGAATCCACATCAAAACGTTCATTGGCTCGCAGGAAGAAGCTTATTCGCATAAATTACCCGACGTATGCAAATAAGAATGATAGAGAGAATCATCAGCGCCACGAAAGAATCGTTGGGGTGCTATTGTCGGTTACACTTCATAGCTGTAAACTTTATTGGTAAGATATACATTATTATTGTTCATGAAATATGGCGTCATATTTGCACGCAAATGACGCCTTATAATAAGGCTTTTGGTGTGTGGTGCATTGGTCTGATAAAATGCAAAGGAAATTGCTTGAATTTTCATTATTTAATGAGCGCATTTTACTCTCAAGATAAAGATGTTGACTGGATGAGTATCCGTCTGTATAGTAGATGCTGTAGGGCTGTATAATTCTCTCCGTCATTTTCATTCATCCGCCCTTTTGACGTTTAATTTGCAGCCGACCATTCTTTTGTACATGCCTGACGTCAATGCCGACAATACGCGATCCATATATAGTCTTAAAAGGCACAAATGCGTGGAAAAATTGACAACAAAATTTTATTTTAAAGACGCACCGAAACTCGTAGGGATCGATCCGTCCGTCCCCGTCGCTTTTTTTGTAGGAGACAAGTGTGCGGCGTTGCCACAGACGCACGGAGGGAAAACATGTCTCGTCGATCCTTTGATATCAATTCAATTTTTTCAGTTTCGTACACGAAAAAGAAAAATTGAAAATCGATGATTTACTGCTGTTCTTAAATGACGATATGCAAATTGAGAGGAAACATATAAGACTTGTAGCAGATTGGAAGATATGTGTACACACCTTCAGTACATAAAGGATGTAAAGATTATTATTCACGAAAAAAGAATGTATGAAAAGCAAGTCGGATTACACTTTCCCTTCTTTTCAAACTTTTGAGCTTTTGATCGCCCAGTTTTTTTTTTTTTTCTACTTTGAGACATGGGATTTCGTTTTGATTCAGATCCTTTTTTTTTTCTTCAAAAGAGAATTTTTTAAAAGGATGATTTTCTTTTGTTTTTATGTCCTGTGATGATCTTCTTTCTGCCGTAGCCCTACGTCATAAAAACATCAGAAAAAGGCGATGAGTCGTCCATAAAACATAGACCGCAATGTCATATTTTATATAACCATTGGATTCACGTATATATAGCCTAGGCCTATATAGTCCAGAGGAAAACGATTCTAATATTTGAATTGTTTATATTATTCTTGCCATTATAACAAACGTGAATAAAGATCTTTAAATATTCACAATCTTTTATTTATCGCTGAAATATAATGTTATTATAGGCATTATAGGCTATAGACTTATATACAATAACATTCTACTTCAAACACGTAACACAGAATGTCGGACCTCGTTTTAGCAGCAGTTCGTTAAGAGAATTTATGTGGAAAACGATGACAATGAAAAAAAAAAAAAAAATTTTGGCTGTGCCTATATTTATTTAGCCCCGCCGAGGACGGCACGTGACGTGAGTATGAGCAGCTCTCTCACGTCTGTTAGCTTTTCCATATACCTCGTGCTGCTGTATGGTTATTACATTAAAGGCCCTACAGATAAAGTTGCTGAGCACAGCCAAGTAGCCCTTCGTTCTTTATATTTACACAGGGAGATTAAGTCTTAAAAAAAAATGTGGGAGGAAAAAAAATGACGGGTGTATATCCAGCACGTTATTATAACAGACAAAAAAAAAAGTCAAGTGGCAAAGAGTTTTTCTTTTATTAGTACAACATCATTTTCTTTTATTGCGATAATAAACTTTAAATTTCACACAGGAGGGCATAAGAAAAGAAAAGAAAAAAGAAACGAGGAACATAAAAAAAAAAAAATTCAACTAAGAAGCTCGTGGCTAATAAACCAGAATCCCCTAGGGTTCATTAATTGGTCTATGCATATATGGGCTAGTCTATATCCTTTATGCCCGTATAAGGAAGCATATGAGGCCGAAAGAATTAGAACATTAGAAATACCGCAGCGGTTTGATATATTAGGGCAGCCTGGGCTTGTTTTCATCCTGATATCTTAGTGAATAAATACGAAATGAAATAGTTGAATAGAATATAGTCTCTATACTGTGTAGGTTAATAGAACGCGTCTTAGTAAACTGAAAAAAAAAAGAGGAAACTGCAAAGTGATTCATCGGCATGTAAACGGATCGCACGAAAGTCATGCTGCTGTATATATAATCACGTCAATGGCCGTTCCCCACCTATCTAATTAACGATTTATCGATTTTTTAAAATTCGGTACGTTATATACTCTATTTTAGTTTTCCCTTTTCGATTGATAGCCACGTCTTTTATTATACATCGAAAGGTGATGAATAATGTGGTTACATCAGCAATATCAGCATATGATGTTCTGCTATATAAAAGAGGCGGAGTTTCCTAATAGAACAAGGCCATTAACCCACGCATGTATAGGCTAATAGAAAATCTATTCTATCTGGGATCCAGTTGGCGAGTTTGCTACAAATATATAAAAAGATATAAACCATTTAGAGCGTGCAATGCAATATAGATATAAGGATTTATGTGAAATCAATACATATTTCCTTGCTTTGATGGGATAGATGTTCATATGGCTTATTCTCTGGAGCTCTATTGAAAAGTGTATCGTCTTTTATTAATTACATAGCGTATAATTCAAATTGCATCGAAACGATAAATTAGATTTTAGTCGTTCTAGTTGATGTCCCATTATTTATAGCATCCGAGGATTTGAGAGGACAACTTTTGTTTTGCTGTGTCGACCAGCATATCATTTGCATCTCATAAATTCGATGTATCCTTTTTGCGTTTTCACAGACAAGTCTCAACTTGTCAGATTATCGTGGCACACATAGTTAGCATGTTTCAAAATCTGCATCAAAACAACTGTGGTTTTATACAGATCCAAATCGATCACATCAAATTGAATGGAATTATTTCATGCTTTTCGGTTATGTCGTTCGAGACCCAGATGGTGCTGCACATAGTCGCGGTGACAGTTGTGTTATATATGCGCTAATATACATATTTTAAAAATGTACAAACATTTTAAAAAGAGAAAAAGAAAAACAATATTGGTTGACTTATATTGTTTGTTCCGCCATTTTTTAAAGGGATCGATCCAACCGCTTCCTTTCATGGTTTCCCCTCATCCTCTAGAGAGAATGATGTTTCTCTTTCTCTCTCTCTCTCTATAATATATATACGTATATATACGTATTTTTTTCTTTTCTCTTTTCGGCTTAGAGTTCTCTTTTTGCGTGCTGGGTGCAAACAAATAATAACCCGCCCTAAAGGCTTTCTGTTTGTGTATACAGACGGCCGTCTAATCGTCTCTGAAAAACATACATTTGTCCTTTTATTTTTTTTTTTTTTACCCACTTTATTGGCAGAAAATTCGCTCTATACATACGTGGCCACAGCTATATAATATGCGTACCTATATAATATTCTATAGAAATTTCATATTTTCCTTTTATTCTGATTAATTTAATTATGAATTCATTTTTTTGCTTTGCTATTAATATATAGAAAAAATCGTCGGGCTTTGAAATCATCGTAATTTCGCACTTTTGTTTTGTTTTTTGTTTCCCTTATTTCTAATTCAGAACCGAAAGAAAAAGGACGCTATACGGAGAACTAAAAGAACAATTCCACAAAAAGCGGTTGATCGCGTAAAGTGCAAAGCGGTGGAGACCAATACCAAGAAAAAAGGCCGAGTATATAAGAGATTCGTGACAAACGGCCGGATGGCGGACTTATAGACTGCAGCAGAACTCTTAAACTATTGAAACACGAAAAGGGGAGAAAGAAAAACAATCCGAACGTGAAAAAGGACGTGTACAGCAAAGCAACGATCGCGTTCGCTCGTGTTTTCTGCTAAAACTCCCACCAGACAGCGCGTTCAGTTGCGGGCGTGACCAAGATCTGTCCAGACTCGTGTAGCTCTGAATGGCCAAACAGCCTAAACAGCTGTTTATTAGTATAGCGCGCAACAATACAGCGAATTATTCTGCGTGTGATCTTTGCAGAAAAATTGGATCCTGCGCCAGAGAAAATCGATTGTGTCGACATGAATTATAAATTCCTACACCCAACAACCGGCCGATGCGAACAGTCAACTTTCAGACGGGCAACGTTTGATTATTCATTCGAGTGCTTCGCCAAAATGCCTACATTTTTCATCGTCTTCTTCATCGTGACGGTCAGTCTATTTCCGGTGGGCAACACTTCCGGTTCAGCCGGAGATTTCGTCGATTCGGGACATCTCGTTTGGACGACGATTGGAATCACAGCCCGAAGTGAGTCTTTATTTCCTTTCAAAACTCCGATTTCATGTGTTGGATTTATTTACTTGTTTTTATATTTTTATATTCCGCCCTATATATTTGACGTGATTAATAACGAACATTCTTTGGTCGAAAAGAATTTTGATGAGCAGCCCCATCTTTTCTTGTGTTTGACTTTTCTTTCTTTTGCAACAAAGACAATAAAGACACTGGGGGATAAGGAGACTCTCTGGCCGCAAGAAGGAATGGGAAATCAAGCGGGCGGAAGTAATAACGACAATCGTCAGAATAACAATAAAGAACAAAAAAGAACTATATGAGGGCAGGGACTGAATACCCATCATATATATTATATGTAAAAGACTATAACGCATATACAGGCAATTAAATATGCATTAAAAAACTATTTCAGTTCCCCTTTATTTTTTTTCAAAATTATTGAAATTGTAGCTATATACCATTGTGGGCTATATACAATTGAAATATTAAATGCGATTCAACATAAATAGGTGAAGTGGACATGTGGACAAAGACGAGTAGCGGATGCGCCTGTTCTAGTCAAGATCATCACCTTCAGTCACAGATGGGCGTCGCTGGGGGTAGTAAAGGCAACAAGGGCATGAAGACGTGCGCCTGCTGTGCCCACGCAGGAGCTTGCCAGTGTGGCATTAAAGTGCCCTACCGCTGTGCCCAATGTGGACTCGAACAACAATGCGACCAAAGTAAGTGTCCCCCTTTTTCCCCCATCCTGTGTCAAGTAACCAATTAACTCTTATCGATCTCCTTCGTGACTATATATACAAAGCTCTCAATAGCTGTTCCCTTTAGCCACACTATTGTAGTAAGAAAATAGCTATATACTGTATATAAGGTTTATTTTAACATCGAATATAACGCGTATAAAAGATTTTATTTCTTTAGTTGTAGAGAAATTTCTTTTTTCCATCTATTAGTATACATTGAATTCAATTGGGTGGATTGGAAAACACGAAAAAGAAGCAATTGCGTTACAGCTGTGGTGGTTGCTAGGCAACGTGAGCTCCTTAGATGCAATTGAATAAGTTAAGGTCATATATATGTTATTGTAGCTACCTCTATAAATCTACCTTTTGCCTTGTACAGTACATCTTCTAGATATAGAACGTGTAGTCTGTTGCAAAACATAAGACATGCTCATTTCACGAACGTAATCATTTCTAGCGTCTGCAGAATCAAAAAATTATTCAAATATATTGCAATGCAAGACCCGATATAGATTCTTTGAAAGGGTGGCCATATACACCGGAGGGAGAGCAATCACTTTTCGGAGATGAGGGAGTAGACTGTATCAGAAATTTAAGAGCATTCGCAACATCGCAGCAACTTCCCGCCCACGGTTTCAGGAAACGGATGTAATTCCACGTCGGAAAACAAAAACAAAATTGATTGGCAATCGTATATAGGGGAGAGTGGGGGTAATTGATACACTTTTTGGTTTTTTGTATTTCTTGAAAAAAAAACTGAAAAATTTAATATAAAAATTATATAGAATTGTAGCTTATTATCTCAGCTACTAAAGGATATTTTTTTTATGAGAAAAGATTAATTTTAATAGAAGTAAATTGTAAAAAACTGAGGTCGCTTCGAGTGTTTCAATTGCCATGGTAGCAGGGCAATTGAAACGGTGTGTCGATGTAATTGCAACGTGGGTTTTCCCATAAGGAAGCTTCTTCATACCCACATAAAATGAAAATCACGATATCTCAGCAGCCACAACTGCTAGTGTGATCAAATTTTACCATTAGGTACAATGCGATATACAGATTTTGAAAATATACTTAAAGTAGATCGTAATTTAGTTTAAAATATTTAAATAATTAAATTAAAAAAAAACCATTAAGCAACATGCTTTTTAAAATAAATCCAAAACAGGGAATACAAGTATTGTAGTTGTGTTAACATGATGATTTACATTTGTTTAAATGAATTACGTGAAATACTTGCAAAAAAAATGCAACCAGGGAATATAAACAAAGTGTTTCAATTGCCCTGCAATAGGGTCATCGTTACATTTAATTATTTAAAATTATTTAAGAGTGCAGGGAAAAATTAAATGGCATTAAATTGTAGAAAAATGAATTGCAAATCATCTGAAACTAATTTTATTACTAAAATGTAGCGTTTTAGGGGTTAAAACAAAAAAATTGAAAACGCAAATTTAACAGACGGAGAACAAAAAACAGTTTTTTCGGGATATCTTAAAAATTATTTAATAAAAAAACTCGTAAATTTTTCTAAACTTGTAAACCCCCTCATTCTATTAACCCTAATTTTTTCAAGAAAATTCCTCTTATACGGCGAGAGAAACAATTTTTGTTTCAATTACCCTGTGTCTCAATTACCCCCACTCTCCTCTATACGTTCCTATATTGGAACATTAGCTATATACGTTTTGGTGACGAACTGAATGCGATTTTATAGTTTTCTTCTAAAACATTTGACATTCTTCAGGAGTAGCTTTAAACTAACAAGTTCATCGTTAGCGATTCCGCTCGATTAGTGAAAAAATCATTGTCGATCGTTTACGTGGATACGTGACATGCCTTGGCACGTTGGATCTTTATCGATCGTCTGATTGAAGAAACTCTCGTTTATCGACTTGTGATAAATAATTTTCTTTCGATTGTACGCATAAAGCCTGTTTTCTATTCTCGAATACATTTCAAGAGACTTAAATCAATCCATTCAATTACTCAAGTGACCTTTTTGCTCTATCCAGTTTGAGTAAGCTATAGCGTTGTATATAACACTAAAGTTCAAGTCGTTTAGAAAAGAAATGCGTTGTGTTGCGCTCACGTTCCTTCAATTGTCCATTTGATGAAAGACATTCGTCAGCAGAATATAAATAGGATTTAAAAAAAAAACGGCGAACTGACAGATGACTGAATGTTTGGCTGCCAAAAAAAGGCAACATCTGAAAATGTTATATATCAAACAAAAATAGGCAGTTCCATTTTCTATTGCGTTATGGTGAGCTTGACATTTGAACCTTACGACACCTTTACGAATATCGCACAAGCATTTCTTTTTCCTGTTTAACATATTTTTTTATTTATTTTTTTAGTTTATTGAACGGACCGCACGTTATTCAGAGTGAATAGTGCGTTACCAGTTTATTGCTCAAGACATTACTCGGGGGAATGTCTGCGTGCATCACGACGTGTGTGTCGTCTGCATAAATGGCGTTCAAAAAAGAAAATGCTCCGTTTTATCGGGTTCCACACGGAGGCGACAGAAATCTTTCTCTTATAAAAGAACAAACTATTTTTGTGTTCGTCTCTTTAAATAGTCGATCGAATAACTGATTGGGACGTGAATAGACTCAACTAGCCTATATTGCCTAGTTTTTTGTATAGGGTAAAGAAATTCAACAAAATGCCTATTCGATATATATGTTTTTTTTCCCATTTGTTTGTTTTTGATGCGTCGGTTATTGTTTAGCTTGTTGGCGGCGAACACGGTCGTCAGCTGCTGATTGAATCACCCGCTTCTTTTGATTTCTCCCCTTCAACTATAACACAATGCCAAGCATTATTTTTTTTCTTTTCTTTCTGGAACCGCTTGTCAAGCGAAATAATAAATCTGAACTAAACAGGCGATGCATACACGCATATAAATCAACAGACCTGCCCCGGAAGCGCTTTAAGGCGGAAGCGCAGCTGTTCCGTTTATTGTCAAGACTTTTGACGGGTATTGTTTTTTCTTTTGTTTTATGTAAGAGCACTTTTGGCAAACGAGCACCTCTCTTTATTCAAGTGTTTCGATACAAAAGAAAACATTTTTTTTTTATCTTGTCATCTTTTCCTGTTTAGAAATTAGGTGAAATGTTGACTCATCGTCGGATTATCGCTATATAGCTGTCTTGTCGATTATCGATCCCACGCGAATTAAGAAGACATATAAAAAAGACAAGTTAAAATCTTATAGACGCTACAGGGTTGATGTCTGCAAAGCAGAAAAATGAATAATCTTTATAGAATAGATCCTACATGCAAGTATCGATTTCACATTTTCTTAAGGAAACGACATGACGTCATTTGTTGTCTAACCTTATTTATATGCAACTCGAAAGCATGCAGGGATTAAATGTCTGTGTTAGACAGCAGCATTTTCCAGTTAAGTAAAAGGGTATGTGCTGTACGTTGGCTGGCGTTCGCACGAAGCATTTTGTCCAAGGCACGTCAAATTACCTTTTCCTACGGTATGTTGCGTTTATACTGTATATACACAATATAGTGGCTTCAGCGTTGTTTACGTTGCTGGTTGAATTATTGATCAAGATTATGTCTGAGGAAAGTTGCACGCCATAAACCTCCTCTGCAAAAAACAGACATGCCACTGTCCCTTATCCAGTTTTTGATGTATTGAAGACACGTCGATAATACATCATTAAATAAACATCAGCAATTTCGCTGCCCGAAAATCTATTATGGATAATTAAGAAAACATAGTCCTCCTATTGAGCCGTTTCTCATTAGACGCTATCCATCATCGAATAACCGATTGGTCTGTTTCATAAGCTTCCCACGACGATGTCTGCACGAATTATCATTTATTTCTTTTTTGTTTTATGGTTCCAACAGTGTGCAACGTTACTTTGGATGCCAGCCAATTGTATTCATCTTCTCGTCTACGCTACGGTCAAATCAAATCGCTTGAACTTCACGAACATCAGCACTGCTGGTACAGACTCGTTCCCGAGCCTGGCTATCGTATCGAACTTCAAATCTATCGACTGGTCGATACTGGTCATCTCAACCAATCAAAGTATTTCCTTATTTTCATTTATTAATAATTATAGAAAAGAAATCAATCAATATTTTCTGTTTGTTTTTTTCGGGGAAAAAAGGTGCACCGGAGGCCAGCTTGAGTGGTTGACGAATAGTGGCGTTAGTAGTATTGAAAGCGCCGTTTCCGGTTCGCCACCGCAGCAGCACTCGTGGACATTATGCGGCGCTAATGAACGCTATTCACCACCGGCTTTGCTCTTCTCGGATGATGACATTTCGCCAGCCACACTTGTGCTCAAGTTAGTTCTTTTTTTTTCTTCGCCTCATTTATTTTTTGAAGACACCTCGACGCTATGTAAATGTATGGGCGCGGTCTATTTTGCTATTGATCGTAAACATCACGTACGGATACATAAATTTCCACTCGATCAATGTCATCGAATGTTTGAGACTCGATCAATGAAAGCCCTCATTTTCGTGTCATAACAACATCATCGTTTAATGATTGATGAATGTGTTTGTATCTCACGCAAAACAGAATCTCGATATTTTCAAATGTGTTTTGATTTACTTCACTTCATTTCTTTTCGTTAAACTGTGTACACACACATCTGCTGCTCGTGATGTAATACTCTTTTTTTCGTCTTGAAAATTGCAGATCTGGAGAATTCACCAGACGTGGCAAACTGTTGGCTCATTTCAGTTTCACGCCCATCGGGCATTCAGCGCAGCTGGGACTGCAAACAATCGGAGGCACGCCCGTTCACGGTTCAGGTCATTTATATGTGCATAATTTGCTTTTCACAGCATTTTCCTCCCTTTTGAGACTAAGTACTCTAAATTGACACACCCGTCCTCGTTTCTATAATACAACTCCATTTAATTAACGAAGAGATTTCAAATTTCGATTATTAATTCGTGACTGGGACGTTTGCAGTTTGCGACTGGCATTATCAGCAATCGGACTGCGTGACGGAGGGTCGTTACAACAACACGTGTAGGATGGCCAGTCCAGGTTACCCTGGATTGTACCCACCCAACCGAACCTGTCGATTTCATGTCGCCCTGCAGTCGCCCTTCCAGCCATTAACGCTGCACTTCATTTCAGTCCAACTACCTGCTCAGTAAGAATATCGTAATTGTGCATTTCCCTTCCCCCTTGCACGAGGCAATGAGCTTTCAGTCAAAGTGTGGTGGCGAAATTGAATTGAATATTTCATTTTCGTGGAACCTAACATTTATACAGACGCTGTAAAACGGACTTCGTACGGATTTTAATCAATGGACGCGTTCATACTACTCTGTGCGGACAGGAGACAGCCCAGTTAACCACTTATGGTCCTGACATCACTGTGGAATTCAAGTTAGTTTGAATTGTATATATGCTCTTAGCAGGATTAGGAGATAGAGAGAGACGTGTGGAGCTTCTTTTTTTTATGTTTGCGGAATGAAACCACATTGCAAAGCGCCAGCCCTTTTGTTCATTTGTTCTGTTTTCTACCGTTGTGCTGTTCGTCGGACGCAGCTCGGGGGCTCTATTACCACCGTACGTGTTCAATGGATTCCTGGCCCAGTTAACTTTTCGTGAGATGGACGGACAGCCACCGCAATTGCACAGCCGTGGCACTCATTTGAAAAATCAACTGAATCCTCATCAACCAGAAGGCATTCCAAGTATTAAAAAGAATAAAAACTTTTTATTTATTTTTTTGTCTTTTTTAAAAAATGAATAACTAATTAGAATGTCATAGTATCTATCCCACATCAGGGGCTTTATTATGGCATGCAAAAGTTGTGACCATGGAGCGTATAGCCTATTTCTAACAGATAAGCTTCTTTTGCCTAGGTCCTGTAATAATGAATGGCAGTCCCGTAAACTCTCGCTTTCCAAGTTTGTCTGTCGAATTTTCGAGAGATTCTTATGCATAGGCAGTATACAAATGCCTCGAGTGTAAAAAGGGTGCGGAATGGAGGCTTTTGAGCTAATTGAAGTTGTTGCTCATATATATTAGCAGCCAAACTGGATTGATCTTAGTTTAATTTTTGAACTCTTCACTTTTTCTGTGTTCTCTTCTCATCTTCACTTTTCAATTTTTTATAGATTCTTTCTTTTTTTTTTTTTTTTTTGCTCGTCTGCACAAGGGAAATATTTTCATCATTTAACAATCGATTAGAAAACGTTGCCATGGAAAGATTTTATTGATTGATTTTATTTGGTCTACAGAATTCAAAAGCACATTTTCGAGGTTTCTTTTCATAGACTTTCATGTTTGTTTAATAAGTGAAAAAAAAAAATATGTTTTTGATTCGGTGGTTGTGTCAATATAGACGGTGCCTTCCGCGCCGTGGAGAGACAAGCCCACGCAGTTTGCGACTACGTAATCCGGCCGAACGCGACAAACAGCGGCGTAGGAGGCGAGACGATGATGAATCGTTGGTCGGGCTTCTTCAGCACGTCCACAACGGCGTGGAAAGTTTGGCCAGCTCCATGTTCCTTCACTTTCCCAGTTCAACCTGGACAGAGCGTTCAAATCAATTTGCTGGCGTTCAACATCACGTAAGTTATATGCACATAAGCCCATCTGCTCTTCTATGTACAGTACATATTTCTCTCTCCATGTCTCTTTCTATGCATGTGTGTATTATAAAGAGCCGCTCAACTGCGTCGAGAAAGTTTTCAGTTGTTGTCGATCAAACGGCAGAGGCGCTCTCTGTTTGGAGAGAAAAGTTGAGAGTCTCCTTATATAAGAATAGTCGACTAATACGTATCCACGTGCATTGATCTTATTATTTATAATATGCTTAAAGGGGAACCGACTGTATTTCGTTCATGGAAATTCACGAAGGAGCTCTTGACGTCAGATGGAGTTTGTCTTCACCTCGACAAAAGATTTGCAGCCCGGCGTGGAAGAAATCCAGGAACTCTTACACAAGGTTTCTTGAGAAATCTCTTAGAATTTTAATGGCAGTTGTCAAACTTTTAATCGTCGATCGTCTTTGACAACGCCAAGTTTTGAAACTAAAGTCGTCCGTTAAAAAGTTAACAAAGAAAATGTTGATGTTTGTTTACATCTAATAGATTTAATCAGCCGTATCTGATCCACTCCAACAACGCTAGTCTTTCCATTCGCTTCCGTATGGATCCTGTCACAGGAGATGATCAGGTTATCGAAGGAGCTTTTGCCTATTTTAATGGTAAAGTTTTTTTTTTTCGTCTTCGTGTTAATGAACAATTAAAAGGTGACACGATAGAATTTTTATTTTTCGAGCAGAGCTGGAAGGTTTCAGACTCCCTGGAACTTTATGCGACGCTCATTTTGACGCTACTGTGAACCCGTCCAACGGCCGTTTGTCAAATTCTTTCGATTCGACCATTTTCTGGTCAGTTGTCGGCCCGTTTAACTGTACGTCCACATTCGATCCCGAAGAAAGGAAATCTGTCACGCTCACCGTATGATAAACATTTAAAACGAAGGAAAAGATTTATCATTTGAAATTGAAATGTTTTAGGTGACCGCCAGTCAAATGAAAAACGACGGTCGTTGTTACACGGAATGCGATCGTCAGGGCTGTCACTGCAGGACGAATGATACTAATATCATTAACCACATCACTCTGGTTATGTCCAACAGGTCTACCGTTTGTCTTTGCGGTGATATCCAGGTAAATTGTGCAACATGTGCCATAGACAAATGAATATTAGTAAATTTTTTTCATGTCATTTTCAAGGCCTTTCTGCCCGTTAGTTTGTCGTCCAATACTCGTATATCCGTCCATCATCACGTGATTGAATTCAGTTTTGGCCAGCCTGATTTAGCTATTGATTTGAGCTACCGTTTCTCGACACGATATGAATGCGGATCGGAATCTTACCTCGAATCACCGACTGGTTTTAATTTTACTCTTTCATGGTGATTGTATTCAATCAAACGTTGATGACACAATTGTAAAACAGGCTCCATATCGTCGCCTCTGTTTGGCCAGAAGGAGAAATCTACCAATGATGGATATCATCACACCGACTGTCTATGGATTGCAATGGTGAAACCGACGGAATTATGGACTGCCACTATTTACACACCCGATCAAGGTACATATCCAGGCTCTTCTAATTAGTTAATTAGATACTACAACATACTTCCTGATGATGACACAGGAGACTGTCAAGAATGGAATTTGACGTTGCTCTATTACGACGAGAAGTGGCCAAATCAGCTGGGCTCCGTTATCGACGTTCTGTGTCCAGACAGCAACGAGAAACACGTCTTTGCTATGCCAAGTGGTCTGAACGCAATGGCCATCAGGTAAGAGTCTTGAGTTAAACAAGGCTTTTGAATCCGACATCTGAATTTTGAAATTTAGGCTTCAAGCTTGGAATACCGTACCTGTTCATTATCGTCTAGTCTGGCAAACATCTTCGCTGTCTAGTCCTGCACCTGGAGTGCAACGCTCACTATCTTCCCTCATCACTACCACGTCGCCAGATCAACAGCAGCTAGACACTGTCGCGAAAACTTCGAGTTCGTCCAGCCTGCCGCCAACATCGTCCATTTCTTGTACATTTCTATTCATCGGATTTGCCATGCTTCGAACGAGATTCATTCCGCGATTGTAATTATCAATGTCGTATCATTAAGAGTTTGTACCCCCAGAACGCTTGTTCTTTTTCTAATTTACGTAACAAATCCTGTAATATAAAAATATTTACATAAATATATATATGAAAGTGTTAGACTATGTTTCAAATGCTGTGTAACATATACTACAAAAATAGACACATCCTAATATCATTAAAATGTTATAAACAATCTGTATTGTGTTTCCGTTTGCTGGTTTCATCTCAAAAGACAAGACTAATTACGATGCCACAAATAAGAAAGATTCCTCATTCCTTCCCTGATAAGTTAAAAAAAATTAAAATAAAAAAAAAAACAGGGAGCAGAAAAAACACACAACACAGCTTGTTATCAAACCAAGAGACCGTAACAACTGACGTCTCTCACGACCAGAAGAGAGTGAAGAAAAAAAAAAAAAGAGTGTAGTGGAGGATAATTCAACAATTTTACACAATTGAAAAAGAGGGACGAAAAAAAGAACAACACACCCAGATTGACAAGGATTCAAGTGCTTCGCAAAGCAGACTGGTTGCTAAAGGATATCTCAGTTGCGGGGCGACGAGCCACTGGATGATGGAATAGCAACTTCGGTTGTTTGGCCTCCACTATCTCTAGGTGAACTCTGCAACCAAAAAATCATCAAAAAACGAGGAAAAGATTCAACAGCCTGAGCATTGGTATATACCATGAAACTCAAATTACTTTGACATGTATCTGATTGCGCAACACGGCAGCTCGGATAACGAGCAAACGAGTTCTTCTCTTGAATTCTTCGCCCAGATTTAGCGATTTCTCAAAAGTGGAACTGCGTTGATCGGCATCTTTGGCGAACAAGATCTGTAAAAAAAAACAAAAAAAAAATGGAGAACAAATGAATTAGGGAAACTAGTTTGCTGTGAAAAATAAACAGAACGAAAGAATTAAGAATGGTACTTTATTATGGGAATCTATTCGCGCCTGGATTTGTCCGTCGAGAATCAATTGCATGAGCTCGTCTTCCAAGGCTGCAACACTGGTATTAAACGCTTCTGCCATCCGCCTCATATCTGCTGACATGTAAGGGCTGCAGACGAGAATTAAAGTAAAAATTAGATGCCTTCAATCATTCGAAATAAAATGGATATGTTTTGCCTACCTGAAATACTGAATCAAAGCTCGATTTCGGATTTTAGTGTACAAAGCAGGCACATGGGGCGCGAGATACATGTCCAGCAACAAGTTATCCTAAGACAAAACAGACGAATGGAAATTTTTTTTTTCGGTTTGATCGCTTGTCTTCAATATCGTCGCCATTCCGTACCTTCATTTCCTCTAGTAGCTTTAGACAAGAGGCATATTTGGATTCGTAGAATTTGTGGATAATGTCTCTCAATTGCGGTTCCAATTCCAGGAAAAGTTTAAAAGAACTGGACAACAAGATTTTCATGATTAGAAGGAGTAAGCGCATCCCAGCTCAGGCGATGTACCTGCTAGAAATCACGTGTTTCTGAAGTTCAGCTCTGTCGTATGTGGCGAGGGCACACAATCCTCCGAACACGGCAACATTTGATGGCGAAAGCAATTCCGGAAGGTCACAGTGATCAATATTGGCTTGAAGAAAATGTCGAGCTGCGCACTTGTATTTCTTGGTTGCAAGTTCAGCGAGACCCGCTGCACATTGTAAATGAGTTACCAAAGCTTGGCCACCGTCTTTGCTATTTGAAGACTGAAACCGATACACAACACAAGATTTAAAAACATATAGTGTTTGAATCCAACACAACTAGAAATTTTACCTCGGCAAAATCCGGTGTTGATTCGGCTTTGTTAACGTAACTGAGAACATGGGACCAGTTTTGTAGATAAACACTGACCTGTATGTTAGATAAATCAGTATTCTGGGATCACAAATTCTTAACTAAGCAGCATACTTTACCTTAATAACATTGAGGCACATATGGATTACATGCTTGCTGCTTGTGCAGTAATCTCTGGCCCTTGAGTAGCATTTCAGAGCATTCGACATGTCTCCATAGTCTAAGTAATGATCTCCCAAGTCATCGTGGCCGCGACGAATGCTCTCTTTAATGGAATTAGCTTTATAATTTTTCAGATCAGTATCAAGTTTTTCCAACTTCAGAGCAGCTTTTTTCATCTTGCTTTCTGCCCAAGCTACATCATAATTTGGAAGTTCCAGGGCTTGAATTTGGGCAGGTGCAAGTCTAAACCAAAATCACAATTGGAAATATAACATTTTTCTTTGACATATGCAGGCTTTACCCAGATATTGCTTCCTGGAGTTTCCTGTGAAGCTGTTGATATAATGTGACATTATATGTCTCCTGAACTGCTGCAATTGCCATTTTCAGTGTTTCAATTCTGAGAGATGGGCAATGATCGGCAATAAACATTAGACGGGACAACTTGGCCATTCCATGGTAGCTACTTGTGTAGGTTTCTATGTCCTAAACACAAAATGATCCTTGTTTGAAAGAAATTCACAGCAAAAACGAGGACTACAACTGATGCTAAAAATTTAAATTCACAATGTCATAAATTCCTTTACCAAAGTGGGGTTTTCCACTATGTATGGTTCTTCTTCTGCATTTTCATTCTCTTCAGATACATCCACTTGCATTGGCTCGACAGCATTCTAAAACGAAAAACAAAATATTCGGAATACATAGGTTCACGGAGCCGGTGTTATAATTTCGTCTGTACCTGGTGGTTCAGCGGCAAGGCCGGCATGGGCATGTTGCACAAATCAACCAGTATATTGAACTATTGTCACTTGAGTTAAAATCCCTTGTCTATAATTAACAATTGTTCACAAGAGCTTTAAACTTCTAGTTGCAAGAGGACGGCTCTAAACCTTTCGTCCTAAACCGAGCAACCATTTGTAATACAACATTGTCGCCTTTGAGAAATTTTTCATCTTCTGATTTCCAGTTTCCAGATAGGGCTCGGCCCCGATCACATTCTAATCGGGGACACCGCTAAGCTTCCCCGATTAAAATGAATCGGGAAAGTTCGGTGCGGGGATTTCTTTTTTCCGTGCGTAACGGTGCTATAATCGGTGCTGCACCGATAGCACCGCTTCAGCCATAGGGGGTCAGTCTTACCAGTGACCTTGAGTTCTGATAGGCCAATGAGAATCACGTGACTAGGGTTACATTTTTTTTGTTCTTGTTGGCCGCAGGGCAACTGCCAATTTAGATCACTATTCATTGATAATCGGGGAAGGCACCGATCACCGATATAACCGCACCGAGCACCGAAATCACTTCCCCGATTTAGATTATCCCCGCACCGGATCGACTAAAAAGCTCCCCGATTGGCGCGGGGCCGAGCGCTATTTCCAGAATTCCAGTAATACCAGAGTCATAAAGGGGAATAGAGAATAATAGATCTATCTATCTATCTATCCAGAATAATCCCCTCTATGACTCTGGTAATACCAGCAGAGCAGAGTCATGGTTTCCATGACTATGATACCAGTATTCCTATTCCAGAATCCAGAGACCAGAATCCAGAATCCAGATTCCAGTTTCCATTTCCAAATCCACTTTCCAGTAATCCAGTTTCCACTTTCCAGATTCCAGGCGAAGAATTAGCAAACGAAAATTAGGATTCCAAGATATATGCGTCAACTAAAAACTAAGCATTTTAATAACATTTTCTTAATTATAGAAAACTCGTAGTCATACTCGTAGTATCTCTCTCTATTACATTCAATTTTATTGTAATCTATGACTCTGGATCTGGAACAGCCACGGAAACGGAAGGAGCCCAAAAGGAAAAAGTAGGAAAACCATAAATAATGATATTGCATATTGCTATTGGTAAGAGAGTGCTTGTTTCGGATGCTATTTTTTTTAAATCAAATTTCTTTTCCTTTCGTTTTTTTACTGATAAGAAACTTTATCTTAAAAGAAAAAAACAATTTGTTTTCCTGTTAATAAATTTAATAATACAAATTTGGCAACAAGCAGACGACACAAATGCTTTGCATATGTTGTTTCCGAAATAAGTCTGTTCCCGACCTGAAAATAGAGTTTCAGTTTCACAAATATCTTACATGATTGTTTAAGATATCAAAAGTTGCTATTAATACGTGAAGAATGGCGGATCCCCTGAGTTTACTGCGTCAATTCAATGTGAATAAAAAAGAAATTATCGAGCGTGAGGGTCAAATCATTTTCGGTGAATTCTCTTGGCCGAAAACCGTCAAGACAAACTATCTCATTTACGGGCAAGTTGTTCATTGTGGCAGTATATTTAAAGCTTTATTAATACATTTTTTATAGTTCCGGAAAAGATGGCGCCCCCAGGGATTACTATACACTGGAGTGTCTCCTATTTCTCCTTAAAAATGTTCAACTTCAGCACCCTGTATATGTGCGTCAAGCTGCTGCTGATAGCATTCCAGTTGTAAGACGTCCAGATCGTAAAGATCTTCTGGCATACCTAAATGGAGAGACAGCTGCTTCCGCCTCCATAGATAAGGCTGCCCCTATTGAAATTCCAATTCAAGTTCGTAGAATTGCAGGAACTGCCCAAGCTGGAGGTTCAGGGCTAGGTATAGGAAGTGGAATTGGTGTTGATGATAATGAAGTTCCGGCAAGCAAGAAACCACGCTTGGAAGACCAACAGATGCAACGAGTGAAGGAAGTATTGGCTGCCCGTCTAGAAGCTCCACGCCAAGACAGCCTGATTAATGTGAACAAAATCCAGTAAATATTAAAATATTGTTTAAATAAAATTATAAAATGTCACATATTTTATTCATTGAATTTGCTAGGTCATTGTCAGAGGCTATGTCAATTGAAACAATTGCTTCCCTCAAAGCCAAGCGTATTGCCAATAAACGAAAAACCATCAAAGGGGACAGTGAAGATATGGGTTTGGGGCTTGGATCGTCCCTTGGTTTGGCAGGAAGTTCGTCGTCAGAACTTAGAGGAATGCTTGATTATGATTTTGATGTTACGAAGGATATCTTAAATCGCGAGAGGCAATGGAGGAATCGAACTTCGGTCCTACAGAGCTCTGGCAAAGTAAGCGAGCGTATGATCAATTGAATTTCCACTTAAAGTATTTCAGTTTTTTCCTAACTTATCGATAGGTTTTCTCGAAAAACATTTTTGCCATTCTGCAAAGTCTTAAAGCTCGAGAAGATGGTAAGTTAAGGGGTCACAGCTCAGTAGCCCCAGGAGCTGGGCGGACCGTTCTCCCACCAGGCGGCGGCCCTTCTGGAATGGGACCCCCGGTTCAACAACAAGGTCCAGTTTACAGTCGTTACGACCAAGAAAGATTCCGAGGAAAAGAAGGTACTTACCAAAAGTTTAATGCAGTTAAATAATCAATTCATTCATGCCCTCTCTTTGTATTAGAAACGGAGGGTTTCAAGATCGATACCACTGGCACATATCATGGCATGACGCTGAAGTCGGTTACTGAAGGAACACAACCTCGCAAGGCAGCGGCACCGACTGCGGCTACCCCGGCAGCAGTCGCCCAACCACGCCCTTCAACTGGCCCAACCAAGCGAGTGTCTCGAACACCGATTATTATCATTCCATCTGCCAACTCCTCTCTTATAACCATGTTCAACGCAAAGGACGTCTTACAAGATCTAAAGTAAAACAGCTCTCACACGTTTTTTTATTTTCTTCGCGATTTGTAAACTTATTTTCGTCTACGCCCTCAACAGGTTTTTTAGCACAGAAGAGAAAAGGCAGCAGGGTTGTAGAAGAGACAATGAGATTCTACTTCAGCGACGCAAAGAAGGAAATCTAACAGTGCCATATCGGTATCTGCTCTTTTTAATGCTTTCTGCAGAGTTGGAATAACTTTGTTTGATATTTTCAACTGCAGGGTAATCGACAGCCCTCAAAAACTAGCTCCTGGCGATTGGGATCGAGTCGTAGCTGTCTTTGTTATGGGTCCTGCCTGGCAATTTAAAGGTTGGCCGTGGTCTGGAAATCCTGTAGAGATCTTCGTTCAAGGTAGGACCACTGCTGCAAGATGTATTGCATTTTCAAAATCATTTCCCTCTCTGTTTTTATTTTTCAAATAAAAAGTCTGCGCCTTCCACGTTAAGTGGGATGATATACCGTTGGATCAAAACGTAGCAAAATGGGCCGTTAATGTGATTTCGCTTTCAAGGACTAAACGGCATCTCGATCGCGCTGCCCTAATGACGTTCTGGGAGAAGCTCGACAAGTAAAAATTTAAATTTATCAAATCCTTCGTATTAACGATACTTTCTTCACCTTTAATTTACAGGCATATGTTAAAAAATAAACAACATCTTCGTTTTTGATACCTGCTTTCCCATGTATACGGTATCAAAATTTTTCTAACTAGAGCGCGTTATCTTTTCAAAAATTTGTTGGTACCTTCTGTAATGTCTTTACACTTTGATTTTGTGATACACCAACCTGTTCACATACAGTCTGATTATTGATTATTTGCAGATTTTTCGGAAATGTTGCTGGTGTCTTGATTGTCACATTTCCGTTTTCTAACTGTTCCTTTTAAGCATCTTCGTGTTAAAGTTGATTTAAGGATGAACAGGAGCTCTGTAGCGGAGTTTCCCTTTAATAGTTGTGTCTATCCCACTCCTTGATAAAGCTTCTCTCATTCTCCCCGGTTTCGGCTGTAGGAAGCGCAGAGGGAGCACCTTATCTAAAAAGTAAAAATAAAATCCCAGAATCACTCTTCGATTGGAGGCCATCTATGTATGACGTCTAACAGTTTTTTACGTTGTTTGGTTCTTCTACCCACTTCTCTTTCTCATCATACAACGTGACATAGTGTCGCGCTCTCCGCGATTATAATGTAAGAATTCGGAGGCCCCCTCCCCCTTTTCCAGATAAAAATTATAACCCTCTTCGGGATTATCGTAAATCCGCTTTCGTGGGTTAGCTTCAATCTTGAATAACGACTGCTTGTGAGTATGGTAACATTCGTAACATATGAACGAAAATCATGAAATTCAAGTTTCTTTTTACGTGGGGATTTTGAAATAATCGTCAAATAAAAATTCGGAACTCCATGTGACCCACCTTTAAATAACAACTCCTGTTCTCTAGTTAACTGTTTATTTCGGTAAATTTGTAGAGTATCTGCATCGCCAAGTGACAATCCATCTTCAAATAATCTGCAAATAATTAAAGCACTATGGACCATCTGTAAAGATGGAGCGGAGCTAATGGATGTACTTTGTGTTTGATTTCGAAATCGATTATTATGATGATAATCGGGGAGTTCGCCCCGGTTGCCCCGATAAAAACCCGACCCAAATTCATAGTTTGAATTCTGGCGCCATTTTTGCAAATGGCGTCGGGGCAAGCGGGTTAACCTTGATTTTTGCCCCGCCCCGCCCTGGCTGACGAAATCGCACCCCGATTCAGCCCTGATTGCCTTTTCCCGGGGCGGGGCGGGGCGGTTAACCCGATTATGGCTAATCGGGGCCGATCCCTAGACTTTCATGTAACTGTCTTTCCTTTTCCAACCAAAAAGACATCAGGGGAAAATAAGAGATAAATTACTGATAAATTATAATTAAAATATTTACTGTAATGAATAATTGGTAAACTAAACGTAATTGAAATATTAACATTTCGCGCTTTTGCCAGCCATCCAGCAGCATTCTGTTTCGCAACGCTGTTTCGCACTTTAGCATGGGAATGAAAGTATGAAACGCCATTCAGCGGCTAAACCGCATAACAATTTAACAAACCATCTTGATTTGCACGGCGTTTCCCGTTATAGACGTTCGTCGTCTCTCGCATTTCGCTTTTGCGTTTTAGGCACACCCGTTTAGGCTTTTGGGGTGGTTCAGAAATGTTTAACACGTTTTGCAACTAGACTTCATTTGAATGGTACAGTACAGTATACTTGCTAATTTGTATGCTATTCCTTTCAGTTATTATTTGCTGTCAGACAATGTTTCCATATCTTTAGGTGCAGTTCCTATCTGCAGCCCTGCAGTGTGCAAAAATAGATGGTGGAAAAATCTGCTCACCATGCTGATCTGCACAATGCCAGCTTCATTAAGCAATCTTGAAATGACCTATGAACAGTAACTTTGTTTTATATTTGGCTTTCACATGGAAATCTGTGACAAATATTTATAATAGCTAAACTGTCATTGAACATAGGACTACACAGTATTAAAAGACTCTTCCATTGAGGAAATTTGTAGCCGTGGACTGTCTTTAGATGACTCTTCTATCAAATATTTTCCTGCTTTTTGGAGCAAGGAACATAGCATGTCTTGACGCCAACCAAGTGTCCTTGGAAAGATTGTAAAAAAATGTTTAAGGTATTTGACAAATCTGTAATCATTTTAATAACATGATTTTTTTGGTATTCTTAAATTAGCAGGAAATACCTAAAGTTGGAGTATGGTAAATTTTTTATTTCCCGTTACTAGTTTTGTAAAACAAATGGTAAATTGGTGAAATGAAACAACACATGACCTATTCCTTTAGATCAATTGTTTTCACAAGTGGAGATTGATTCCACAATCTTCAGCTTCCCAGGCAGACACTGATCCACAAAGCCATGGCTGATAATGATATAAAAAATTTATTAATAAAAAAATTTATATTTTATGTTATTGATTGCAGAGTCAGAGAACAATGTGTAAAACCTGATATTCTAGCCCTCAAAACCCCAGCTGCCCTTTTGCTTCAACAAGGGTATAAAGCTATTATAATTTTAGGAGTTAAACATTGAAACCAAAAACAAATCAGACATATTTTAGTTGGCTTATTTGCTTAATGATATTGTTACACTTAACTTTAGAAAACCTGGAAGTGTATACATAGATTCAGGGTCAAGTTAATGAAATGGTTGAGCCGAAAATGAATTTTACATTACTTTTGAACAGGTCCCAACTCAGTTTGCGCAGCGGAGGCCCCTAATATACGACCCAGCAATCTTTACTTGCGGTCTTCCAGTGCCGGGAATTTGTTATGCTCTTATGCATGCAATTGCTCAACAAGGAATTAGGGAACCAATTCTGTTGTATATAAATTTTTTATTATTCAACTTATTTCACAGCAGCATTTAACTTGTCATAAAATAATAAGAACGTTTTTTAAAATTTTTTTGAATTTTATTTTTATTTATTTTTATTTTATTTATTTATTTAGTTTTTTGTTTTGTTAAGGTGGAACGCTGAAGAGAAGAAATGTTCGCGAAGATGGGCAATTCGAGATCCAAGAAGAAAAGGAGTGCCCATTGTTTAAAGGCTTAGAGACTCGGCAACTGGTATTGCTGACCCGTGGTGACAGCGTCGAATAGGTTGAAGAAGGGTTGCGTTGCATCGCAAAATATTCGCGTCATGTTATTTCCGCCATAGTTGATACTGAACGCCATCTTAACGGAGTCCAGTTCCTTCCTGAAGTTGATTTTACTGAAAAAGGTATGTTGGTTTCCTTTCCATTGAGTGCGAAACATTGATTTTAATGGCTGGTGTAAAATTACAGGACGAAAAATGTTGCATAACTTCTTGTTCGACATCTGTGAGTTGCAAGGAGTTTTCACATTGGAGAAATGCGAGCAGCAGTGTATCCATACGTCCGGCCACAGACTAAGAGGTAAAGACTACGATCTGCTATAAACCCCTTGAAAAAATACACCCCCTTTCCTTTTTGGGGGGGCTCATAAAAAAAAAAAAAAAAAAATATTTTTTTTCTTCCCCCCCCCCCCCATTTTACTAAACACAAAAATTTTTTTTAAAAAAAAATAAAAAAAAAAAAAAATTTTTTTTTTAAAAAAAAAATAAATATTAAATATTTAATAATAATTTTAAAATTTTTTTTTTTTATAAAAAAAAAAAAAAAAAAAAAAATAAATTAACTCTTTTCCTTTTTTTTTTTCTCTTTTCTTTTTTTCCCCTTTTTTTTAAAAAAAAAAAAAAAAAAAAAAAAAAAAAAAAAAAAAAAAAAAAAAAAAAAAAAAAAAAAAAAAAAAAAAAAAAAAAAAAAAAAAAAAAAAAAAAAAAAAAAAAAAAAAAAAAAAAAAAAAAAAAAAAAAAAAAAAAAAAAAAAAAAAAAAAAAAATTTTTTTAAAAAAAAAAAAAAAAAAAAAAAAAAAAAAAAAAAAATAATTTAATAAAATATCATTTAAAAATAAATAAATAATTTTTTTAATATTTTTTTTTTTTTTTTTTTTTTTTTTTTTTTTTTTTTTGTCGGACGTAATAAGCTCGGGCTCAACTGGTAAGCGGTGGATTCGATTCCGCCGTTTGTCCTGCCCTTCTCCATAAAGCACTTCTACAGAGTGACAACTCATCGCGAGTGCATGACATCCATATCGATAACGGTTTCCTGCGTAAAGACGAATCCGAGTAAGTCGTCACTAGTTTACAGCAACTTGGGCTCAATCTTCGGGTAATTTAAGATACTTTTCTGGACCGTTTAGAATCTTATAATTGGCCGAAATTTTTTTTTTTTTTAATTTAAATTTTTTTAAATTTTTACGAGATTAAGTGATACGTCGTCCTGTCACATCTCAAATTCTATGGTTTAACATTCTTGTTCTATGACCGAGTTCTTTTCCAGACAGGGGCTTCTCATTTCTATTGTCGTACCAGCGATCAGATTTGATGCTTCGAATTATTTTGGGTTGTTAAAGCAAGACTGACTTTCTACGTTTCCACCAACCTGCTTGGTCGCCAAACTTTGTCATTGTGTCGGACTGTAAATCCGGAAGAAGAACGTCGAATTATTGGCGATATGTTTGTCAAAGGGGTAGATAGAATGGCTAACGATTTAAATGTCACTTGGGATAATCTACTTCTCGGATAAGGTATCAAACTTCTCTTTTTTGTTGTTGCATGTATTATATTGCCTAATATTCATTGTCATCATATATGAAAATATTACAGTTGCTTTGATACCGGATTTAATTGAGTCCGCTTCGCATATGGCTTTTTCGCGCGCTGATGCCATAAAGACTCATCAGAACGATTCCGAAATGGTTCGTCAGTTGCTCATTTACGGCCGTGTAGTAGAACCTCTTAAAGGTAATTGCGTTGTGGTATTCCAGTAAGATCTTTACTCTTTTTGCAATTTTTCCCAACAGACATCCATATAGATGAAGTAAGGTCTTAGGTCGCGAGCTGGGTCTGTCCACAGAATTACTGGAACGTCACCCGGTTTGTCAATTCGAATCATTTATGCCGAAGAACTGTTTACGGAAGCTTATTTCGTCAAGACGCAAGTGCTGATTCGTTTTATGGTCGATTATGCTAACATGGCAGCTAAGGAACATGTCTTGCTCAATCGGTTTGAGATCGTGACGTCGGAAGAAGAGTGTCTTGTTCTAGAGGAACGGTCCAGACGCAACCGGTATGTTGCCACGCTACTGCCTATTCGCATTTACGGTGTTAAGGTACAAGAGCTTCGCAATTTAGACGTTTTGTTGGCGGAGTTGGTTGGTTGACCATCTCCCTGCAAGGAAGATGGTTCTCTTCCTTGCAGGGAGATTGCCGAACTTATAGCTATTGCGTAGAACTGAGCTCTGATCAGACACAACCAAACTGGAATGATCTAGCCACCTAGGCCCGCTTAACACAGCGTTGTGCCATAGTGCCAATCGTGTTTGCTACATATTCGGAAAGGCTGTGCGTGAATCGGTGATAGACGTTACACCTAGCTACTTAACGAGTGACATTTTGGTGATCTTGAGGGAAGCGAATTATTTGTCAAATAAAATATTACGGGATTCGGGTTGCTATAAGAAGCTAGCGCAGATGCCAATCGTCTTGATCCTTTTCACTTTGATCGCGATTCGAGTCAACGCATTCCATCATGCCAGTGATCAGTCGTTTTTCAATCATTCTTTTAACAGGATTTTATGACTGGACTTCCTGCAATTCCTGATACCCATTTGCCCCAAGAGGTACGTAAAAAGTGGGTACAATTTTAAACAGATCTTGCTGTAAACATGGATACCGCTTATTAGGTTGTAGACAAGATGGTTGAAGCCGTCTTAACTGTTCCAGGAATTTTCAGGGTCTTGTATGATCTGACAGCGAAACCACAATGGACAACGGAGTGGGAATGATTTGATTTACGAACGTTGCTTAGGCAAATGATCTCCGCCACTCTTTACAGGACACGGATGCGGAATTGTATCACTGACCAGATTTAGATAGGATATATTATAATAGTGGATTCAGTATAGACTTTTGAAATTGAAAAATTAATCAGCTTTTTCGTCTCGTGAAAATCTCTTAAACTCGCTTCTTAGGAAAAATTCACGTGATGACTTATTGAGTATTCCTTAATATACATGCACACTTGTCGGAAATAATGGGTGCATTTGGTTTTCGTCAAACAAATTAAACATTCTTTATGTGCAGCTAGGTGGGTTGTTGTTGCTCTCCGAAGGCTATTCAAGGCGTTATGCCATTTCCTGAAATTGAACATTCAGAAAATATGGTTTATGTTCGCAAATTGTTGAAATCTATTCAGGGTGGTACCATAAAGTATGACTGCAGGAAAGGGTACTTAGGCTTCTAAAAGCTAAGACGTCTTTGGTAGTGGAAGAGGTACTGCTTATTGAAGTGTCAGATGATGGTCTTAAGAATTGACTTTTTCCTTTGCTTTGCCCAATGAATTTGTGCTTGGAACTGGCAGGTGGCGTTTAGCAGTGGCACCCAATCTTTATTCTTAAAACCCAGAGGTGATCTTCACTTTTCTGGGGGATTGATTGATTGATACTTTTTGGTTAAACCAAGAAGAATACCAATAGATGGATGAGTGGAGGGTGAGCTGAGGAACCATTGAAAGAGTCCTGCGCAGTCTAGCTGCATCCAGCCAGATACTAGTAGAACCCGAAACTTTGTTTTGACAAGTACTGTCATATTTCGGTTGCAGGCTTTCACTAAATACCAAGTAAGTAAGTGGTATAATCGTCTTAAATATATGATTTTTCGATTCAAGTCTATTTAGGTGTCAGAACTGAAATCGTACTTCTAGAACTTTTAAAACACCGCATAACTTATATTAACTGCAGTTTAATTTTACAACTATCAAAATCGTGTTAACCATTTAAAGGAGAACAAAGTTCATTTTTTAGATTTCCAGAATTTCAACTTCCGGTTTTAAAATGCCAATTAACTCCTTATTTGTTGGTCTGTCAGAAAAAAGATTCACATTTTCGTGATCCTCGTCAAATTTGGGGTCGACTCCAAGTATCAACTCAAAATACCCCAAAATCGTCAAAAATCGCAAATTTTCCTGAAAAATCTTGATTTTTGTCAAATCCAACTTTTGGCTGAAAACAAGTCATTCCCAACCCAAATTTAATAAGGATCACGACAATCCTACTCGTTTTGTTATGGGATCACTATTTCCGGAGAAATTGGCTACTTCCGGTTACTTCCGGAAAATTTTCGTGACAATCTGACAAAAATAAAAAATGAGCTGTATTATTCTAACAATTTCAAATACTTTTTTTCACATGCGTTAGTGTATGGTAGCTATTATTCCGTGTTTTTCTTGCTTTCAACACTACAGGCTGATCCTACGAGCTACGACAGTTTTACCTACAAATGTTTAGCGTTTCGTGCTGCAACTAATAGTTGATATTCTAGGATGTTATGCCTGAAATTGGAATTCAGCTATCAGAGATTAGCAAAATTCAAGTACTTAAAAGCAAGTATTGTACTTATTTCAACATTCAAAGTAAAATATAATTTTTGGTTCTAGGCGGAAACTCTAGATGGCGTTGATGTGGGTCTATGATGAAGTTTATGAGTAACAAGTTAAATGGGTGTTTGTTAAGTTACCCTGTTATGTGTTTCAACAGATTTTTCTTCAGAAAATTTACGGTATGTGGTTATCTATTCAGTATTGCTATCGTTGGGTATGTATTGAAAAGGAAACCCTTGAAATAGATTGCTTTTCGTATGTGGTAGTGTTTCGCCTTGTCAGCTATGCCAGCTGCTGAACCAGCACCCAGCAGCCTGCATTCCTGCTATCAATATACCACAAGAGATCCAGACACTTTAAGAAGGCCACTATTGCTTACATGAAGATCACCATCCAGTTCAAGTACTGTTAATGGACCTCAAGCCTTTTGTTTAAGCTTAGTGATGTGTTCTCTTGTCAGTCAACAACAGGAGTCTTCTTCTACTTTGTGTTCCTAAGCATCAGCCCTCAGCATCCCAGGTATCCAGATTTCCAAGTTTCTCTGATTAGCCAACCATCATCCATACCCTTCAGCTCTTCATTGTGGTATTTCAGAACATTAATTATCTTCCATTACACACGTCTGTAACAATTTTCTCTACACAGGCTTCTCTTCATCCCTTCTTAGTCTGCTGAATGCCAACATTGAATTAAGGTTCATTGACATTGCCTTTCCATGGTAGATAATTTGGTGGATTATCTGGATTTCTCATTTTTAATAAATCTTTGTTGTATAAAGGGAAAATCTTCACTGTTAATCCTGCTGTTCTTCTCACCGGTACTTAGTCAGCTCACATGGATAGGCTTTAACATCTCCATTTTTTGGTATTTTAAGTTTCTATGTTATGGAGCATTGCTGTGTTGTAAGAAAAATTTCTGTGATAGGACTGCAAATATCTTCCTTCGGTACAACACTGCCGTTTTGACAATTTCGGTAGTTTCGCCCCCAGTGGACCACACGCGTAAGTTCTTTGTCTTTTTCATCGTTTTATCAGACGAATTCCCTTTTCCGCTCAAAATCACTTACTTCTTTTTTTTCTGATTTAATCTATTTAGAACTACATTTTCTTCGTCTTCCTATCGTTGTTGTCTACGACTTCACCTCATCGCTGTCTTCGTTGACGTCTTCGCCTTCATCTCCGTCTCGTCGTCTTGGTTCTCTTCGCTTTCATCTCCGTCTCGTCGTCTTAGTCGTCTTCGCCTTCATCTCCGTTTCGTCGTCTTGGTCGTCTTCGCCTTCGTCTCCGTTTCGTCCTCTTGGTCGTCTTCGCCTTTATCTCCGTCTCGTCGTTTTCGCCTTTTTTGTCTACCTGGTCGCCGTGGATCGTCGATCTGGTATTGTTTCATTTTGCATTGTTATGTTTAAGTTAACCCGTTGGCTGCCACCCCGTTTGCGTCCCATTTTTTTTGTAGCTTGTAGGGACCGGCCGCAATGGCCTTCGCCGCAAGGCGCCTTAGGCAATGCACCAGTAGGGACTTCTCTTTGTCGATGCGGTGGCGGATTCCTGAGGGTGTGCATTCCCTGTAATGGATTCCGTCACCGTGTCAGCCCGGACTTGTCTTCGGACAAGTCTCACCTTGTTCGCGATCCTTAAGACGTGATGCTTAGTTACTGTAGTTTAAGCAACCTACGGGTTGCGTGGCCTGGCAGCCAACGGGTTAACTTAGTTAAGTTTATGTATATTTGTGTAAATATTTGTGTGCATATTTACTATTATGTAAAATAGTGGTGGAATTGTTGGGAGGAGGTGGGACAATAAAAACAATTTCAATTTCAATTTATTCTTTGTGTTTATTTCATTTCACCTTATTCAAATTTATGCAAATCAAAGATAAACTTAGATTATTTGTTTTCCCAACATATTTCACTCTAAGTCCAGCCATCTCACTAGTACTTATTTCAATAGATTTCACAATCAGTGAAACACCAGTGAATAAATTCTTTTCTTTGTTCCATTTTACTTCAAATTTTTATGTCACTTTGCACAAAACAAAGGGAAAAAATGACTGAAACAAACTAACTTCACATGGTGGCATCACAAAAGGAATTAATCATTACCTTCTTGAACTCCTTTGTTTCCATTGAATGATGTCATAATTCAACTAACACAAGAATGATACTGGATATGTTTTATTTACGCTAACAACATTAGTGGCATTCTCTTCAGTAACCGAGTGACTCCAACTTCAATAAAACACATCAGGTGCCTCCTGGCTCTTAGCAAATTAAAACAGTAAATAACTATTGAAAAAACCAAGACCTGGATTGAACAAAGTCATTGAATGATTTTGCAGCCACCACAGTACATCAGATACATCCCTAAGACTTGAAAGCATGATTTAAAAAACTTAAACTATTAACAATAAATTCTAAAATCACCTGATGACACCTCCAAGAATCTAAGAGATTTAGATAGAGAACAAGATTATAAAGAACTACTCTTTTCACGTATCACCTTTGAAACAAAATGGGTATATCAGACTAACGAAGATGAAAAACGTGCAAGCATAGCCAAGCTATATTCCTACTTTAAAAATTTAAAATATAAGTAATACGATGTTTCTTTTACATGAATTTTTGCCATAATACCTTGAACAACTCTGCATTGATTGAATTCACAAGATGCAACTCAAAACACACGGAATCGGTGGTAAAATTTCAAGAAGAGAGACGTTCGTTTCAGCAACCATCCTCAGTCCGAAGCCACGCGAAATGAAACAGCTGACGCAACAGCTGGCATACCCATAAAAATTCTACGGAGTTAGTTATTTCACCCCTAGATGTCTTAAAAATATGCGGGAAATGTCAATAAAGTTCTCCAATAAAGCCAACCTACTAAATGTAGCTGGTTCTAGAAAAGAAAGGTTGTGTCAGTACAACTATCTGAAACCTTTCACAATAGACTTTCAACATTCTTAGAACAAAATACATATCAGCTATGTCATTTTCCCATGGATGTTGGGCAATCTTCTGACCTCATTATGCTACCTATGCATCACATTCCATTTTCATTCTTTTTCACATGTGAAGTATGGAGACATTACCTTAGTGCCATAGGTTGCATATCCAAAAATATGTTTTTAAGATGTCTATATGGTGGCTGCAGGAGTGCTGTTAAAACATTTAAAAAAAAATAAATCCGAAATTATTATTGCATTAGAAGCAAAAGTCTCTTCTAAACTTTTTACCTGTGTCCATTAATTTTCAATTGGAGTAATAGTGTCTAGCCTGAGGCATCCTTCTTTGAATAGGTTTGATGTAAAGAGTTGAATGACTTTGTATCACGTTGGCGACACCGAGTCACTGACTGACCGAGATTTTATTACAGTGCGGTACTAATGCGGTTGGCAACTGTAAAATTTACTTTTCCGTGCATTGTTTTTTCTATATTCCGGGCAATCATCGATTAGGAACCGGGTAGAGGTAATAGGTTTCCTTGTGGTCTTTGAGACGTTAATGGTTTCGTTTATCCTGAAAGTTGATGAGAAACTAAGTCATTTATCTCAGTATCGATATTGAAGAAAATTCCTTTCATACATAGAAGCTCCCTGTTTGATGCTTACTGGTTCCATACCTGCAAAATGATAAATCTTTAGAGTCGTTTATCTAAATGTCGCACCCCAAACAGTTTTCCACTGTAAAAAGTGGCCAACCTTCTATGTAGTAGCTACATTAAAAAAATCTTTGTAATGGATTGCCATGATCATCTCCCTGGGACAAGTTACTTTAATGGACACTTCTCAGATTTGCTTTTCAATGCTTCCTTAGCCATATTTACTCAATAAATTTGTCATCTTGTCACTGAGATGAACAGACAAGCATGTTTTGCAGATTGGTTGCAGCACAGTTATTACTGCCTTGGTGTAACTAACATGACAAATTGTATGTTCCCATCTACATATAACTGAAGGGGTCCACACATTCTATCAGGCCTTTTACACATGTCTCACATTTGGCATCTTTTACATTAATTTGCTAGAAAAAAAATATAAATAAATGTGAATAAGAAGGTTGATTGATATTTATGGGATGTTACTGTACCATTCAACTGACAAGCATTTCAAAGTGCATAGGTGTTTGGGAAGCAACGCAGCTGTACAAGTTTCTTCAAGTTCAACAAGTTTGTTCAAGCTGTACGACAGTTCACCTACATCAAATACAATAAAATATATTGGGAAAAGAGAAGGACAACACTAGTTCTCTGCAAGTAATCAGGTCTTCTTAGAGGTACACTGCTCATGGATAATGCAGCACAAATTGTCATCATAATAAAAAGAAGGAACAAGTGGACTTCAGGCATACCATGCAACCTGATGCAACTTCATTTGTGAAACAAATCTATCATCTTTCAGGCAAAAGATGGAGCACTCCAGACCTTCGACCATAGAACTTCGTTGTCTATGGTACCAGGAATCCTTTGCTTAAATTTAATCACAGACTACGAAGTAAAGACCGCTATCCCCTATCTCACCGTGTAGGCGAAGCTTAGTCTTACCGCTAGGGGCGCGGGAGTATACTTTATGAAATTTTTTTACTTTTTCTAATGTTAGCATGGTGTAAAAGGGAGGTGTACCAACTCTTCAGTTAAGAAGGGTATCTCAGCTGAAGCCTCTTCGTGGTACAAGGTTATCAATCGTCAGAGACGCCTGGTGGCCGATCTTGAACTAAATGAAAAACCCACTTGAAAAATATTCTAAGTCCAAAACAGTGGATCCATCCCTATCGGCATTCGCTACGGGCCTACGGCCCATGGCAATAAGATGGCATTTCAAAATTAATGTTATTATCTTTCTTGTTTGGAAAAAAAAATATTTCAAGTACTGTATGATCACACTCTATATTTAAAAAGAAATTAAAAGATAGTTTAAGTATTACTTTGTATTAAATTTCTTGGATGGGCATTTTTGGCCAGTTTGAAACTCGCCTGGACTGTTGTTTGTTCTTTGGACAATAAAACATCTTTCAAACGTTTAGATTCAAAATAATATCTCACTTTTACATACTCCATTATTAAAGTTCCCATATTACAATGGCGATGAGTATCACAAAAAAGGGGCAGTACATTGGTTAATTTAACTTTTGCTATACACTCTTGGAATGTATCAGTGATATAAATATGATTAAGTGACTTAAAGTGGTTTGAGACAACTTTTTCAATTGCGCACAAAGTTTGGTACATTGACAGGGTGACAAACACCAGTCCACCTTTGGTTCGAGCTCTCGTGTATGCATCTGCGTCAAAATCACTTGGTAGATCTGCTTCTTTGGTAATTACGGTCTGTCTGCATGCCTCACACTCGAAAAGGTTTTCTCTCGTTTTCACCATGTAACCTGCTACATCGTATATGAGAAAGTTACCGATTCTATTTTCTTTGGACAAGGGCAACTCGTTCACGTAACGCTTTCCCAGCTCTTCCATTAAATCATCTTTCATTGCTACCCTTAAATCAGCAGCAGCCTTAGCATTGTCGCGGAATTTTTTAATGAGACACTCCTTAAAATCGACGAGCACCCTAAAATGGTCATCATTTTCTACATTTGCGTTCCGCAATAGTATCTTCGCGGGTGTGTACAATGACATCATCCTGATAATATGTAGAAAACTTGTAGCCGTTGGATGTGTATCGACTGAACGTATGCGCCCAAAAGTCATCTATAGGCAAAAAAGGATAGTTCATTAAACGATTATTTGCATTTTTTTTACAAATATATACCTCTAAGGCGTCTTGGTTCCATTTTGCTGTCAGTACGAAATCGTATTTCTCTAAAGGGTTTTTTGGATTCAATAACTCTTCTGTCAAGTCAATGGTGCTACGGATAGACAAGCGCCAGCCATCTAGAGTCGTATCTGACGCAAATGCGGCCATTATTGGACGTTTTCCAGGATTGCGATGGCACTCCTCAGTTAACTCTATTATTTTTAGCATGTCTTGAGTACAGATTTTTTCCCCTTTGTTACCTTTCCCTCCATTTCGACTAAATTATTCCAGTTGTTCCCATTAATTGACTCACCCTTGTGTCGTCCATTCATAATGTCAAATGTGTCATTAATAAGCTTTGTAAGCTTTTCTGTAGCTTCCGATCCTAATAAAATAATGAGTTAGATTTAGAAATCTGGAAGATTTAATAAGGTACCATTGAATAAATGCGCTGTTTTTTTGTCTTCTCTTAAAAATTTTAAAGCCATGGCCATATGTTTGGAGTACAGCTGTGTGGCCAAGCTTACCGTCATTCTCTGCCAGGTTGATGGCCAAATGTGAGCAAGTTTTAACTTGGGAACCAATTTCAAACCAAGCAACCTTTGATGCTCAAATACTCTCTGATAGAACATGTGGTAGACAGTGTGCCCGGCAATCTGAGAAACATAAAAAGGAAAGTATTAGTCTCCATTTGCTTAAGTATACTTTAAGCACATTTACAACCTGAGCAATTTTTTGAAGCACAATTTATTCACCATTTTTGGAAAGACGCTATCAAGGCGTCAACCAAACGACGCCATTGATGTGTTCAAACTTTCAGTACGACTAATGGAAAACCGTTGACGACTGATCCGAAGGTAACATTTTCTCACAAGCTCAAGAGATGGCGTTTACTATAGAGAACCAAACAATGCCTACTGGCATGGTGTATTAGTATGGTGGGGGAACTGATGGTTGGAATCGGCTATCTCGGCTGAAGCCAGTGGTCACCTATGATCAGCGCTGCCTGGTGGACAATTGGGTGAACTATGAGCTAAAAACCCCCTTGAATGCTGTCAACGGTTTGAAAATTCTCTAAGTCCGATTGCATTGCTTGTGTACTTAGTAACCTATAATATCCTATTTTGATTGTTATTAGACTAAGTAGATTTGTGTTATATTAAAATTGTATGAAATAACCAAAAATATGAAAATAAATTGAAGCAAAGAAATTTAATTGAGATTACTTTGTATTTACATGCGCTGTAGTTCCGAGTTTGAAACTTTTTTGAACACTAGCTTTTTCTTTTGATAGCATGCATCATTTTCAACATTTGCGTTTCTAAGCATTGTCTTAGCGGGCGTGTAAAGAGACATCATTCGAATGATGTGAAGGAAACTCGTTGCAGTTGGATGGGTGTCGAATGCACGAATTTGTCCAAAGAGGCGCTAAGATAAAAGAAATGAAAAATTAATTAAAATGTAATGTTAAGATACTAGATCCATTTAAAATTATTTACCTCCAAAGGATCCTGGTTCCATCTGGCAGTGAGGACAAAGTCGTACTTCTCAGTTGGGTCGATAGGGTACAATAACTCCTCTGTAAGACCAATTGTACTCAAAATGGTAAGGCGCCAGCCTTCTAGAGTTGTCTGTGACGCACTGGTATTTTGAATTTTAGGTTGTGTTCTGACTGCATCTGATCTGCTGCACAAAAAATTCTGACGAGGATCTTTTGTCCGAGTGGCCGATTCGGTCGGAATAACAGCCACTCCTTTATGGCTCTCGGACATAGAAGACACTTCAATAGACACTTTAGATTGCAACAGAACTGAGTTATCTGGACTTGTTATAAAGGAAGGATCGTTGTCTGTTTCATAATTAGAAGAATGTTTATGTACTTTCACGTTGACCTCGTAAGTTTTCTCTGTGCAACCATTCATGAAAAAAAGCAGTTAATTAACCTAAACTAATAATTTATTCTGTAATTTCTTACCCGTTCTGGAGTTATAAATACCATCGTTTAATATGCGTGCATTCTTTTCTAGCATGGTAACAGGAGTATCCAATATCAGGTCTGTAGATCCATACGACCGTAAAGAAAGACTAGACTTAGCTCTCTCATCTAAAGAAACGAAGCACAATTTTGAAAGAAATTATACAATACATTTTAATCGAAGTATACTTTCTGCGTCGAAGAGATCTCGATTTGGCCAATCCAAAGATTTGTCTAATCTTACATCGGTGGAAGATTGATGCCTGTGACGCCTCGAGTTATTTTCGTGTTTATCTAGAAAATTAAAAAATGTATGGCTTTAGGGATGAATTAAGTTAAAGATATATTTATGACATTTTCTTTACATGAATTTCTGTCTTGGTTTGACATTTCCCTTGATCGTTTTGGTGTCCAATGATGATCAAAGTCTGAAAGATGTTTTCTTAATTCACTGTGTGTCTCGAATTGATGTGAGCAAACTTTACAACTGAATCCCAAAAATACTCGTTTCCGGCTTGGAAAATGCTGATCATTTTCAGGTAGAGTGGCTCTTGAAAGAGATCTTAAATGTTGGGCAGCATGCAAATGGGAATTCAGTTCCCTCTTACTCTGATAAGTGTTCAAACAAACTCTGCATTCAAAAGTCAACTGTGCTGTTTTGTTTAGCTGGACCATTTTCTTGGTCTCTTCCAGTACAACAATCTTCTATAAAACACCGTTTCACCATTTTTCGATAACTTTCAAATCACACATCACTGAAACGGTTACATCGCATTCATACGTAATGGCCGTATTCGAACGAACGAGAACCGAAATTTCTAAATTATGAAAGAAGTTAGTATTTTGGTTCATAGAGGGCACCGACAATTGGTGACCAGCCCTGCAATTGGCTGTTAGGAATTTCGACTTTTGCACTAAGCTCCGCCTCTTGTCCGGGAACTGGCTTCATTCGAGATAGCCGATTCCAACAAAAGTTCCCCCACCATACTAATACACCATGCTACTGGTACCACAAAGAGGCTTCACAAGAGATACCCTTCTTAACTGAAGAGTTGGTACACCTCCCTTTTACACCATGATGTTAGTACTGAATACGTGCTTCACAGTTCACACACACGTATTGGACTATTGGCGGGAATTGTATTTAACTTTACGTCATCAACTGTACACCTTAATTTTCTAGATCCCCTTCCTGTACCCCGTGAATTATTTCAAAATTTTATTCTAATTCTTTGGTATGGTAATAAAATTATACGTTTACCCCCTCTTTTCCCTATTTTTCAGATCGTGAAACCCTGCACGATGGGCTCTATACATCTGAAAAATAGGGAAAAGAGGCCTAAAATACACGACGCGAACCTGGTGGCAGTTACGAGCATCGCCCAGGAGCATCCTCTTCAGTCTTATGGGGCTGATCGAGTTTTTCACTTCGTTGTCTGTGCCCTAGGTCTGTGTCCAACACAAACTTCAACTGTTCACGGACTATGTTCCGATCTCGCTGTCGTCTAAATCGGACCTTCTAGCGGGAAAAATCGGATCTATGTCCGATTTTTCCACAAGATGCCATTTTATATTCTTTCACTAGACGGCTCTAGTGATCGGACGTACATCCGTTCTCCAAAAATTTCGAATTCAAAATCAATGGGCATTATTGAACGGGCATTGATCCGTTCACGGAAACGCTAATTCGTCAACAACCGGTCCGTGGCGGGCGTTCCAATTTTGTGTGATTGTCATTATTTACGTTTATTGTTTTTGTTTTTTCTTTTTATTTGTTGTATTTGTGTTTGTTTTTTTAAATCTGTATATATGTTTAAAGAATACAATTTTTTAGTGAAAAAAATTGCTGTATCCTGTATTTTATTTCTTTTAGAACCACGAAACAAATTTTACATTACAACAGAAGTAAGAATATATTATTATTTGATAGGTAATATTAATGAATTTCTTACCATTTAACGAATTTTATTTAGGATTAGTGAAATGCATAAAATTTTTACAGTCTTACTCAGCCAAAGCTTTAAATTTGCATTCAGTGTGTTGGCTGCGTTTTCCATCCACGTTGGGAAGTACACTTTTTATTAAGAAGGTAATCTATTGTGGCATTGTAAAAAAATTAACACACTTATCAAACAGGTAACTTATTTCAAAAAATTGTAATGTTATAGCCCTGACATCACTCTTTTATTTTCCCTTTTCCAGGTATCGGAATCCCACTAGGTTGACCGGGGCAACAACAAACAATTGAATAGTCAATTAGAAAGCAACCTTCTAAGCCTAGCATCAATAACTAAGAATAAACCATTAAAGCTAATTAGGTATTTTTTTATGTAAAAATGTAATTAAATAATGAAATAATCAAAACAATTTGTTCGTGTCACTCTTCACTCATTGTATTTGCTTTATGTTCTTTATGAATAAAACACTGTATGCTTACTCTTTAAAACAAATTGAGTTTTTATTTAAAATGTATTTGTGTTAACATACATTCTTGGTAATTTAAAACGTTGGAATAATAATAATGAGAAGTTAGAATTCAAATTTGAATTACGCGCGTCATCAAAATGGCCGCACCGGGAAGGGGCCAAGGGGGTACATTTTATTGTAATTTGCGGTTCTTAAACTATAAAAATCGAAGTAAATATCACATCAAAACATGCTAGAGATAATAAAGAATCTCAATAATATATTTTCTGTTTATTTTGGTGTATATTAGAAACCAAACAACGTACCCAAAAATATCTGTTTTTGGCCCCTCCCCCTCCCCTAAAATGTCATAAAATAAAATAATTAATTACGAGCTAAGTTTTCAGCGAATTTTCGTAAGTTTTACGGCAATCGATAGGTATTTAAAAGCGCTATCTATTTGGTGAATTTCATCAAAAAATATTGAATAGGAAAAAAATTCTAAATGAAATAAATTTTTTTGCGTTTTGTCGCTTAGGTCCAATACTGCGCTTGATCGATTAAATGAAAAAAATTTTATTCATTTCGAATTTTTTTCCTTTTCAATATTTTTTGATGAAATTCACCAAATAGATAGCGCTTTTAAATACCTATCGATTGCCGTAAAACTTACGAAAATTCGCTGAAAACTTAGCTCGTAATTAATTATTTTATTTTATGACATTTTAGGGGGGGGGGGAGGGGCCAAAAACAGATATTTTTGGGTACGTTGTTTGGTTTCTAATATACACCAAAATAAACAGAAAATATATTATTGAGATTCTTTATTATCTCTAGCATGTTTTGATGTGATATTTACTTCGATTTTTATAGTTTAAGAACCGCAAATTACAATAAATGTACCCCTTTGCCCCCCCCCATCCATTGCGGCGGCCATTTTGATGACGCGCGTAATTCAAATTTGAATTCTAACTTCTCATTATTATTATTCCAACGTTTTAAATTACCAAGAATGTATGTTAACACAAATACATTTTAAATAAAAACTCAATTTGTTTTAAAGAGTAAGCATACAGTGTTTTATTCATAAAGAACATAAAGCAAATACAATGAGTGAAGAGTGACACGAACAAATTGTTTTGATTATTTCATTATTTAATTACATTTTTACATAAAAAAATACCTAATTAGCTTTAATGGTTTATTCTTAGTTATTGATGCTAGGCTTAGAAGGTTGCTTTCTAATTGACTATTCAATTGTTTGTTGTTGCCCCGGTCAACCTAGTGGGATTCCGATACCTGGAAAAGGGAAAATAAAAGAGTGATGTCAGGGCTATAACATTACAATTTTTTGAAATAAGTTACCTGTTTGATAAGTGTGTTAATTTTTTTACAATGCCACAATAGATTACCTTCTTAATAAAAAAGTGTACTTCCCAACGTGGATGGAAAACGCAGCCAACACACTGAATGCAAATTTAAAGCTTTGGCTGAGTAAGACTGTAAAAATTTTATCATTTCACTAATCCTAAATAAAATTCGTTAAATGGTAAGAAATTCATTAATATTACCTATCAAATAATAATATATTCTTACTTCTGTTGTAATGTAAAATTTGTTTCGTGGTTCTAAAAGAAATAAAATACAGGATACAGCAATTTTTTTCACTAAAAAATTGTATTCTTTTAAACATATATACAGATTTAAAAAAACAAACACAAATACAACAAATAAAAAGAAAAAACAAAAACAATAAACGTAAATAATGACAATCACACAAAATTGGAACGCCCGCCACGGACCGGTTGTTGACGAATTAGCGTTTCCGTGAACGGATCAATGCCCGTTCAATAATGCCCATTGATTTTGAATTCGAAATTTTTGGAGAACGGATGTACGTCCGATCACTAGAGCCGTCTAGTGAAAGAATATAAAATGGCATCTTGTGGAAAAATCGGACATAGATCCGATTTTTCCCGCTAGAAGGTCCGATTTAGACGACAGCGAGATCGGAACATAGTCCGTGAACAGTTGAAGTTTGTGTTGCTGTGTCTCTGTCTCTCTGATAATGCTAAGATAAAAAAAAAAAAAACACTTTTTCTCAAGAGGGCCTTATGGGACTAAAACACCAGATGGGGTTGGGCTGAATTGCGAGATCGAGCAACTCAGCATCCGCTGAAGGTCTATTAACATGATTCATGGCTTAATTGTTGAACATTGGCCCGTTGAGCTGAAGGTATAGGTTATACAAATATATCATATATCGGTAGTAACAAATGAGTAAATACAAATTGGGATTGCTTAACAACTTTAGTTATCATAAAGTGAAAATCCACTACTTTTGTCAATCGTTTCCACTTGTTTCCATTACCCATTATAGCTTATTTCCTTTGAAAACCAAAATTATGTCCGGCATTGAATCCCATTAATAAAAGGGTACTGAATTCCCATGAAACAAAGTGTATTCTGTTGTGAATTTGTTTCCTACAAAAAGAGCGCTAAGAGCTCAGCAATAGCAAATAGTAGACATCCAGTAACCCACACTTAGACCTCGCGAAATGAATAGACAACTAAATTTGCATGTAAAAGTATAGGTAAAGAAAGCCGAAGAGTCTGAAAAGAAACAGAGAAAGCATCGGTCGACTGGAGAGAAAACAAACAAGAGAAATAAACCATCAAAAAAATCAGTTCACTAAGCTTTAAACGCGTTATCAACTGAGGGGTCCTACAAAAGAAGCATTCTAATTTTGGGTGACGTTTTGTCGGAGAAAAAACATCACTTTGTCGAAGGGTTGGCTTCCAACCCACTAGAAACAGACTTAGGTAGGGTCCACTACTGTGTTAGGTGGTATGGGCGTAGCAGCTGTTTCCCGTATTTTTCGACATTAATTTGTGAAGCCCATCAGCTCCATTATCGGCTCGTTCGTCTCGACACCGCTCTCTTGCTTCAACGGCATATTGCTAGTGCTGCTTGTGGTGTGAGGTTAAAGGCCATTTGATAGATGGGCATTGGTCTCTCGAGCTGTCAGTTGATGAACGTTGGATTTCCCCTTTCCTCTTATCTTTAACTGCAAGATGAATTTCAAATACGGTCGGCTGCCGCCAGGCGTCGTCATCGTCAATTTTCTAGGTCTTCTTTTTACTGCAACGCCTTACAGTTTTCAGTATGGCTACAAGAACAAAATGAAAATTTTAAAATGACACATACAGCGTTAAAAAATGGTCACTATTCTTTCTGCCAGCCTACCTGCGTGAATTGGGAGCCATGGCGGAAGAACGCCGAACGCCCTCCTTGGTACGTCGAATCTTGGGAGAGCAACCCATCCATTTGTGACTGATAATCTGACGACAGGTATGGGTCTTGTGAAGGATCTAACTGAGATAGACCCGACTGCGATAGGGCGCCGAAACCCGAAACTGTCTGCGACATACCCTGTACGACAACTAAAGATTTAGAAACGAGATGGACGAAAACGGTAAGCGCCTCGGTTTAATACCTGGGACATTCCTTGGGTCAACGCCATGCCTCCCTGGCTAAAAGGCTGAGTAGAAACATCCTGGGTATTCTGCGAAAGCGATTGTGTGAACAACGAAGAACCCCCTTTGCTTGAAACTTTTCCAGCGCGAGGTCCACTTGCACGGGCACTTTCTTTTGGCCTTTGATTAGGCTTCGAATTACTATGCAATCCTTGTGGTTGCTGACCATGGAATCTAGGAGGGACGTGTGTCATATTCATAAAGACGCCTAGCGGAACGGGCATTGCAGAGAGGGCGGCCTGTGCCCTCTCGGGAGCAATGTAGCCAATTGGATCATGTAGACGGCTGTAAGGATCTCCAACATTGGCTGTCGCTCGAGGTATATAGGTGCTTATACCGTTGTTGTTCGGTGGTTGACCTCCACCCGATCGATCGTAGACGGAACCAGGTACCATAGCCTTTTAACGAAACCGATCGATAATGTAAAAGAAAAACTTTTTCTTGTCCAAGTGTTAAATACCTGACGTGCGTCGTAAACGGCCGTAGACATAAAGTGTTGACCAGGGTTAAAACTGTTAATAGGTTTCTTTGGCTTGGGAAACTGCATCATCGATTCTTTCAGGTTGTTGAGAGCTCCCTCTGTGAGCACATGATTTTCCTTGTAAAAATGAAGCAGGTGATTCCATACAGGTTGCTTGGCCAAAACTTTTGGATTGCCAACAATAATGATTCCATAACGTGCACGAGTCATAGCAACGTTCAAACGACGAGGATCATTGAGAAAACCGATCCCTTGATTTTCGTTGGAGCGAACACACGACATGATAATAATGTCCTTTTCTCGACCCTGAAAGGCATCTACGCTAGCAATTTCGATATCCTACGAGACAAAACAAAATATATTATACAGCTCTTGAATTTCACGAACGTTATTTGTTTTTACTTGATATAATTTCGCATGGAGTGATCCTTGGTGTTGCATATATTGAACAAGATAAGCTCTTTGACCTTCATAGGGTGTGATGATGCCAATTTGTTCTGGCTTGACTCCGGAACGGAGAAAGCGTGTGGCTATTTTCTCCACATTTGATGCTTCTGTTCTATTCAAATACGACGTGCCGGAGCCAGCAATTTCTTCCTGGCCCAACGTGACGTAGAAGAACATGGGTCTGTCTGGCATTGGCCAGGGGAAATCTACACCGCGAAGAATTCGATCCTCAGCGCAAACACCGTTCTGCAGTGAGCCCTCATAAAAGAAATTCGATGGAAACTCAGATAGCCGTGGATGCATACGGTACTGCACTTCCAACCGAAAGGGTCGGATGCCAAGCACTACTAATCGTTCGAAAAGTGATTGCGAGAGACCAGCTTTAGCAGCTGGTTTACACATCACAACTGGTCCCAACTGACAATGATCCCCAACAAGAATGAGCTAGAAACAAATGAAAAAGTTGAAATAAAGCAATTTCACCAAGTTATAAATTCTATACCTGTCTAGCCCCCAGAACAACAGGAACCATGCATTCAGGTTCGGTGGCTTGCATAGATTCGTCAATCAAGATAGAAGCAAATTTTATTCGGGCCAGGCGAACATCACCAGCACCAACGCAGGTGCAAGCCAAAACATCCGCTGCCTCAAGTAGCTCTCGTTCTGCTTGCCGCTTCAGCATACGGTATCGCTTTTCATCTCCTTGTGACAGTTCACCGACTTCTTCTTTTAGCTGAACCAACTTCCGTAATTCGGAAGCCCTGCAATAAATTCAAGCGGTAAATTATCCCTGTGACGAAAGGCATCGTCAAATTACTGTTTACCCTTCGAGGCACCGCACTTGATTATGTAAGGCCAAGAACGATACGGGTGAATCAATAGCCTCTCTCGATTTGGCGCACAAACGGACCACTTTTAAACCAGTTCTATGAATTTTTTCGGTCAGTTGATCTACAGCGATATTTGACGGCGCGCAAACTAATACTGGTCCCGAACCTAATTTGGCCAAATGGTACACGATGGTGGCCGATGTAACCGTCTTTCCAGTGCCAGGAGGTCCTTGAATTAATGTTAATGGGCGTTGAACTGCTTGTTTCACGGCAAAAACCTGCAATAATAAATACATGAAAATAAAAAATGTACGGACTTCGTATTCGCAGTGTATTACCTGAGATCGATTAAGCTCAGGCAGGTCAGGAGCCGAAAAATGTTTGGGAAGATGAAGGCGGAAGACGACATCTTCAACCTCGTGGCCGAGCAAACGATGATAAATGTAAGCTGATACACTGCTTTCATCAACTGCAAATTTCCTCAAAGCTGATTGCATCCTGTAAAAGTTTTCTTGCATTAGCAAAAATGTCTACTTGAAGTATTCAGTTAATGGGACGTTACCTATCAAACGACGTGGACTTCCAGACAAAATCTACAACAAAATTAGTAGAACATTCTGTCGGAGCTCCGTTTGAATTCTTTAATTCAATTCCGACTTCTTCGCCATAGTTGTCAGGGAGTTTTATCACGTGGCCTAAACCAGTCCATGGTTTGTGTAATTCTCCAAGGTAACGCAATCTGAGCTCGTCACCATGCATCAGTTTCATATCTGATTTAAAAGAAATGTGAAACAGAATGAAAAAATGGCATATTAACCATGAAAATGTTACGACATTACCACTGTCTGTCTTTTGAAGACTAAAGTAAGCAACCGTCTTTTTATTGAGACCAACATCCCAACGAACGTGAACGTTATCTTGGGTTTGGGCTTCTTTGACTCGTCGATCGTAGTCAGCTTCAAGTTTCACTAGCGGGCCAAATATATTCTGATATTGGTAGCCATCCTCGTATCGAAGCAACACATGTTGCGGTTCTTCGTCAACACCAGGACGTTCAAGGTCTTCAAAGCTAGCTTCAGGTTTCTCTTTCCACATTTCTTCTAAACGGTTCAACTGCTGGGCCGTCAATTGACGAGCTCTCATCTGTTCAGCCTCTGAAGGGCTTCGGACAAGCCAACTGAGGAAACAACGGTCGGCTATAAGAGGTTTCCATTGTTCAATGTCCCTAATGAGGAAAAAAACAAAAATAAAGTAAACAAAATATTAGAAGAGGCATTCAAGATCTCCCTGATGAACAAGCTTACCAGTTCATATCTTTTAGTGATGACTGAGCAGCACAAGGTTGGCGACAGAGCAGCACAACAACTGAATCAGCCTTAGCTGGTATAAAGCCCAAGACGAAAACATTTCTGACTCCACAGGAATAACATTCCAGAACTGTTTCACCCAAAGGTCCATCTCGGTGTAGAGTAACCTCCTGAAGAAAAGTTTGAAGAGATATAATTTTTGAAATGATTTGCATCAGCTTCAAGCAAGGTTTACCTTATGTTTTGCTCGGACCAGATGGTTAACAATATGGGAACCAGAAGTATTTCCTTTGCCGTTGCAGAACCATTTCTTACAAATGTTGCACATCACAACACAACCAGGATCGTGAATACCACAATACTTGCAAGCATGTGGTGGCAAATCTTTGCTGTAATAGCCTTCTTCATCCTCTTCTTCAAATTGTAGATCATTCAAATTTTTCATCGCGGAAGCAAGCTGGGAATCAATCGACTCCAACCCATTAGCCTGCAAGTAAACTTATGTTATTGAAAGTTTCCAACCAAAACATATGTTTGAGATTTTACCTGGTGCTTTCCCATTGATTTGTGAAGGCTAGCATGATCAATTTGTGAAGCCTGGGTCTGACTCGGCAAGGTAAAATCGCGAAAGTCGAAATCGGTTCCCTGAGTGTCTGCCCCAAGAAGATCATTTTCCTCAGTGTCAAGGAAAGTGAGCGTTTGCGAATTGGGTCCAAAAGTGTCCACACTCATTTTGCCAAGATGGAATAGCAATTAATGACGTTACAACCGTAAAAACTCGCATGTGTTTTTAACGCTCTGCCAATTTCCTTTTACTTCATTTCAGCGCCATCTCCTGGTTCGGTGTATGCTGCAACCGCCCTCTTGCGCAATCTTTTGAAATGTAGTGGGCTAATCGCGGGAGGTACGAAGTAGTGTATGTGCGCTGGATGGGCCTGTCAAAACCTTATTAAACTGGTACTGTAGCAGAATGAGATAATTCTACCATGGATAACAAATTCTTGTGGTGTATCGCGATTCGCGAGATATTAAATTATGTAACGTGCTGCTCGCTTCCGTTGAGAACTGCCTGTGGCATGGTTACACAATTTATAAACAATTATAAGGCAGTACAATTTTTGTAACAGACCTGTTTCACGTGGGATCGAGCTCTGTTTTCTTAAACGACAATTGAAATACCGCAAGCATGCCGCAAGAATGACATATTCGAGAACTTGTGTTCAATAACTAGCTTTTGAGCATGCACTTATTATTATGCAGGTGTACCAGCCTAACATCACGAAATAATCCACACTTTTTTTTGTATTTTTAACTGTACCGGTAAATGTTATTCTGAACAAAACTGAAGATAGAACTTCATTTGATTGTCTTACAAAATTCCACTAACAATCGAAATCGTTAGGTATCGCCCGGGTATCGCAGAAAAAACTGGCTTCCCGAGATTTGTAGACCAACATCAATCCAGAGAGGAATGGGTTTTTGTCCATGGATATTTGGATACCTAAGATTTGTTTTTCTGTTATTTGCTGAATTTAAATAACAATGCGTTAAAGAGTTCAACAGAATGACAGATTAACTGAAATGGAAATATAACGTGGCTATAATTTTACAACCGAAGACGAAAGGTAACCCAGTTCCGAGTTCCTAGATAAACTATATCTTCACGAGTAAACACACGATGAGTGCCAAGTACGAGTCACAAAACGCTAAGAAGTAAAAATATGTGTCTTTAACCATAAGCGCTATAACTGCCATTAAATTAACACGGCTTGAAATTGAACGTAAAAAATATGATTTTTTTTTTTTTTGTACTTTCTAGCTTAATTCTTTAATTGCCTGGCCTGGGTTTTCAAATGTGATAACCATGACGCATTTTAAAGTTTTCATTCCACGTTCTTTTCGGGTAAATGCTTTAGACTGGGTCGTCTTCATTGGCTATTTTAGCGAATAAACCGATGTTAAATATGTCTCTGTTATTAGCTGACAAACCGATCCCGCATCTTATCTTATATCACCTTGTTATTAGCGGCTCCAACCGCTAATAGTCAAATTTTATTAGCTGTTGGAGTCGCTAATAACAAGGCGATATCATACAAATATTCTTAGATACTTGAACCTATTTGCTGTTCCAACCGCTAAAAAAATGTATTTATTAGCTGATGGAGTCGCTAATAACAAGGTGATAAGGTAATAACAAGCTAATAACAAGCTAATAACGGCCGTATAAGGCCGTTTTCCTTGTTTATTTCAGTGCTTTCACGCTATAGCGTTCACGAGGAAGGAAATGATTTAACTTTTGTACGACATACGGTACGGTGTCTCGCGCCGTGTGGCGCTTCGACCGTGCTCGGAAGGGGCTGCGTTAACGTCGCCCCGGGGGCCCCGACGTTAAACGCAAGCGCCCTCCTCGTGAACGCTAAAGCGAGAAAGCCAGAAAAACAAGAAAACGGACCTTTCTGGCCCTCTGATTGGCTTGGAAGCAGTCAAAACCGTCTTTGTTAGCGGTTGAACGCAATAGATTCGATCTAGAATATTTGTATGATATCGCCTTGTTATTAGCGACTCAACAGCTAATAAATTATTGGGTTGGAACAGCAAATAGGTTCAGTTCTAAAATATTTATATTATATCGCCTTGTTATTGCGACTCCAACGCTAATAATTTGACATTAGGATTGGGCCGCTATAACAAGGTGATTAGATAGATGCGGGTCGGTTTGTCGTATACAGGACTATTTAACATCTTTTTCCTAAATAGCTAAAGAAGAAACCCCCTTTAGACTCCTTCAGTTATTGAATCGGAAGCTTAGATTCTTTTAAATTGAACTCTTTTCTCACATAGGAGGTGAATTTTCTTTAAGATACACTTTAGTATTTATCTGATTCACTTTAAACTTAGCAATGTGTCCACAGCTTATTTTAACGCAGTGATTCAATAAATTACGGAATAATAACGTACTGTGAGTGGCAAGGATTCACATTTACGGAGCGAAAACATGTGGGACTCCTGAGAGAACTCCTAACTGGATTCTCATTGAGTTGTCCAATGGACCAGCATTATGAGGGTTTAGTAGCGATTATTATTTGTTTAAAATTTCTTCTTCCTTCCAATTGATGAATGGTGCCACAGAGCAATGAGGACTAGTGTTTTTTTAAGGCGTAATTCCGCAAGAAACAGTACACGAAGAACAGAAAGATGAACTCAATCGAACCAGTGGCTCAATTCCAAGGAGAGTGAGAAGACTGCGTCGGTAATAACCAGAAGTATCTTCCTATAGTGTCGAGAATTAACATATCAGAATGGGTATAGACCTTATTAAGTCCAAGGTACCCCCTGCGGTGCGTTTCGTGAAGGGTGCCTGAACGCCGCTAGGTAGGCTTGACCCTACCTTTGTTTAATATCTATGTATGCTAGCAGAAAAGAACTTACTTTTACGGCATCAAACAGAGATTTGCCATACATGCGTTTGTACTCGTACATAATGTTGGTTAAATCAATTTCACAGCGACTAAGAATGATGCGAATTAATGTATCATTATCTGTTCCCCAACCACTTATGGCAATTTTCAACCGTTCGGCAAAATAAGCTGGTCGATTGCGGATTGTTTTCACTGACAAGATAACATAACCGATTTGAGATAACATTTCGTAGTTGACGTATTTTTAAAAGAAACATACCTGTTGTTAGTAGACCATTTAATACTGCACCAGATACTTTTGATTTCATTAGGTGTTCTATAGTTTTCCCTGAAATCTTTTCGTATTCGTGGAAAATTATGGTAACTTGTCGACGGCGTTGAACGGCAAAACCGAAAATGTCGAGAAAAACATTTACATCTGTTTCTATTTTTCGCTCACCTATTACACGTTGTTGATTATAGACTACATTTTAAAAAATCGTACCTTTAATTTTACAATTACCAGCTTTGTAGAGAATTTTGGCCTGGTCTTTTGCCTTAACTGGATCGTAAGCCCAATCGCCATAGCCATTACTCTGGTCCGTCATTTTCTACAAGTGTAAACGGTTTCTCATTTTAAAATTTTCATTAGGAAAACTTATTGCCATGAAAAGTTTTAACCTGGAGAGTCATGATGAGCAATTGTCGAAATGTTCCAGAAGTTCCTTTTAAACAATTGTAACTACATTAAAATTTTATGTGTTTGTCTCTACAACTGAAATAATTATACCTTTTCTGACATCTTCTATTAGCGTGGTGCCATACACTATTTTAATTATTACAAAAAAGACACGATAAAAATTGAGTAAAATTCATTTGAAATCTATACTTTACATGATTGGTAAGCAGCAGCAATCTTTTCTATTTCTTCATAAGATCGGGAGCAGAGGATTTCTACCAAAACATCCTCCTTGATTCTAACAATGCCTTTCATGGCTTTGTGCAATTGTTTGGCGCAGTAGTGATTCGTCGGAAACATCAGGCCGATGATAACATTCTTGAAATTTCCGCTCAGTTCGCTTTTGAGATCAGCAATTAAGGGCTACATAAGTTAAGGGTAAGATTAGTTTACACAGTGGTTTCTCTTGGCGGATGCAGTTAGACATTACAAATGCCTTAGTCGAGGATTCCCGTAGCAGAGTAATTGGAATTTGTGCAAAAAATTTTGATAGTTTTAGAAAAAATTTTATTTTTACCCGAGCAACAATGCGGCCATAGTGTTCCATAATCGACTGACGCTGGTCATTGGATCGTTGGCAAAGAATGTCAATGAGGGCTTGTTCATCTGTGCCAAAGCCTCTCATGGCAGCTCGTCTGAAAAAAAAAAAAACCGTGTAATAACGTCCCAGTTAGACGAGATAATAATGGACGTAAAAATAATCACAATAATATTTACAATTCTCTAACGTCATATTGGGGGTCGAAATGGGGGGCAGGCAGCACAGATGGAAATTCCTGTTGAGTATTGTAAAATAAATTGATCCGTTAAACATTAAAAACTTAAATTAAATAGCTGACATTAATCTTCCATGGGCTTAACGAGTGAATGTACTTATGCAGGTAATTTTTTGCATTGGTTAAATACTGCCTGATGATGTCGTTATGGAACCAGTCTGGGATAGCTATTTCATCATTGTTTTAAGCTCGAGGAGAATCTCAATACCTTCGAAGTTAGTAAGAAGTTGAAAATAATTCCCTCCAAATAATTGCTCAATCCGGCAGAGAGCAAGGTCCTAATCACAGCCGGATATTTGCAAAGAATTTGGCTCTAACACCTTTTTGAACATATCCCATGCGGACGATCACTGGCAATCGCCTGGAGAAAAATCACAAGTAGGCCAAGCAAAGCAAGCATGCACGACTGTTAACTATGGAATGTAATTTCAGATGAGCCGTAGGGGCTTCTGTTGGATCCTTTCCCCGTAAATGAATTTATCTTTACTTTTAAATTCCTCCATTTTTCTAATGCTACTAAAAAAAACGTAACATACCTTGACAGTTTCGTTGTCGCCAAACCAGGACACCGACACTGTGAGAGAAAACCAATTCGTTAATCTACCAACATCAAATGTCACAAAAGATTTGCTGAAGCACTTTAAAACTTACTTCGCAGATTAGTTAAATAGTTTGATGTCTTCCAAAAGTAAACGAAATGCACGTCTGTTTACTACGAACGAAACCATATTATTAAGGAATCTGGACGGACTGATCTTGACACGAAGAGCACCAAACCGTAAAGGAGGTGCTCACCAGGCAACTGGAAACCACATTCGCTATCAAAAAACCAGTTTCCCTTTACCGAAAGTGAAAGTGTGTTTGACGACCCCCAAAACGAAAGGAAAACCCAAAAAAGAAAGAAACATTCCGGTATTTTGATAACACACACATACGTCACTCGTTTCCATTTGGCTCGAAGACAAGGATACTTGAGATATAAATAAACCTGTTTGACATACTGTACTTCCGTCGTTGATTTTTTAGAGCAAGTCGACAGTAATAACTGATGTATTCAAAGCTTGCCAAATCAGATACAGAAGCACATTGAAATGGCGAGTAAATGTGAAGAAAATGTTGACCATTCGGCAATGGTGGATGCTCGGAAGAAAATTGAGTAGACAGCTCATAGGGTACGGAAACTACCACCATCATCGAAAGTTAAAAAAAAAAATGGATTGGTGTACTTCTGGCGGACGTAAAGAGCGCTGCAAAGCCCCATAGATAACCAATAAACCAGTTTACCAAAGTGATAAAAGAAAAATCACGAAGATAACACGTAAACACGAATAAGGGTGACTACAATTCTGGATATACTGGAAGAGGGTTTCGCCAGTGTGCTCGAAGGCCCGGATTATGAAGTTGAATCGGCAAATTCAAGCAGATCCGATGAGGGCAAGAAGAGCGTTACGATAATCGCCTGAAGTTTCGCCCTAATATTGAGAAAAGAGAATGTCATTCGACATTTTACCACCACATTTCATGGAAGATCATCCAAAGCAAACGGATTTAGAAGAAAAGGAAAATACTTTAGCATAGATTATTAGGTTGTAAATCTAATCTGAGAAGGTACAAACATCAAAGTGCTTAATAGACTAATAGATCGAAGACACGAAAGTGCACGATGGACTCTAATCCTGGAAGAAGGTCTCAACTTACCGCTTCTTCCTCGCTCTGCACCGATTTAGATGTAGTCGGACACATTTGGGTAGGGTCAAACATCATCACACAAAATGCAAAAGGGGCAAGCAAAACATTCAGTTACAAAAAGTCAATTCATTTTAAAGTTCATTCGTTAGTCGAATTAACGAATAATTAAATGCGTATCAAGGACCGGTCGAATGTACAAGAAAGTTTAAAAAAAATTGAAAGATAATTCAAGTTAATTTACCTTGACTGCGCTAAGTAGCGTTTTGCCGTGCATACGTTCATACTCAAATTTGATGTTGGCCAAATCGATTTCACAGCGACTGACGATGATGCGGATCAAGGCATCGTCATCCGTGCCCAAACCTTTCATGGCAGCTTCTAAACGTTCAGCAAAGTATGCTGGTCGGTTGTGAACAGTTTTCACTGAAATCATCGAAGATGTCATTACCTTCTCAATGTTTATTAATGTGTGAATTAGCGATAGACATACCCATGGCTAAGAGGCCATGAAGGAGCTCCCCAGACATTTCGGATTCCATCGCCTGTTCAATGGTTTTTCCAGAAATCTTCTTATATTCCTGGAAAATCAGGTAAGCATGACGCTGGCCAGCGTGACCCAAAATTTCCACAAAAGCGTTTTCGTCCGTACCGACGGTTCCCTCACCTGGAAAATCGGATGTTTTATTGCATTTTAAACGTACAACTTTTTATTTTTAAATTTTACCCGCGTTATAGAGAATCTGGGCTTGCTCTTCAGCCTTGGCTGGATCATAAGCGTAATTATCTCTAAGTCCCTATAAAAATAAATTGTGTTAAATTGGAATAGATGTTACGGGCGTATTAAAACTTTTTCAAACCTGGAGGGCCATAACGAGCAGGCGCTGAAATGGTCCGGATGTATCTCCCTGAATGTCCGCCTCCAGTGAGGAACCATACACTGTGACACAAATAAAAAAGAATTTAAACCAAATCCAGTAAAATTCAATTAGAAAGTAAATATTACGCTTTTCGTAAGCAGCGGCGATTTGAACAATTTCATCATATGGTCGGGAGCAGAGGATTTCCACCAAGACATCATCGCTGGTTCCAATACCCTTCATGGCTTTGTACAGTTGCTTGGCGCAATATTCATCGGTAGGCAACATCAGACCAATGATGACATTCTCGAAATTGCCACCCAATTCGCTCTTCAGATCGGCAATCAAATCCTGCTTAAATAATGTCAATAATGGACAGGATGATGACTGTGGTCTGCCTTAATTCTACAACTTGAGCTGATCCGTTGCGAAATAACAAAAGAAAAGAAAACAAAAAACGGACGCCATCAGCAAACGGTGAGATACTTGACAATGTGATGATAAACTATAAAAATTGCGGAATTATTTCTTTTTCGTATGGAAAATTGACTGCCGAGGAGGGAAAGGAAGCGCGATCGGACGCATTCGGTAGTGGTAGATGGTTCTGACTCATTTACCCTGGGTTTTTTGTTGCTCCCCTCTTCGACCTGGAAAGAGGAGAGACGAACACTTAGCACATGTTCGATTTTACAACATAACAAGAACACGGTTTCCCAACACAAATTGGAAGCTAATAAACACACACTATGAAATGGATGGAATGAAAGTTAAGGGAAGATCAAAGCCACCACCCTCTATTATTTTTTTCCCTGTTTATCATGCATCGTAGTTAAACGCTTACAAGCAAGCGGGGCGCGTTATTGTGAAATGGCGGAATCGATTCAATAAAAAAAAAATCCTTTTTTGTTCCTGGTATTCTATGACAAACGTTTAGTTTCAACGACATTAAGAGATAACAATTTTGCCGTGTTCGCGTTCGTGCCAGTTACGATGTAATTGAAACTTTGGGGGATCGATTCGCAATTTTTGTGCCATTAACAACACGCACATTTTGGATGAAATTTCTATTATGACTTATGGAAACTAGTTAATCTCGCAAAATTAAAAACGAATATGAATCGACGATTCTTTTGGGGGATCATCAACAGACAAGAACTGAAAAATAATCGACTTCGTTTAAATAAACCGAGAAAAACGGAAACAACTTGCCAAGGACGGATCAGGAAAGAAAAAAAAACGCAAATATAATGAAATTATTGCAAACTGCATATTCCGTAATGCTTGTTTACGAGCGATATCTACGATAATTTTCTTTTTTAAACAAGCGTAGCTACACGGGGAAAAAATAAGGTTGTTTCGTGCGATAGAAAAAGGCGTGGGTAATGGAACCCTTCCGGCGTGAATGTGTAACGGAAAATGCATTACCCGACCGAATTCCTTCTTGTAAGCTTCGGTGATGGCTTGGCGTTGGGCGTTGGATCGCAGGCACAGAATGTCGATGATGACTTGTTCATCCGTACCAAATCCTTTCATAGCAGCTCGCCTTTATTAAAGGTAAAACAAAATAGATATTAAATTAGAAAACGCAACAATATCCATGTTGTACAGTCATAAAAACGGGGACAGGGAAATAGAAAAAAAAAAAAATATTTACAATGCATGGGCGTCGGCGACCGCATCGAAATTAGCTGCTGGCACCACAGTTGGAACTTCCTAAACATTAATATTTATTAATCAGAATTTACTTAATTAAAAAATGATTTAGGTTGAGTTCTGAAATAATTCTGTTTTCGATTTCAATTTTTGTCGTCGCCAATCTTCCTGACGACAAAAATTCGTGCAGGTAATTTCTTTTTTTATTGTCCGCAATACAAAATTCTTTTATTATTTGTTTTCTTCAATTTCATTCAACGTAGATAAACAAAAAGCTCTCAACGTCGAATAATATTAAAATATCGCCTTTCACGTAGACCGTGGTAAAGCGTACAACATGTGCGTTCGGCGGTTGGTACGTTGACGCGTACACACATGGAAGGGTGCTAACGAGTCATAGACACAACTGTATTGATTCCAGACGGCCTCGACGCCGCTACACACGCGACCTGCTTTCGGTTACGGGGCCATCGCATGCTCGTCTGCGGCTGGCCTGGATAAGGCTATTGCTCAAGGTTTTCACACAAAATGGAAAACCCTTATGCGATAGGATTTCGCTTTAGGATGCGTGTTTCTTTTTCTCCGTCCATCTTGGAGGCTGAATAAAGAAGAATTTGACTATAGAGAAGGGCGATCGATCACGCTGTACTTTTTTCTCTTTGGCTGGCGTGGGAACAAACCCTTGGTTCACGTTGATTGTACGGTCGTTGAACCCACACATCAAAGTTTACCTAAAGATATATCAAGTTACGGATCTTTGAAATACCACTCACTGCACCTCTCAATACGCATTCGTTTGTTTTTAGTATATCAATATTGAATGTGAAAACAGAAATTTGATCAAACCGCAAGTCTCACACCGCAGACGTGCTGCCGAGCATGATTACCCTTACCACAAAAGGTTCTGGACGCTCCTTTCTTTTTTTGACAGTCACAGAAGTAAAAAAAAATGGGACGTCAGAAAATGGAAAACAAGAATTTTAATGGAAAAATTGGAATTTCACGGAATGTCGGTCGAGAACGTGGCTACAGCAGCGAAAAAAATATTGTGAGGAACGAAGAAGTCATGAATCAAACCCAGTTTGCGGCCGTTTCCCGTTCGTTTACAACATCGGCCAAGCGCTTTCTAATCCGCCGCTGGTATGTATGGACTATTACCGGCATCATCCCCAACTCCACCATATTCTTTTGTTCTTATTGAATGTTTTAAAAAAAATTTGATTAACTACAACAAATTTTAGTTCCTCCATTTTTCATTTGACATTCAAATGTATGTGTAGGAGGGCCACTCGTAGTGCTAGGCTTGCAATACGTATTATGTGTCAGATCTGAAAATTCGTGAAAGACCATGTCATGCTTCGCAAGGTCTTTGTCTAGTTGCAACTTTCCTTCCCATTTTGTGTCAAAGCAATAAAAAAACGAAGGATATAATCGTTATAAAACTGGCCATCTGACCAGCATTAGATGTAAATCCATCATTTTTTTTTATCACAATACTTCGTCACGGATTTATCTCTTACGGAGCACCAAACTTCAGTTAACTAGTCCTTGAAAACGTTTCTTTTTTCCTCATTTCAAGGAGGAAGGCACGGCTTGCAAAAATGACGTCATGGGCACATTTTGGAGAATGCAAAATGATAGTTGAAAGAAATAAACTTACCGCGTACTCTTCCATATCGCCAGACAGAGACACTAGAATCGAAACAAATCAAATTCGTTAGAAAAGATGATAGAAATAAAGAACAAATCAAAAGAATTTTCAACTTACTTTTGCTAGTTTACGGTGGATATTTAGGTCCTTTAAAAAGAGTGAACGAAACACACGTCTGTTTAGCAACAGCGACAACGCCCGACTGAAACTTCTCCCTCCGGCCCGGTGCCAGCAAGCATGGCCGCCTCTGTGCCGCAGACCGATCTGTTCGTAGGCGTACGCTTCTCTTCTTTTCCATCATGCACTAAAAAGTTCTTTTTTACGAAATCAACAGTAACAAAAACTAAACACATCCTGAATCTGTTTTCCTTTTTCTTTTTTTTTTTTGCTCTGTATATCTGGTTGGTGTAGGATTAAACATTGCCAAGTTTTTCCAGTTTGATTCCATGTTCTTTTTCATACTTTTTCCCAACGATGAACGTGTGTTGCAAGAACGGCCAGAAAGTAGCAGGTCCCTACAAGCCTAAAAATAAATTGACTGCAGGAGACTACAGTAATATTAGAAGCCAGTCTCTTTTGACGAAAAATTTGTACGGGGAAAATTTAGTTTTGTTAAAAAAAGGAAAATCCGCGCACGCGGCTGTGTGTGTATTCCGAGTTATTCTGTACACAACGCATTTTCTCGGTTTTGTATGGTACAACGTAGGGGGCCGGAGGGAAGGGTTGATAAAATTTCAATTTCCTATCGGATACATCGTGAGGGAATTTCGAGACGCGGGAGAACGAATGCGTCTGTGAGAGAGACGGTAAAATGACGGTAAAATCAAGACGGAGTAGAATAACTTTGGCCTCGACATAAAGAAACTCAATAAACGCGCTATTAAGTTAACGGGTTTGGCTTCGAAAAAATTGCCCGAGATTATTTACAATAGTCGTTCCTATTTAGAAAAAATGCTAATAGACGGATTCAGCACTTTTGCAGATGACTATGACCATCTCTGCGGAACATTAAATCCATTTCACATAATGAAATGTTTAGCGCAAAAACGGAAGAGAGACCGCCAAACGCCCCGAGCAAGGGAGTGAAAAGGAATGAGACAGACTATGACATCATGTACAGAGCTTTCGGAGTTTGAGAAATTGTAGTTCTGGCGTACCTGCGTTTAATTTTACATGAGAGAAGATGAACCGGGTGTGGGCATGATCATGTTGGATGTACTCGGTGCACCTAAGTTATTGACATTACTCGTGCCAAGCTGGAGGAAAGACGTAAGTGGCTGTTCTATCCACGTAATCAGTGCATGTTCTGGAGATTGGTGAGAGGCATAATTGTCCTTCATAAGTAGTTGAGAAAAGTTGGCGTGGGTTTGGTATGCTTCGGCTTCCCGACTTCCGTCACCGCACATTCGATACAAATCTTGGTTCAAAAGTATTAGTCAGCATTGACACCAATGAGTTTCAAGGTTGTTTTATGAATAAGCTACCTTTCAGGATGGCTGACGCCCACAGCTGTATGTGAACATCCGGAATTTTCGAGGCCAGTTGCATTGCCGGCGTGACCATGTTCATTGCCTCACGACTGTTGCCCAACGAGAGGAAAATATGACCGAGTAATACAAGGGAGCAGGAAGTAAGTCGGTTTAGGTCTTCGGCGTTCGCCATTTTCAATGTTTCCCTTAAATACCGCCTAGATTCCATTAAAAAAGAGGAAAAACAATGCTTACAAATATTTCAAACGAGATTTACAGCTTTACGTACTTGGCTTCGTTGTATCGAGCTTGAAAGAAACACTGAAGTCCTTGAACATAGAAAGCAGCTGCTCGCAAGCTGTGCGAGTGCGACGGCAACGTTTCGGGGTTGATATTTTCAATTAATTTATTAAAATCACCTTCGCGTTTCATTCTTAAGTAAACAATGGCAAGATTCAAGTTCGCGAATGTCCACAGCTCACGATCCGTAGTGCTCTAAAATGGGAGGCAATTTCGAAATATAAATTAAGTGATAACTATAGGACATCATTCTGTTTAGCATACTCTAAGTGCAACATTTAGTTGGGCTTCTGCAGCTTCCATGGAGTTCATGCTCATTGCATAGAGACCCAAAAGCGTGTGCAACTGTGCCGAATGAGCAGCGAGCAAACGGGGCGGACCGGCTGCACACAATTGAGCCGCTGTGGCTACTTCCCGTATTGCTTGACCTTTTTGACCCATGACCAGCCGACACAGAATCAAATGTTCCAACAGAAGAATGTGGAAGGAGGTGAGGATACTTCGATTGTCGGACACTGGAAATTCAATTAACATTAATCATAAGCTTCGTGTGATTGCAACAGCTACTTACATTTAAGTTTTTCGATTTGCAGGAACGCTTTCTCTGTATATTTCTGGGCTTTATCCATGTATCCTGCTTGCATCGAGTGCATAACTGTCACGACATAAACTAAAACGCACAGGTGTTCCTTCGACATCCACACAAACATATCACCAGAATTCCCAGCCGATACATCTAGATGCAGAATTGATGGTGAGATAATCAAAGAACTTGAACGACGGATTTCCATGTAAAATTACCTTCATCGCTTGGCATTAAATTGGGTTGCGTAATAGTTTGAATACTTTGTTGCAATTGTTTTAAGTATGGCTTAACACTTTTGACCTGTCCAGACATCAAGCACTGACATACCTATGAAACAAACAATGGAAATTTAGCGATGTTTTATAAAGCAATATCAATCAAAATTTACCTGCAGGACTAAAAAAAATATTTTTAAATACTTCTTTTTGTTGAAGAGAGCCCTGCCAATTATCAATGATTGGTCCCACTTGAGCTAATAGGGGGTGAAGTTCATTGAACTTCTTATCAATCAACAGCAACTTTATAGGTATACAAAATAAATAAATGTCTTTAGCCATAAAAGAGTCATTGTGACAGGAATACCATGCATTTGCTTAAGGTGAACAGGAGTCTAGAATACTGAGCTCCAGAGATGTGTGCGTAGTCAGCACCAACTCCCAAAAGACCACAGGCTGACAGATAATCTCTTTCATTGGAATGAATTTGCTGGGGAAAACAACAAAATTAAATAAGAAAATCAATCAAAAATAGAATTTTAATAATTGTATATGATTACAGCTAGCTGGAAGAGTAATCTGCAATGCCAGAAAACATTTTGCTGGGACATCTCTATCGTTTTTCTAAGCAGAGGTTTAGCCAGGTTGGTCTGGTTTTGTTGCTCGTAAAGTTCTGCAAGCAAACTTGCAGATTCATATTTGATATCATCAAACGCAGCAATATTCTGTGATAAAGACCACTACAAGACAAAGGAATCACAGTTAGAAAGAGTTAAATGGTTCAAATTAGATATTGCTTACAGCTTGTTCCAAGTGAGAACGGGCCAAATCAACATTTTTCGTGTAGAGTACAAGAATATTTCCTAACTGAAGATGTGTCCTAGCTTCCACACGTGGCGGGGGTTTAAAAGTAAATACAGTTTGAAGACACTGGACACACATGCGAATATTCGGGGGCGTCGAAACCCGAAAATGTTCAGCCAACCCTAATAGGGCGAGGTACCAAGCGTCCTGTGAAGAAGTTGACGCCATCACTCCACTGCTTTGCCACCGGAAGAAGTGGTGGACTTAAAGGTTCACGTTCTCAGACACACAATCCAGCTAGATATCCAGAGTTTCGTTTTGGTATATAAAGAAAAAAAATTCGAGCAATTTGGACTCGAACTGATTCTTGGGTATACCAAATAGTCGATAGACATGCAAACTTCCGATTTACGTAGAAATCGATTACTTTTCGTTTCGTCTGCTAGTCATTCTAAAAATTATAAATTATCATGCCGCTCATATCCTCATAATAAAAAGAAAGATCGTCCGCAATCGCCTATATTCCCCAGATATGAATCGAATGTGTCATTGCAAGGGAGATTGTTGCTTCCGGGGTTACTGAAATGCAGTCCTGTTATTCATTCAGGAGTGTTCTTCTATTATTTCTTGTTAATTTTGCTCTCCACAGATCAAACGGTGAGTTTCTCAAAGCGGGTTCTATAATGTATCTGGAACCACTATGAATAAGTGGGTACTTTGATTACCTGCGGTAAAATGCATACGTACTAAAAAGTTGCAATTTTTTTAATTCTTGCAGGATGCTCGGAAATTCAACAATTAATTCATTCCTTACCTTATTTAAGTTTGACTGACACAAAATGTCTAATAGGGAATAATTGTTCTTCTCTACAATGCACATCAACAGCTGAAGTAAAAATTTTTTTTTACATTGTTTGATAATAAATAATACTTTTCCTTATCATAGAAGACAAAATTTTCTGTTGGTTTTGCTGTGACATGTGATAATGATCCAGCTATAGAAATAAATGCCAATATTCCTACCTCAGGAATTATTTCATGGCATGCAACATTTAATGATCAAACAGAAAAAGTGATTCCTGGTTGGTGAAACAGAGCATGTTATATTACAAAACCAATCTTCTAGCAACCTTTGTATTTAATATTCCCCTAGGCTATTTTTTTCCTACATCCCAAAACCACACCGTTCAAAGACAAGGCTATCTGAAAGTTAGTTTAAAGAAGTCTTCTGATAGAGATTCATTTGTGTTACTGAGCCTAACACTCAAGGGTTGTGAAAACATCCAGGAGAATCAGGGAATTGACTATTCCTGCACTCAAAAACAAATAATTAACAGTCAACAACTTGCATGTGGAAAAGGAAAATTAAACAATCAACAGAAATTATGTTCCTTGTTTCGACCGTTCGAATGTGGTGCAAAAGAAACATGTTCACAAATTGATAAATCCGATCATGGCGAATGCCAATGCTTCAAGGGATATGCAAGAGATGAAGATGGGACTTGCTCTACAATAATAGCTCACCCTCAAGTTTCAACTGTTTCACCTAACAAACAAAAATCTAACGAAACGGACGTGTCGGAGTCGACGAAAGACCGTAAGTCTTGAAGTGCTTTATCCCCATCCGATTTTCAAATTCACAAGTTTTTCATTATGCTTCTCTAGCTGCCGCGTTTGCAGTGAATATAGTGGTCCCACTTCTTATGCTAATACTGGTCACAGCTTTACTGTACGCAGCATATAAACACGGATTAATCCATCAGTGTCTGGTTAGTTGGTGCGGGAGAACTACTGAAACTGTTTTGCTCACAGATGATGATGATTCACCCTTGGCTTGAGATTGCTTGGATATAACCTCGGATCATGAAAAAACTGGAAAGTTAGAAATACATATACATATTATAAAGACAATGACAAGAAAAACTAGTGTATTATCATTGAATCACTTCCGAAATACAACTGCAGGGAGAAAACGGTAGTACAATACAACGAAGCGAAATATCCACAGCACAGGAAATAAGAGGGGTGAAATGAAGAATCAACTATTGATTGCGATCTAATTCTCATTCTACTCCGGTAGAAAGTGCTGCTTCTGCTTTGGTAGATACATACACACCACACACACTCGAACGCATACACACACACGATGGATAAGTTCAATCCCATTTACGATGTTTAAAAATGTGGTTAAATGGAAGTGCATTAACATTTCCTTAGTCAAAAAGCGACGCAACACTAGCAACATACAAACACATTTTTCTGTTGAAAAACTCCCATTTCGTCCCTATGAATGTTAAAAATTTTGTGATACCCAATTATACTCTTAAACTCAAACGGAGAGAAGGAAAAATAATAAGATCGGGATCGAATATATTCCGGGGTGATACAAACGCAATAAAGAAACCAAAAAAAGACTGAAAAGTGGGTGGATTTAAGTAAATTTAGGGGAGGAGAAGGGGGGAGTACTCTACCCAAGTCATTGACCAAGATGTTGAAGACTGATTTCAAAACTGTTGTCTCAACCCCCTGCAAAAGTGTAGGAAAGACGTAGCGATGAAAAAAGGAAAACAAATGAAGTTGAACGGAATAAGCCAAGTTATTTTGTCCTAAATTTGTACAATAGAAGTGAAAGATGCTCTAAATTAGCTTTCATAAGCAACCCTCTTCCAGTATAACAACGGAACTATGTGCAGCACAAAAGAAAAAAAAATAATAATAAAAAAAAAAAACGAATTTCTTTACTTGGTATTAAAAAATAATTAAAAAAAATTGGTTAATGAAGAGGACATGGAGGATTGATGGTGGTATAGGACAAATAGTCAAACGTGGTGCCTCAAATTTTCTGAATTTTCTGTCCAACCACTACCGGATTGTTTCGGCGGATTTCTTCTGCTCCAAGTTCACGATAATTAAACGAGCATTCATGTTTGTCTGAATATCGATGCACAGAACAGTAAAGGCCTCCGCAACGGCATTCGAAACCTGTTCATGATGAAAAATGATGAAATCTTAAGAAAGCTGCAATGCGATAGAGGCACGACCACCGGATAGGCCTAAGTTCGACGGACTCATACCTGTTAATCCAACCTTCTTACGACAAGTAGCACAACGGTTTTTCTTCTTCTTTCCATCTTTATCCAGGGCTTCTGCAGCATCACTGTCTCCTTCAGCTACTGAACTGCTCAGACTGCTACTACTGGTTGCAGCAGATAGGGTGGAAGTGGCTGCCCCAATCTTGTTAATTAATATTTGAGATTGAAAATTAGTGAAAATGCACAACAACAAAAAAACTAAAATAATAATAATTTTCTAGCCATACTTCTTTGTTTTCAGAGGAAGGTACAGGTATTGCGGGTGATGCAACAGGAAGGGAGGTTCCTGTTGTGATCAAGGATGTTGAGCTATTAGAGGCCACAGCGGTTATGGAAGTGGGGCTGCTACGGCCAGGGCTAGTTGTATTCTGGCTGCTGTTGCTAGTTGGAGAAGGGGGTTGCTGCTGCTTCTTTTTTACAGCCTAGATATGGATATGTTCAACAGTTACTTTGAATGCTTCAAGAATGTACAGAAAGAAATAGCCTTTAAAAAACATGAAGACACACCTCTTTGAAACACACTGAACACATCCCATCAGTGGCAGGATTTCCATAGAAGCCACAACCTGATCTGCAAAGGGTTGGAGGAGCTTGCATGTTGGATTCCTGTTCCATATTTTTAGGATGAGAGGTTCTGAGGTTGTCTGTTTCAACTCTTTGCAGATTACAAAACTGCAGAGCCACTCAGCTGAAGATGAGAAAGCTGTCTAACCTGGTTAAACCAAAACGAAAAGAAAAAAAAAACCCGTCAGTATTGACTATACTTTCAAGAAAAAAAAAAAAAAAAGGAAAAAAATCGTGATGATCTGATTGAAGGAGAAATAAGAAAACACAAGCTCTAATAAGTTGAGCCTTGACTTGGCCTTGACGACCCCCCTTGGTTCTCTTATCCTTCCGTGGTTCTTGGCACACACACACACGTATCACAACCCATTTTAACAAAAAAAAACACGATATTCTCGCACTCAATGATCACTGGTTAAGCTGAAATACAATATCAACCGATTGCATAAAAGATGATTCACCTGTAAGTTGTAGAAATGACGAAAATGGAACAAAGAAAAACCAGAGCTTGCAAAGAGGAGGAGAAAAGGCGTAGTGCACGTAGTTTAGTGAACAGAAAGAGTGAGGGCGCTCGAGATGGGGATGTGATGAACCAGCTGGGAAAAAAGGGAAAAGTTTTTTCCCTTCCTTTTCTCGCGTCGGCGACGTTGCCTTTTGCTTTTAATTCGAGCGAAGCTACTAATCAAAATCAAACAAATCTTGCGTATTTTTACCAATTATTTTTCTCTTAATAAGCTGGAAAATGTATTTTAAATTTTTCTGATGGAAGATCACGGGCTGAATCCGTCTTGCTTGCTGTTTTTTGGTTCTCTAGTTCAAAAAGAGAGAAAACTTGTTTGATGACGTCAGAACAGCTGATCGCCTTTCTCTGCCTTTCTTTTGGTTCGATTTCCTTTCTGATTCCCCACGCGCTCGCATAAACACAAACCGAAGTCTACAAATCCGTGCAAAAGCAGAATACGTTGAGAAGTTTCTCACTGTGGGTAATCTATGCTGTAATATCAGAGAAAAAGAGGGGGAAAAAACGAAGTTGTTAATCAAATCCGTCTTTCGACTGTGACAAACTACGTGGTCTAATCCAAGAATAGCTACAAGCACTAAACACGATTTCACTCAAACAATAACACAACTACGCAGATTGGTGAACAAGTCCAGCCTACCACGTAAAAGAGAACTATCCGCGGCAGAACACGTAAGGCGAACGATTCGCAACTGACTCGACGAACTGAATATTACAAAAATAAAAGACGCAATGGAGAGCTTGTTCCTGCGTTGTGTGGCAAGGGGAGATTTCCCAATATATACGATTTTTTATAAAAGCTTAAAGTAAAAGAAACAGCACCAATGGTCCTGTACCATAAATTGGGGCTCGAGGTGGTATAGACGGAGGAGGCGGAGCTCCTCTTCCGTATCCGCCCAAATGTGCGACAGGGAGGGAGGTCAACGAAGAGGACCCTGATAGCTCTCGAGTGGCGAAGCATACAGCTAGTGGGGTTGTATCTGTGTTACGTCATTTCTACTCCTTCGATTCCATGTCACTATACAGGCCCAACGAGGCCATACGTGACTTGGCAATTTTTAGGAAATGTTAGAGGATTTGTCAACGCCATCTACCGCCTTCGGGCATCGTGATTCAAAAAATTTAAAGAAACAAAACTATGAGTGACAACTTTGACTTTTCGGAGGAAAATTTTTTAAAGCTAAGTGAAAAAATGATATTCGGCAATTGAATTTTATCGGAAAACTATCGATCTTCCTCGATGACTGGCTAATTCGTTAAGATTTTCCGCCAGATTCGCTGCTGACATGTCGCATTTTAAAGACGTCAGTGTTACAATTCTCATGTTGGTAAATCCAGTATATTTTCTTACGGTTCCTCTGGCAAAATCCACCTGACGTATGTCTAGTTGTAGACGGGCGGAAGTCAGGAAGGAAAACAATATATCATGAATTTTTGTCATACCCTGATTGTGTGAACATATTCGACCTCCAAATGAAACATGGAAAACGAAACGATGATTCGCGAAGGAGGAAACGCAATGTGCCTTGGCCGTCAGCGAAAAGAGGAAATGTGCGCAATCAGCAAATAGAAATTGAAAAGAAAGACACGTTCAATTTCCAAGGTAACCGAGGCCATATATTGTATCTAAATCGTTGACGTCACAAGACCTAAAGTTTGTTCGAGAGTGACCTCCATTCCTTCATTGTAGAGTACTTTCAACAAATGTTAAGCTACAGCTCCATCCAACTACTTTTTTAAATTACTTTCTGGGGAAATAGTGGGACAATCTTCCTATTTTAAACAAATTATGACTAGCTGCTCATTCTTCTCATGTCGACGAAACACGAGGTCTTGTGTAATCACCATTATCGCTCCACTGTCATTTTTTTACATCAAAGATATCTTGTGACTGAAGTGCATTTGCACATTTATTATCTTAGATTTCTTTTTTCGTTTCTGATCAAGGACTTAGCAATGACCAGACGATTCAACTATCGAACTGTCTAGAGTCATCCTGGAAAAAAATAATCTTTGTGAATAGATAAACAATTCACAGGGTCCTCACTTTTCCTTGTTACCTCAAGCAACAAAATATATATATATACATAAAATAAAATATATACTGTATATAATAATTATTATTATTATCATGAAAAATGAAATAAATAAATTTGTAAAAAAAAATATCTGAAAATAAGAAAATATCATCAAAATCGTGATGACTCATGCGATGAGAATGATAGGCAGCATTTGGAGGGGGGAGGAGATAGACCTGGGAAAGGACTGCCGTCATGTTTACGATTTCTGGAAGGGCATTCAAAGAAGCTTTTTTTCGTCAGCTTCAATTTTGAGATTCGTCATCCGGATTTCATAATCGTGTTTCAAAAGAATCAACAGAAGGAGTCCTACCCACCGTGACCAGGTGAAGCAGAAAATTTTAGATGTACATTACGTTTGCGTTGGCTTGTTGTGGATTTTTCGTCATTAAATTAAAGGCACGTCCGCCTTCGTTCTCAGTGAGTATTCTGGCTCTTTGCCGAAGATGCAACGAATGGCGTCGTATAGCTTCAAAATCTAGAGGACGAACAAAAACACATGTGAATGGAGCTGACGAAGGCCAACTCTCACTCATATATGTTTTTGGTCCAAACGCAGTCATAGTCATTTAGCCTTCGAGACATTTCGTCTTACAGTTTTTTACATAAGACTGAAGCCAGCCATCTCCACGGATTCGTGTAAGACGAAAACTAAACTTAAAATTCTTTATGCACACTTTTACATTAGATCACATTGATACGTTATATGGGGACATTAATTCGGAGATAAAGGGCTTATTATCTGTATTAATCGACGACTCGTGACCATGACCATGAGTTATTGAGTTCCTGGTCGCTGCTAGCTGGTCTTTACTTCTAAGTCCATGCTGCTAAAGACTTAAAGAGTAGGCCTACAGGGTACAGAGCTACAGAAGTACAGACTATAAACTAAGACTACATTCTCTACCAGAGTCATGACTCTACAGAGGAAGAGAAAGAAAGACCCTAGAGCCTAAATCCTAGATGAGATCGCCTCTGCGGTGCTGCGTGCTACCTACATACTTAGGGCTCGGCCCCGCGGCGATCGGGTAGGTAATTTTGATTTTCGGTGCGGATCTGACAGATCGCAGATCGTCCATTTTCTTACCCATGGGTAAACAGATCCAAACCGGTTCCAAACAAAAAAAGTATCCTAGAACCAGTTCCTGGACCCGGTTCTAAGAAAAAGTTCCCAAACCCGGTTCTAAAAACTGGTGTAACCAGTTTTTTACCCATTTACCCGGACTGTTTACCCGTTTACCCGGACATTTTACCCGACTTCTTTTAAGCGCGCCATCTTAAAAAATGGTGGCAGATCTAACCGATCGCACTGAAGAACCACACCGGAACCGATCTGTTTCTGGAGAACCCGAACCAATCTCAACAGATAGATCATTTTTCGTGTAGATCAGATCGGTTTACCCGATCTCGGCCAATCGGGGCCGAGCCCTATACATACTAGATACTACCAAACTAGGGATGTTGTTTAGACTTTGATCGTTTTCTTGTTTACTTTCACGCATGGAAATTCCTTAGCCGACTGGCATTTCTCTGCAGATTGGCTGTATCGAAAAAAAATTACAAAATTTGTTTAATAAGCTTTATCTATAGTGTTAGGAAGTTTGTTGTAAGATTAAAGTTAACAAGTTGAAATGTTAAGGTGGCAGGAGTTTGGCCAAGCCTGGTGGGCTGAGGCCAGAAAAAAAATGAAAAATGCCGCCGTCTTTTTAGATGCATTAGCATGGTATACCTACGTAATTGTCCTTTTTCTATTTGAAGTAAGACTAATATTTCTGTGTATCAATTTTATATAAACAATCAATAAAGTGAATGTCTTCATTGGAATGGAGGTGCTCCATCTATTCTGGATGCGGGAGCTACCTGCATCAAGGAACTGTCAGCATTTGAGGTAGTTTATTGCAAACTAAAATCAAAAGACTGGCATATTTTTGCTAGACTAACAAGAATTTTTAACAGGCTGTTCCTAAAAATGTAAAGAAGGGTGTATTTATTTCCAGCACTGCCTGGCATGGCACAAATTACAAAATTTTAGAAACTCTAATTCGAAACAGCAATTTAGAATATTGTGTGATTATAACATCAGCACACCTATCTGTGCATCACCTTTTTCTATGGGGCAGTAGAGAAGGTAATGAATCTGAAGTGTTGCAAAAAATAGAAGAGGATGTTTTAGAATGGATGGGGAATTTGGTAAATGCATTTACATAAACAAATTCACTGTTGGTTTTTATATCATTAAATATTTTTTTCCTGTTTTAAAGAACTATACAGTGGAAGTTTTCAGCTACCCTTTGAGCACCCTACATCCTACAAGAGAGACAATCTTGATTCCCTCAGCCCGGCTAACAGAACCATTGCTTACCAGTGACTTAGGATATCTCAATGAGCAGCTTCTACTTTTTAGCAAGGTAATACATAATAGTGGCTTAAGCTGTGTTGGTTGTACACTTGTTGACAAAAACATCTATTGCAAGCTCGTTGTAAAAGAAATGAAGAGAAAGCTAACATGTTCAATGTCAGTAATATGTCTGTTTGTGATTTCATCCTTTGCCTTTTTCTTCTGAAGGACATAATTACTTGTGAGAAAAAGTTTCTCTCTAGAGATATTTTCATTATTTTACGGACAATGGTGTTCTTGCAAATACTTTAACGTCAACAAGTGTACAAAAAGCTTTTTCATAGTCTATATTGAAATGCAAATGATGTAAGCAAGCCAAATCTGAAGCGATTCGGCGTTGTATGCTTTGAGTGCCATGTTGAAAACTCGAGCCCGAGTTAGCGAAACTATGCTGAGCATTTAGATAACCCATCCTTTTTTTATTTTAAAAAAGGTATTGCCAGTATAATAATCTCTGTTTTGCAGCAGGTGGATGCCCCAACAGTTCGTTCAATAAATGAGCTGACTTACGCAAATTTGCCATTGGAATCCCAAGTTCAAGTCCGTCAGCTAGTTAACAACCTTAATCAATTGATACAGCATATAAACGGAAAAGACGACATCTTCACAGTGGGTCCTTTCAGTAGGATACTTGGCACTGAGCTTGATGCTTTAACTGCCGCAAAAACTCGAAGAAAAGTACGAAAATTGAATTATTTATTATTCTTAAAATAACATACTTTTCGTATTGGCAGACGGCTACCAACAAAGTGTCTGTTATCTTAGTTGATCGGCTTCTTGATCTAGCTTCAGCTACCGAGTCCTCCAGTGACAATTTGTATGATAGACTACTCCATACTCTCGGCCGGCTTCATGAATACTCGAATGATGTTGAAATTAACATGACGACAGAACCGCAAGGAGATCTAACTACAGCGCCGGGCTGTCTAGCACCCCAAATGGATTGGAATGAAGGATTGGAAATGATGGATCATTTGTTTCACGATTCCCAAGAACAAGCCATGGAATGGTTTACGACAATGCTAAAAGATAGCTTAGAAGATACAAATGATCTTGATAAACTGGGTGATTTGATTAGCCATTGCAACAAGAACTGGGATTACATAGAAAGGTTCACTCATTTATACCAGGTAAATTACTTCGTTTGTTTTTATCCCATTAATAGTGTGATTGAAATTTCCGTAACTGACAGATAGGATACGCATTGTGGCGAACACAGGAGAATCACAAAGCAACACGAATGAACGTTTTAGAGGGAATCCGAAAGTCGCTGATTGAGGCATTTGATGGCGAATCTCCTTCTCCTCTCATACAGGTTTTTGTTAACATTTAATTTCTGTCTATTTAAGTAGGGTGAAACTGTTGTGACTTGAAAATAGGTCTTGCAGCTGTTAAAAACTAGAAAGGATTCGAATTTGTCTTTGGATGACATCCTAGTTTTATTAGTTCACATATACTCTTTAGCAGGTGAAAAACGTGAAATCCTCTTTCCTTTGGATTTGGAAGATCGTTTAAAGAGTATAATAGCAGAAATTTTCGTAAACGAATGTGATAGCCTATCAAATACGCTTCAAGACTTTGGTATAAAAGGCTATCGCTTTCAAATGAAAAGAAAATTCTGATATCAACTACCATTTCTTTTAGTGGGTATGCCCGTAGATGAAGTTAGAGCACACCGTGCCGCTCAAAAGATCGTTGAGCAACTTCATTGCATTAGTGGATACCGCAGTCATATGAAAAGATACAAGTATTGATACATGGAGTTTAAAAGGAATTATTGTTTACTAATTCTTTTTGTAATCCAATAGAAATCTTTATCAGAGGAAAAACTCTGCCATGCCTGTAGAGTGTACCAGCTTTCTTCAGCAACTGGTAGAAGATCTTTTTGATCCTTCTTTGGGCGACAATCCAGATTTGGAACACAAATCGGGAGGTTTGAAAGATTTGCTGAAAACAGGTTTCAGGTATGGATTTGATCGTTCGGGAAAAAAAGAGTTAATTAATCTGCCTCTAATACGCTGATTACGTCTCTAGTTTGTTCGTCAATGTACGTAAGCCAAAACCGGTGGACAATCCTATTGTAATATTGTATGTATGCGGGGGCATACGCCCTGACGAAGTAAAGCTCATCCGTGATCTATTTCGCCAAAAATCGCCTTCCCATAAAGTACTGATAGCTTCGAGCCACTTCATATCCGCCCATGATGCAATACATCACATCCTCAAGAAAACCGTTTCAAATTAAGCTGAACCATAAAAAATCATCAATCTTTATACCGCTGCAATGGAAGATTCTTGCCTACCTGTTATTGATCATACAACATTTATGACCTGCGTGGCCGTTGACAAATGGAAAACAGATGGTATTTTCATTACAGCTCTTCTTTCATTTTATAAATTTTTTTTACATTCGCTCAAGTCAGGAAATAGGATGAACGTAATAAAAGTTAACAGGAAGTTCAGTAAAACTAGGGTACAACACGGTATTCCCCAACATCTGAATTCAAAGCTGTCACAGTTGAAGTAGAACAAAATTCATTAAAAGAAGAAATTGACTTAATATCCACAGGTCAAATTTACATAACCAGATGCTTCTGGCGTATTTTGAGCACCGGTTCTTGGTCGGCTTTATGCGTTCTCTTGGCAGGTCGACACATTTCCCTTCACATAACCATGGCCGTTGGCGTTATTTCAATTCGCCTTTTTTTTTTTCCTCACCCAACCCTTGTTTGGTGAGGTGAGAATATAGCCTAAGGCACGTGAACACCATGCCCACCTTTAGTAGAACGTATATGGAAAAGATTCGAGCATTTTCAGTTTTTGCGGATTGTTTGGTGAAGCAGTGACATGTATTTTTTAGCGTTTATTTTCCTCCTACCAGGTGTTGCTATTGCGCAAAATTTGGTACTCATAGGTGGAAATCTAAAGGATGACAATGCTGGCATTTGGACAATGATGGTTGAAAAAGCTGTAGGGGTTTTACGGTTTAAAATTTCAAATTTTTTCCACTAATAATTTATTTTTAAAGGGAGGGCCAGGTATAGCTAATATAGGAGTCGTATTGGCGTCCCCAAACAATGGCACGGAAGGAGCTAAAGCCGTTGATAACTTCGTCCGAATATATGGAGCTAAAGCAGCCTCCATCATCTCCTTGGCAAAGGCTGATTCTGCATCTCAAGAGGTAGCCGAACGAGTAAGGAGCTACACAGGCATTTTTTTGGTTGATGACTCGGAGAAGTCCAATTTGGTTAACGCACTCCGTCCTTCCGGGGTAGATAGTTTGGTATTAAAAGCCATCAAATCTGTCCTGAGTAACGGAGGAATGGTAGCCGGAAACAGCGCAATTATGGTATGTTATAAAATACTGTAAACTTATTTTTGAAAATTCACGTGTATTTGATTTTAAATAGGGAAATTCGGTGGTAATTCACAGTGGTGATTCCATGAATGCCCTGGTACAGGGCACTAAATATGAGGAATCTTTATCGGGGAAACGGTTTCCACTCGCTTATTGCAAATACGGTGGATTGGGTTTCTTAAATAATTACGTATTGGATAGCCATTTCAGCGATAAAGGACACGAAATGCGATTGATTCGTACTCTACTGGATTCAAGGGATCTACCAGACATTGGCACACCGAAAGGGCTCGGTGTTGACGAAAATACGGCCTTAGTAATTTCTAATCCGTTGTCTAAACCGGTCGGAAAAGTATGTCTTTATCGTGTTGCATTTGATTTGGAAGTCTCATTTGTCAAATTATCCTTCTTTTTTCAGGTGATAACTGCCGAAGTATCATTAAGTGGTGTGTTTTTCGTTGACGTTTCAACTGTGCCTGCTGAATCTAGTTCCAAAGCGACCTATGAAAAAATTCCATTCTCTTTCTTTACTGTAAATGATACCATCGATCTTACTTCAGGTAAACAGTTAAATTTTTTTAGAGATAAAGTTGAAAATAGCTTGAAATGGTGATGATGCATCTATGCTTTCTCCTGACTACTGTATTAACAGGAGAGGTCACTTATGCCAGCTGGAAGATCCCAATAGCTGGCGAAGAATGGTTCGAAGATGCCATTCCATCCTCAGATATTTTTTCAGCTGAGACACCATCAGAATGGCGTCAGACAAACCGACGTTTGATTGACTGCAAGGAGGTCAACGTCACATGTACATCTTTGTCATCTGTGCTTCCTCGTTTCCAAGTGTTTTTTGACCGGCTGGAAGCTGTCGGATTTGGAGCAGATATCCCAAATGATCCGAAGAAAACTTACGTAGCCTCCTATCGTAACATGCTGGCTACTATAAAACCTCTCGAAGCTTGATCTGATAAATCAAAAAGAGAAATCTGAATATTAAAGTTTGGCAACAATATATAGTGGAACACACCGTGAGCAGTTACTGTACCTAATATGGAAACAATTGCATATCGCGTTGTGTGTAGATTTCTACAGTTAATTTACTGTGAATATAACCCAGTTCTGACTGCCTGAAGAAAGGTAATAATTTGATTTGCCGACAAACTAAGGATGGCGAAAGGTATTATCATCATCGTATCTCCAAATTTAACAAAATTTTTGTATTACATAACACACTAGCTCCTAATAGAAGTACAGAAGTATATCAGTACAGCTAAAGCGTCAGCATGATGCAACAGCTATATAAATTGCACGCGTGTCGTGAGTTCGCCTCCGAGTACGGAGTAATAATGCTAACACAGTCCCAGCTCCGTTCTAATATCGACATTGTTAGTAAACGGCGTTCGGCCTATGGCCATCTGTGGAAATCAGTCAGTTATGTGCGATAGCCTATACTCCAGTTGAATGTAGTGCTACGTATACACTGGAACATTCTTTTTTTTCCGTTTAATAGGAATAACGTATTACTAATACAGTATGTTATTCCTTTCCGAGCTCTAATACCGTATTAGGGCCCGATTAATTTCAAAGGCTTATATAGTTCACCAAAGGATTCTTTGAAAAAAAAAAAGTATAGCCATTGATTGGCAACTATTCGTTCTTTTCAATGCTTTTTTCAAATTAATAAATTATAGTTACAACAATATTAGAAATGAATCATAGAGGATTCTATTTAATCAATCTTACCAAACCTTATTCAGGTACGGCATACAAAATTTTGTGCTTTATTTAAGTGAAATCAAATTTTGCTTTCTTGACCTATTCAAAGACAGGTGCCTCGTATGGTCGGACGCAATCCTTGACAAATACCAACGGCAGGAAAGGTGGATAGCCTGGCCCCTGAGGATGGATTGGTCTCTGTTCTATTCCTTCTTTGGTGGTGGGCATGGTGAATGGACCAAGAATGGGTTCATCAGGAAAATATTCAGTCATACAGTTTGGCGACGGCAAAGAAACAAAAGGTACATGCGGATAAATCCAATCCTCTGCGGAACTTGATTCTGGAAGAACAATCTGATTGGCGCGTAAGCGTTGGCCGTTCACGTAAAGTTTAAGATAAATAAGACGACCCTTTAGAACTGTTCCATTGCAGCAAACTAGAGCTTTTTGAGCGTCTCTGGGATGGCGGAAAACTATTACAGCTTTACCGCACAAGAAGCTTTTGTCATTAAGGTACATACCGACGGATTTAACCGGCCCTGCCATCTTCTCAAAAAATTCTAGCAGCTGTTCTCCTTTGACAGAATATTGCAAGTTAGAAACAAGCAAGCAGTAGTAGTCATCATTTACCCTAGAGCTATCGGATGGTGGGTATGGCCTTCTCCAAATTAGGATCGTCCTGTGATTTTTCGAATGATTCAACTTCTACCTTATCTTCTTCTGGAAGAAACATGTCTGTTCCTTCACAACTGGACTGGTCAAAGTTCGTATCATTTGGAAAATCCCGGGTAATGTCATCTGGTAAAAGTCGCTCCTCTAAAACAACTGGCAAGCGGTTGACTGAGCCAGGGAACACGATTTGTTCGGGGTGAATTTGACGTCCGTCCACAAGGAGTTTTAGAACCATTTGACGACCATCAAACTGTGTTCCGTCGTAGAGTAGGAGAGCTCTGCGGGCGTCCTCTGCGCGATGGAAAATAATTTCAGCTTTGCATAAGAAATCGGCGCCCTTGTCCAAGTACATGGCGAAAAACTCAATCGGCCCTACCAGTTGTTCAAAATAGTCGACAATTTCTTGAGTAGTTGTGGCATACGATAAGTTATACACCCATAAGTATTCAACAGTTTGCTTTACTTCGTAGAATTCGCGAGAAAAAATGGATATTTGGTCTGCCATTTTGGAGTAGATGTATATCGGGAGAAGTCCCAAGAAAACTTGATTAATTTTCATATGTTCTTGAAGGCGTATATACTCTACATGATGCCGACTAGGCTCGGCAATCACTTCTGTAGTTTAAAAATTCTTGTTATGCATTGCTTGCTGTTGTTAATAAAAAAAGTTTCTTATTGTTCTGAAATTCTAGTATAATTAAGCACATTTTTCAGTTAAGTGGAACACAACAATTTTGTAATAAAGAAAATAACAACAGCTTTTGTCAGCTTTTTTTTATAGACATGCGTTCCAGTTCCACTGCGTTTGCTTCCCGCGCCTAACTTACATCAAGGTATCCACAGTTCCAACCGGTAATGTTATTTAGCGGTTGGGAAGTCTCATAAAATATGTTGCGATATTTTCCTCATTTTTCGAATTTATCGTCACTGCCCGCTTTTTGTTGCTCTAGTAACAACATTTGAGGGGGAAAAAGCTTACACTACCTTGATATTTTGCGGCCGGGCGGGCGCGCCATGGATGGCAAAGCAAACGTGGAAAAATAGAACGTGGCAATGCTGTGACAGGAAAACTCTCCTAGTATTTTTTTCGCGCCACAATTTCGTTGTCTGCCCTGTGTCCACAGCCGTTCTTGCACAAGCACAACTAGTACAGTCCCTTGAACTTGGTTCCCAAAGTTTTTTCGATTTCAGAAGTATGGATGTTGCTGGTGCTCAACAAGTTCAAAATAAAGTAAAGGATGATGTGGGCCAAAGGTGTCAGAAGCTTTTCTTGGATTTCCTAGAAGGGTAAAGGTTTCATGATTCAGAATCCATATGGTTTCTACTGTGACTAAAAAGCCTTAATTCGACAGTTTTGAAGTTGACAATGAAGTTAAGTATTTGGAAAAGGCTAAAGAACTAGTAAAACCAGAACGCAACACCCTCCAAGTAAGCTTTCAGGATGTAGAAAAATATAACAGCAATTTGGCAGTCACCATAGTAGCGGAATACTACAGGTACTTTATTTGAGTTTCTAACTAAAAAACAGTAAAATATAAAATATTTTTTCTCTTAGAGTTTACCCTTTTCTCTGCCAAGCTGTATACAGCTATGTGAAAGACAAGGCAGAGTTCAATGTTGAAAAAGAACTATACATAAGCTTTGTTGATGTTAGCTCAAAATACAAGGTCAGAGATTTAAAGACAGCTAGCATTGGCTCTCTCTTCCAGATCTCTGGCCAGGTGATTCGTACTCACCCAGTTCATCCAGAATTAGTCAGTGCTACCTTTGTTTGTCTTGACTGTCCAAACTGTCATAAGAGATGTTGAACAACAATTTAAGGTAAAGTGCAGAAAACACATCACAGTTGTTCTTCTAAACACAACAATTTGTCTTGCAGTATACACAGCCTTCAATCTGTAGGAATCCAGTGTGCTTTAACAGAAGCAGATTCATGCTAAATGTTAACAAATCCCGGTTTGTTGATTTTCAAAAAGTCCGAATTCAGGAAACCCAAGCCGAACTACCGCGAGGTTGTATTCCACGAAGGTAAACTCAGTAACGTCACATTTAAAGTTTTCGGATGATTAATGACCTGTAAATTCTTTAGCGTTGAGGTCATTTTACGAGCCGAAGCCGTGGAAACAGCACAGGCTGGCGATAAATGTGATTTCACGGGAACGCTTATCGTTGTCCCCGACGTCGGATCAATTTCTCTACCTGGCGCCCGAGCGGAAAGTTCGGCACGAAAACCCGGCGAAGGTCCGGAATCCGAAGGTGTCCGTGGTCTTAAGAACTTGGGTGTTCGTGATCTTAATTATCGATTGGCTTTCCTGGCCTGCAGTGTTACCCAAAGCAATCCTATGGTAGGCCATATGACGTCCACTTCACTATTTTCTAATAACTAGCCACGTCTTGATGTTTTCTTTATTAGTTTGGTGGCAAGGACTTACATCAAGAGGAAATGACAGCTGTAGATATCAAGAATCAAATGTCAGAACAAGATTGGAATCGTATTTACAACATGACCCAGGACGTCAACTTGTATGATAACTTGATTAAAAGTTTGTTTGCCACAATTTACGGCAACGACGAAATCAAGCGAGGTATTCTTCTTATGCTTTTTGGGGGTGTGCCGAAGAAAACTGTTGAGCACACCACGTTGCGTGGAGACACCAACGTCTGCATCGTCGGGGACCCCAGTACAGCAAAGTCACAATTTCTCAAACAGGTGATTTCTATAACAACTTCTTAATAATTTTGTCTTTATCGTTCTTTGTAAACACAGGTTGCTGAATTCACTCCTCGTGCCGTTTACACTTCAGGAAAAGCGTCTAGTGCAGCTGGTTTGACCGCTGCTGTGGTACGAGACGAAGAATCATACGAATTTGTTATTGAAGCTGGAGCACTTATGTTAGCAGACAATGGTGTATGCTGCATCGATGAATTTGACAAGATGGATCCTCGGGACCAGGTTGCTATTCACGAAGCCATGGAACAGCAAACAATCTCGATCACCAAGGCGGGAGTTAAGGCGACACTTAATGCCCGAGCTTCGATCTTGGCAGCTGCTAATCCTATTGGAGGCCGATATGACCGCACAAAATCATTGAAGCAGAACGTGATGATGACGGCGCCTATTATGTCTCGTTTTGATCTCTTCTTCATCTTAGTGGATGAGTGTAACGAGGTGGTTGACTATTCTATCGCCCGCAGCATCGTTGATCTTCACAGGAGGAACGTTGAATCAATCCAGCGTGTGTATCAAACCGAAGATATCCGACGCTACATTACGTTTGCCCGAAAATTCCAGCCGAAGCTCAGTAAAGAGGCTTCTGAATATCTTGTTAATGCATACCGGCAGTTACGTCAACGTGATGGTGGTTCTACATCGTCAGCCTCAAGAATTACCGTACGTCAGCTTGAGAGCTTAATTCGACTATCAGAGGCAATGGCGCGTATGTACTGCGTTAGCCTAGTCACAAAGGACCACGTTAAAGAAGCATATCGTTTACTAAACAAGTCCATTATTCGTGTTGAAGAACCCGACATTGACTTGGAAGACGCTGAGCAGGCAAACATTTCAGTTGAACAAGACGAAACTAATGGCGTGCCTTCAAGTGAAGACACTGATAAACAAACAGCTAGCGATGCAACTTCTGATTCGGCAGTGCAAAAAAAAAGATTTCTATCACTTACGAGAGCTATAAAGCCATTTCCAATTTACTCGTCATGTACTTGCGACGACAAGAGGCTTTGGATGAAAGTAAGTTAAATTTTTTCTCTTTTTTGAATTCGCGATTGACTTATTTTATGAAACGTTGTTTTATTTTCAATAGCCGAAAGTTCACGTAAAAGTGCTCTTATTAATTGGTATTTGAACGAAATCGCCGATGAGATTGAAACGGAACAGGAATTGACTGAACGGAAACTGCTGGTTGAACGTGTAGTCAGTCGCCTTATTTACCAGGTGAATGCTAAACTGAGATGCGAATTGACTAATTTATTAATGTGTATTTATTTTATTTTAGGATCAAGTTATTATTCCATTGAGCCGAACTGGATTAGCTGGTAAGGAAGAAGTAACGGAAGATGAGGATCCTCTCCTTGTTGTGCATCCCAATTTTGTTCTTGAATAAGTATTCCTTTTCTTTTTTACGTCTACCTGCGCATACATTATATTTACTTAACGACTGAATTTTCATGTGCGTTAATTTTAAAAGATTCAATGATTGACCTACAGAGGTATATGTCAAGAGTGCATTTTAATCGAGAGAATTAATAGCGTATAGATTAGCTATCAATTGGGGAAAGCTTCTTTGAAAATGACGGCATTGTTACTGTATTCGCGATACCATAGTTTTCTAAAATCTCTTGAACTGACGGAACTAGTACTACCAGACGTTGTTAGCAAACATCATTGGGGCTGGGGTCCAGCTTTTTTTTTTTTTTTTTCCTTCTACAAAGTTGAAAATAAGCATTTTCACCCAACTTATGCCCTACCAACGACTACGATCGATAGATTTTGGTATACTGTGTGTTATTGTTTTGTTCGTCTAGCCATCTAAATATTAGTATATGCCATTTCTTGGTCGGTAACAAATTAGAGCGATTAAAACGACCTTATTCTTTTGCCAACTTGTTCACTTTCACCGGTAGTCCTGTGAGCCAAAAGGATAGAACTGATTCTTGACTGAATTCATTTTATTATCTGAAACAGACTTGTCATGCACGCGTTTTGATTTTAAACAGTGATGCGTTTCAATATTTTCGTACGCTTAGTATCTAGAAATGTTTTTTTCCCCTCTAAACTGGAATCTTTTCGGATACTTACTTTTCCAAGATACCCAGATTGAAACTGCGCGTACAGTTTGGTTATCAGTTAGTGGTCGGTCACCGAATATTTCAAAATGCGTCCTATACTACTTATCACGATTCTCACTTATGATTAGAATTCATTAGGTACCATCGACAGGATTAGCAATTTTAATTGCAATAATGCCTTCTGTGTTTTTTTTTTTAAAGGGGATAAAGTAGATTTCATCGTCGAATTAATGTTTTGTCCAATTAGTTTTCTGTCCTTGTTTTCCTTATTAACCGTACGTGTTTGGACTTAAATCAATTACCACCACTAACAATGGTAATTTAAACATCACATGCTTCGCTCTGAATAGTCGACTTTTTGTATCTTCTTCGCTGATGTTCTGGAGGCCTTCCGTCGGGAGCCTTGATTAATCTCTCAAATCCGGCTCCGCTTGTGACGGCTAAAAACATTGAACTAGTAACCACGAAGGGAATTGTCAAAATAGGTAATCCAGCCTAAACGAAAAGTGCTCATATGTTCATGGGTTCTCTCGTAACATTCCACAATTGTTAAAAATGGTAAGTTTTGTTTCAAAAATTCAAATAATAACTAAAAAAATAGTGTTACGTACCGGTGCCAGTACCAGACCAAATGCGCGCTGGGCAGCCGCTGTGAAAACGATAGCCATAGCCGCATTAAAAACTGATAGCAAAGTGGGAATGTAAAAGGTGACTGCGATAGCTCCTGCAGTTAGCGCCGAATTGTAACCCCAAAGTCCGGAATAAATTGCGCCATAATTGTCGGTAAGCCCAAGTGCTACGTTGCCAAAATACGGATTATTTTTCTATTCTTTGGTAATTGAACAACTTCTTAATCTTAACTTACCACAGACTGAAGCTAAAAGTGAACCCCCGAACAGAGCAATCGAAAGCATCGGAGAAAACATGGTTATACCCATGTACATGATGATTGAACAAACTATGCTTTCGACCGCGTAGACTTGTCCCATTGACACTAAACTACCGCGTAATACCTTTAAAATTATATTGATGAAAAAACTGTTCGCTGAATACTCTATATAGTTTGCAGGTCAAAATCAAAATCGCTACTTACCATTATCCAATCCAGCTCTAATTCCGTGATTACAGGCACCGTAGCATTCAGGACTATCACACTGTCATTATTAGACGCAGCCAAATTAAATGTGGTAGCATTCTGCGCTGAGACAGTAGGTGCAAGATGCGTCAGAGCCGACGGTAGACAAATGAATAGCAAGAGGTCTATGAGATTGAAGGGAACCGTCATCGGCGGAAGTGATGCGCCTTTACACAAATTTGCCATGCCGGAGGTGACTAAAGCACTGATAATGCAATTTAACTATTATACAACATTATTCAAACCGACATACTGCCAAATAGGAAAAATTCACTAGTACCTCATTACTCCACCGAATCCTATTAAACACCAAGAAAGGTAAGCAGGTCCATTAGTTGCCACCACGATAGGTGGGCAAATGCTGGCTGTAACAGTTCCAACCAACACGCCGTTGTAGGTCACCAAGCCATTACTGATTGAGCTCCAAGGTTGGTTGAATACCTAAGGATGAATAATTCGATTTGGAATTGTTTTGGTTTGATAGGCCATTTCTTTAAATCAAAAGAAATGGAAGCTAAACTTCTTTCCAAGATTATACCGATGCCGTTACAGTTGCTAAGGTAGCAGCTAATAGTCCAGCTGCACAAACGGAAATATCGGCCACGCCCAAGCCAATAATAACGAAAAGTCCACTTAAGGTATTATTGGCAAAAACTACCTAGATCAGCAAATTATAAAATTCATAATACTCTTAGAGTTTTTGAGAGAAAAGTAGTCATTGACTGCGATTCACTTGAGAGAATCCTCGGAATACACCATCGAGAAGTTTCAGCAGCAGCCACACGGACTTATCTGATTTGCTTTCCAGCCATCTGTGCACCTGGCCAAATTAGGATTAGTTTTTTGCGTAAAGAAACAAGCACTGGAATACCCACTAGGCGACATTCTCCGATAATCTCAAAAAAAGGGTTCGATTTGGTAATCGCGTCAACCTGGGGATAAATTTATGGTAACGTGTCAATTGCTTTTTAGTTTTGCTAGTTCTGCTAGTTTTTTTTAGGATTGAAAATTAAAAAATAGTTGTATTCTAATAAATTACTTTAGCGAGGCTGTTTGCGCGTCGGTCTTTGGTGGCCATGGTTTCTCGAAGAATGTCTTTCTTGATTACTCATTTCTTCTTTTTATCACAAATTTCTTACCTCGCAAGTTATACAACGAATTTCTGTTTAGAATCCTTGTCACGCGTTCACCATTAGCAGCCCACGGTTACCTGCTATAATCCTCGATCGTGATCACGTGCATTTATCGCTTGGCTGCATCCTACATTTTTTCTAATAGAAAAATTTGTTTGACTTGACTTTTGTTATCGTATTCGACGATAAAATCTGAATTTTAAATGCACGATGCCAATTTCAGATTCAACTAATGAAAAATATGACAAAGTTAGAGGAAACGCGTGTTAACTAATACTATCTGTTGTCTTATTTTTCCTGTTGTTACCTAGGATTATATCCCTTTGACATTGGCTGGCCTTTTGGTAAGCGACCACTCCTTCTCAAAGGAAATCCCGCTATTTTGTATTTACTTGTATCTCGTCATTGAGTTGCATAACTTCAAAGGCTGGTGAACATGACGGCAAATGACAAAATTTTGCATGCGTATATTGTTATTATTTATTTATATTTTATTTTATTGTATTTTATTATTTATAAATTTTTTATGCCTATAGTTTTCAACAAGGTTATTAGATATGGCCCCTATACATGGATTATTGGGTCCAAATGACACCCGAGAATAAAAACCAAAATGGTTTATTGTGAATTGTGATTCATTAAATTCGGAACATGAAATTGACCTATTTGGATCACCATGGTTCATTGATCTCTAATTTACATTTAATATTAACAAGTTAGTCAGGCAAAAAAATAATAAATAATACAAAGACACACGCTGATGTATATTGCAGCCTTTTCTTTTGTTCATTATTTGAACAAGCGATTGACTGAATATTGATTTCACACAATACAGATTTTTATTTTCAAGATACTATCCGCCAATTCCATGTACGCTGTTCCAAAATTGAGTTCTTTTCTGGCTGTAAGGATCAAATGAGGTAAGAGAATTTCTAGTTCTAGAATCGGGGGGGGAGGGACCTTTAATCGGATTGAAAAGTTGTAGTGACGGAATTGTCAAAAATTCCCATTCTTTCTCCATTGACTTTGGTTGCGCCAGAGTCATAGAATCCCAGAGTCATAGGGTTCAATGACTCTGACTTTGGTATACAGAGTAATAGAATACTATTACTCTGCTTTGGTTGCGCGCTGGCGTATAAATTGATCTCCAATTCTCCATGCCCGTGTATGAAAACAGGCAACAACGTATTCGTGAAGTTTTGTCTGCTATGGTTGGTGAAATGTGTCTGCTGATTGTAATGACCGTCTATACCCCTTCTGTGTGTGTAAAAAGTGCCGACAAATTTGTATAAGTATGTATTAAAATGACAGTATCGAACAAATATTGTTTTCTGTGTGTGTTTATGTAAGTGAAAAATCTAGGAACATATTCAGCTATAATTTAGCTGGGAAAAAGCGTTGGAAAAAGTCAAATGTAGATAGGATTCTTCCACACTCGATTACGTGACATAAAAAGTTTAGAGCTCCGCATAGTACAGTAGGGTTATTAGATAACTTAAAAACGTATGTAGCTAATAAATCACAAACCTAATCAGGTAAAGCATTTTTCTTATACAATTTAGAGAATATAATAACCCGTGGTTTTTTTTGTGAAAACAGAAGTAGCCGATAATTCATAGACTTCAAAATGATACGTGCCAGTTCCTTACTATTAACTTCTGGAAGCTGTTTACATCTGCAGAAAAGCATTGTTCATCGCCATGTTATGAGGGCAGCAGCGTCCAAGAAGCTTGAAGTACCAGGGATTGAAGAGATTACAAAGAAAAAACCAGTAGTTCTCACAACAGTTACACAAAATAGCCCCAGTCCTTTGGTCAATCAAGATACACTGCTTAAGGTTGCCAGTGAAGAAATCACAAAAAATGCAAATTCACCTCAATCAATGACACCAGCCAAGCTGACAAACCATTACAGTTCTCTAGCAAAATTTCGGTTAACCGGCCTTGTCGTATGCTCCGCCGTAACTGGATATGCTATGGCACCATTGCCAACTAACTTCACCACGTTGGGTCTTTGTCTTCTGGGTACAGCCTTGACGTCTGCCTCTGCAAATACGTATTTATTGCTAGCCTACAAATGTCTTGATTTATTTTTCAATAACTATGAATTTCTGCACAGTATTAACCAGTTTTTCGAAGTACCTTTCGACTCGCAAATGGCTAGGACGAGCAATCGTGTATTGGTTCGAGGACTTCTAAGGTAAGCTTTCACATTCCGTTTAAATGAGAGAAATATTTTTAACATTCTTTTCCGCGCAGCCCTTTACATGCCGTATCATTTGCGGCCGTGAGCGGTACAACTGGTTTGATAATATTGAACTATGGGGTTAACGGAGTATGTGCGTCGTTGGGTGCTCTCACGTTGGCGCTGTACACATTGGTATATACCCCAATGAAGCGGTCAAGCATAGCTAATACATGGGTAGGATCCATAGGTACGTAATGCTGTCCCTATCAATGTTAAGAGTCGCATATGTAACATGTAATATGTTAATAATTTAACTGTTAGTTGGTGCTCTTCCACCACTAATGGGTTACGCCGGTTGTACGGGATATCTCGATGCCGGAGCAATGGTGTTGGGAGGAGTGTTATATGCCTGGCAGTTTCCTCATTTCAATGCGTTATCCTGGAATCTAAGATCCGATTATTCGCGTGCTGGCTACAGAATGATGGCTGTCACAAATCCAGGTGGGATAAGACTCTATGCTATTGCAGTCCTCATTTAACCAGAAATAATTGTTTTAGATCTCTGCCGGAGAACAACCCTGCGACATACCGCTGCTTTGATAGGAATATGTTCGACTGCACCACTTATCGGGTTAACAACGTGGACATTTGCTCTGGACTCGTTGCCTGTAAACTTGTATTTTTTAATTTTAGCGTGGCGTTTTTACCGCCATTCAGATAGCTCTAGCTCTCGAAAGCTTTTTCGAATGTCTTTGGCACATTTGCCCATTATTATGATCCTCATGCTCGTACACAAAAAGAAAGAGGACAGCGAAGACTGGCTGCTTAAAACAATTCGTGGTCTTTTTCCTGCTCCTTACCACAGCTGATGCTCCTTGCAAGTAGAACTTAATAAAAAGTTTACTAGTCGGACCAGTGTAAATACGCAGTATAACAAAGGAATAAATGACCGATGAAATAAACTACCCTAAATGAAACTATTTCATTTCCACGAGTTCATACAAAATATATTTCTTTCAAATTTAAATCTTAAACATTCAAGAAAAGAGCTTTCGTCCTTTAAAGGAGCTCTTTTTTGAAATTGTGACTTCAGGACTAGCCTTTTCTTGCGAGTGTACCGCGTTTAGGTGGGCTTCGAGCGCTGTTTCCGTCAGCTGCGTAAGTGTTCGATTAGTGAAGTGAAAACCTTTTGTTTAATGTAATATACTTACCATATTAAGTAAAAGATCTGCTTGAATTTTCAGCCAGTTGTTTTCTTCTTCCAGTTTGTGGATAATAGTATTTGGCTTGGTTTTGATTATCGGCACAGAACTAGTTGGCACCCATTTCCCGTCTTCGGAATTGAACTCAAATTGTAAATTTTCTCCAAGATTGAGCTTCACTTTGTCTACTTTAATGCTGAATTCTTCCTCTAACTGTAAGGCATCCATATTTCGTCTTAAATTTGAAACGGTGGATGTTTTTCTTGCTGGACATTTTTTTGGTTGGAATTTACTACGAAAAAGAGGCATGCTAAACTTGTTTTAATATTCCAGTTTGAACTGCGTTGTTTGAAATCTGGTTTCCAAGGTGATTATTAAAGGGTTTTCTTATCAAGGCCTCTCGTAAAAGTGAGGTTGCGTAACCCTATTTCTAAAAGTATCATACGTAAAGTACGCGTATACTCTTTAATATTTCCATTTGATTTCAATAACGTTCTCATTTTGTAGTCGAAACCGTATCGATACAGGAACTTGTCTATCTCTGTGTTAATCGCTTTCATTATAAACCAAAAAGAATTTCAGATGAGATAACCGAAACCTGCTTATTCTTATTTCCTTAAACATCGAAAAGGGGCAACGTTGTTTTGGTTCTTACAACAGAAGTTATAACGTCACTGAAAAGTTGTAAAGAATGCAGCGTGTAATTAAACTAAATCTAATCAACGAAACTAGTTCGGTTTTTCGACGGTCTTTATCCATCGGTCGAACAGCTAGTTTTCAATCTTTCAATGTGCAAGATCAAGAAGATTTCCAGAAAAGAGTTTTAAACGTATCCACGCCAGTCCTTGTTGACTTTCACGCCAAGTACGTCGCATTAACTTTTTTTTTTCACTTTTTTGTTATTAGTTATTCCGTCCTAAGTGCTTTAATGTCATACCAGATGGTGTGGGCCATGCAAGACGCTAGGACCTAGGCTGGAAGCCTTAGCTGCTGAAAAGTTAGATAAATTTCATCTTGCCAAGGTTGACATTGATAATGTCCCGGAGCTGGCTGAAGAATATAACGTAAGTTGTACCAGGATGCCTATTTGTGTAGCTTCTGTAATTAAATAAACAGCCTTGCATAATACCTTACTATTTATGTCATAGGTCACAGCTGTACCATCAGTCATTGCAATTAAGGGAGGAAAAGTGGAAGGATCATTTGTTGGAGTTTTGGATGATGACAAACTCAGAGCATTTGTCAATAAATTGATTGGAGAATGATCTTTGCTTCTTTTGTATGATGTAGGGGGAAATTACACAGTTTGTATGTCAAATTTGTTTATTCCTTAATTCCACATTTATATATACACAGATCCATCTGCAGGTTTGAGATAACCCACAAAAACTAGTATCACATCCACCAGAGTCCAAACACCAGCTCCTCCAAAGCTAAACAACTTGCCTATTCCTTCCTAAAAGACAAAGAAAAATTGGTTGTTGTTTGTAACTGATTCTCTAAACAGACTTACCTGCCAGTGCCCAAGATAGAACCTATCTGCTCCAAACCCACCTAAAGTGATGCTCAACAATAGTGTTGTGCTCCACTTGTATCCAGAATGAATTATTAGTTCCAAAGCAGATGCTGATATGATACAAGAAACTATTACTTTGTATCCAGAAGTCCAGTTGCATCTAATATTTTTGAAAAAAATTCTCTGTCCCAAACAAAGAACATGTGACTTAACAGTGCAATTGGACCTATACTTCTGAACTGGATTGGCAGCCGAATTACAGTAGCTGCCTGTTGCATTGCAAGAATGATCTTCTGGCAAAGTTTGGTAACAATACTGACATTTCATTACTTTCTCAAAGACCTTAGGACCCTGTTAAATTTTAAGATTACCATCCACACAAAACTGTGCATATCTACTATATCAAATAATACCTCACACTGGGGAATAGCTTGACAAGTGACATTTACAAGTCCACCGTAGACACAAGTGAAGTTGAACTTGCAAATCATGCAGTCAACAGGTAATAAATGACATGCCGTCCCAACAGGGCATAAAGAATTCGAAGTTTCCCATGACATTTCTTTTTCGCTGGAAATTTCGATCGTTCGCTCATACGGATAAATGTTTCCAGAATCCACGTCTGTGATGTTACCTTTGGTCATTACTTCACATGATTCCTGCAGACAAGCTCCTTCTGTTTGGTTAATTGCACTCGAGTTCAAGAAATCATTTTCTGCTTGAATTGGGATAAGAATGAAGCAAACTATCAAGTATAGTAAGAAACGAAATTTAACATTTGACATTTTTTTTTTTTACTATACGGCAAATGCTTGTTGGGATACAGCGGCGCTAATGTATTTTATTACATATCACGACAATATTTGTCAAGTTGACATTTCACAATTCACATTTGACACATGACAGTTAACAAACACTTTCAGTTGAAACATAGTCAAAATAACGTGTTTAGAATTAAAATAACTTTGATAATCTCACGTAACTTTTGTCGTATGGTCATCAGATGGACTCGACGGGAATGGATCCCTGTTTATGTAAGCTGAGGGGTTGGATTTGGTTGCTCACTACACATTTAGAAGGAAAACTTATATTATTGTAGAAGCAAATGCTAACCAAGCCCTATTCCGAAAAAAGAATTTGCTCAATAGTTTTTTCAATATAATTCGTACTAATCGCAATCTTGGTTCGGAATTTGACAACTTGTTTAATTAATCTTAGGCCTACTGAAATTAATATAATATTTACCTAAAAAAAGAAAAAAGACCAACAAAGGTGGTCTGATTTAAACTCGTCATAAATGTCTCGTTTCTCATCCACAGATTAAGAAACCGCCGAAGAAATTCCTGCAATTTTCGCCGACGGTCTTCCACAGTTTTTTCTTCGCGATATCCAAATTTTTTTTTTGGTGGAAAGTGAATCTCTGCAGTAAAGGGATATCGCTTCAGCATTTCCTTACGAAATTTATACATTTGAGAATATCTCTTGAAAATGGTCCATTCAGTATCACCTATCCGAATGTAAACCTGAATTTGAAATTTTTTTAAAAAAGGAAACGAGATATTGGCTACTCGACGGCAAAACCTGGTACACATGATGTGAGTCGACTGCTCCTTGAACCAAAAATGTGGACGGAATCCAAATATGAATCCAGGGGCTTTCGGTAGATGATGCCAGGTTACAGATACGGGTGTTTTCGTCGTTACACGCAGCATAATCGGAAGGTAGAGGGCCACGTAAATGAACCAGCTCGGTTCTTAAACGGTCAGCAAATCTCTCGGCTGCTTTCAAACTACACTGAAGGTGAGAGTTAAATTCCATTAATTCGCCATGCATTTCGGCAACCTAAAGAAGAAAAAATATATATATAAATAACCACGAATAAGAAATAAGTTCTTTATTAACTGCTTTGCACATACGTTTATGTTTATGCCGATATACCTGAATTAGTTTTTCTTCAAAATGATTAGCTTCTTGGTGGTAGTCGGGAGGTACGGAAAGTGATGTTGGCGTGATAACCGCATTGCTGGTAGAATTCTTTAACATCTGAACAGCCCCCATATAGTGCTTTAGCTGTTCCTTAAGAATAGTATTCTCCCTATGGCACAATTTCATGTTAAGCCAAAATTGTATAATGTGATCTTAAATGGAAATTACCTCAACAACTCCATATTCTGCTGTTCAGCTGTTTTTAAACGATCCTGAATATCCTGCTTCTCAAGCTGCACGCCATGCAGTTGCAACTGCAGTGACGATTTGGAGTCCTCCAACTGAATTTTCTTTTCCGTGAGATCAAGAAGCATTTGCTTCATTTCTGATAAGTTCATGGTGGAACGCTTTGATTCTGTCAACTGTGCATCATGTGAGTCTATTGACTTTATGCTTGGGCTACTTCCTGTATGTTGAAATATTAAGGATGGTGTACTTCCACTCTGTGGAATCGTAATTGCTGCAGTGTTAAACGATTTTGCTGGTTTTTCAACTTCACCATCACTTTCTAAGTCAACAACCCGAACTTTCGATTTCTTTTTTGGTTTAACCTGTTCTTGTTCTGTAATTGCCATCTTAACTGCTTGGGGTTCTGGCCGTAGACTTTGTATCATCAATTTCTTGGATTCATCGACGAGGTCCAACTCCTTCCGGTCAACTACTAGAGCAAATATCACAGAGCGTAGATCTAGAGTTTAAAAACGTTATTCGACGGATAAGTAAGAATTTTAAAGTTTTTGAACCTTTTGCTGAAGTAAGCAGGCATTCTCTTGAGCAGGTATCATTCATTAAAGCTGAAGGTTCATAATAGTTTGAAATGAGATTTTCATCTGAGAAAAGCATCCTGAGGTAGCGATCAAGTGAATGTTCATTTATAGCTGAACGTAGCCATGCTCTTCCCCTTCCATAGTCTGTAGTTATGTTCTGAATATGATAGTATCTTTCTTGTTCATGTCTTGTTAGATGGTTGCGCACAAAGTGCCAAAACACTAGTTTTAAAATAGGGTTTGCAAATTTAAGGAAAAAAAAGAAAACTTTTACAATGGTGAAACAAAAATCAAAGCCCAAATCCTATACCTGGTAAATTTTGATCTGATTGTCCAATAGGGTTCATAACCATGTTTATTCCATTTGACACTAATTCAGTAACATGTCTGCACATAATGAAAAATACAGTATTATTTTTAAGCATCTCTAACAAACTACTGTGAAATACCTAAGGCTGAAACTGTTCACATTTAGGTTGATACTTTTTAGATTCACCCCATTTTTAACTTTCAGGCCATCTTGTAGAATTAGTTCAAAGCCATTTATTACTCTTATTACTGACTGCTCAGCCTCTGTAGCTAATAAAGTTTTTCCTCCAAATTTTTTTTCGCAATTCTGAACATTTTCACGAATGATTTTGATTAGCTCATCTCGGTACTGCATGCTTCCACTTTCACACATTATGGTTTTCCCAATAGTTTTGGGAGGGCGGGTTTGTTTACAACATGAATCACTGTCCACGAGATCACACTAATTTCTCCGAAACTGGCGGAGAGTCGTTGCCAGCCATGCTATTGCTAACAGTCCCTTATATCATATGCCACTAGAAACAACCACGATATTACTACTTTTACTATTAGACACTTTTTTCCACAACTTTTTAGGCTGATCCCCATGTAAACGTAAAATAAAAATGTAAACATGAAAATTTTGGGTACGGTTACGGTACGGCACTGGTGGCAGATAATATATTTTACAAATTTTATTCTATGTCATATGTCATCACACGAATTTACGATGATATAACAGTATTTTTAAAATTATGTTTTTACGATTATCTGGAAAGAGAAAAATTGTGCATTAACAAGGTGGATTTATAGATTTTAATAATTCATCGGTACGGGCGCGGGCCGGCGGGCGGCATGTAGCGCTCGGCCCCGCACCAATCGGGGAGCTTTTTAGTCGATCCGGTGCGGGGATAATCTTAATCGGGGAAGTGATTTCGGTGCTTGGTGCGGGGATATCGGTGATCGGTGCCTTCCCGATTATCAATGAATAGTGATCTAAATTGGTCGTTGCCCTGCGGCCAACAAGTAAAAAAATGTGACCCTAGTCTCTTCTCGTTGGCCTATCAGAACGCAAGGTCACTGGTAAGACTAAGCCCCTATGGCTGAAGCGGTGCTATCGGTGCAGCACCGATTTTAGCACCGTTCCGCACCAAAAAAAGAAATCCCCGCACCGAACATCCCCGATTCATCCTAATCAGGGAAGCCTAGCGGTGTCCCCGATTAGAATGTGATCGGGACCGAGCCCCCAGCGGCAGAGTAATAAAATATTGGGGGAACCCCCCCCCTTTTTACCCCCCCCCTTTTTTTTTTCAAAAATTTTTGAAATTTTTTTTTTTTAATTTTAAAAAAAAAAAAAAAAAAAAAAATTTTTTTATTTTTTAAAACAAAAAAAAATTTATTTTTTAAATTTTTTATTTTTTTTTTTTTTTTTTTTTTTTTTTTTTTTTTTTTTTTTTTTTTTTTTTAAAATTTTTTTTTTTTTTTTAAAAAAAAAAAAAAAAAAAAAAAAAAAAAAAAAAAAAAAAAAAAAAAAAAAAAAAAAAAAAAAAAAACACCCTCTGTTTTTTTAAAAAAAAAAAAAAAAAAAAAAAAAAAAAAAAAAGGAAAGGGGAGGGCAAAAAAAAAAATAAATAAATTTTTTTTTTCTAGCGGCATGAGTTGGCAAAATATTCAGACTTAAAAGTTAGAACTGACAACCTTGGACAGTCCATTCCTCTCCACAGCTCTTTCTTTTTTCTGGAGACCAAGGTAAGATTTCTTTGCTTGTTATCTGCAGTCATCGACGAAACTATATTTTGTACGTGTTCGCCATTGGATTCTCTTAAACATTAAATAACATTTAGTACGTAAACGAAGTTTTCTGTGTTAGTCATCTGTTGTCTCTTTTTTTGTATTTACTTCGTTTAGGCATCAAGATGGGTCGCCGTCCGGCTCGTTGGTGAGTAACCTCAAATGTGTTCGTCTGTTGTTACTTGCCTTTTTGACATTTCTTTTTAAACAGTTATCGGTATTGCAAAAACAAGCCATACCCTAAATCGCGTTTCTGTCGAGGTGTCCCCGATGCCAAGATTAGGATTTTCGACTTGGGCAGGAAAAAGGCTAGCGTAGAAGATTTCCCACTCTGCGTCCATTTGGTTTCCGATGAATACGAGCAGTTGTCTTCAGAAGCCCTGGAAGCTGGCCGTATTTGCGCTAACAAGGTAAGTTTAGTCTCGGATGTTGATAAGATTTCAACTAAATTAAATTTCCGTTTGTATTTAGTACTTGGTGAAGCACTGTGGCAAAGATGCCTTCCACATTAGAATGCGAGTTCACCCTTTCCATGTCATTCGCATCAACAAGATGTTAAGTTGTGCCGGAGCTGATAGGTATGTTCATTCAAGTTACGGTGTTTCCTGAATGATGTTCTTATGTGATTTTTATATTCAGGCTCCAAACTGGAATGCGTGGTGCCTTTGGTAAACCACAAGGAACAGTAGCCAGGGTGAACATTGGACAGCCAATCATGAGCATCCGTTCCTCTGACAAATATAAGGCTGCCGTCATCGAATCCCTCCGCCGAGCGAAGTTTAAGTTCCCTGGTCGCCAAAAGGTACTGTTTATTTCCGTATATATTTGAAGAAAACTAGCTTATCCTTTATTTGTTAGATTTACGTATCAAAGAAATGGGGATTCACCAAGTTCGAACGTGGCGTTTATGAAACCATGAAAGAAAACGCTCAACTTGAACCTGATGGCGCAAACGTAAAGTATCGCCCTGATCACGGTCCCCTAGCTGCGTGGTATAAATGGCGTACGATTTTCAGCCAACAATAATATGTTGCCCAATTCATCTTGTTTTTCTATTACCATCTTTGAACTTGTTCAAACAGAATAAACAATGATGAAATCATTTATTTCTGTGTATTTCAATGGAAATGTTTATAAAGTAGCTTTGAAAAGGCACATTGATAATTCCAAATATTCAAATATTGATGATTCTTCCTGAATACATAGGCCAGCATGGATGGAAATTTTCGTTTGGGTTACGAATTCGGTCTTCCAACGGATAAAGGTCAGGCTGCGCGAGAGTTTCGCTAGTTGGCAATGTGCAGTTGGTGATTTCTAACAAAACATCGATGATTTGGGAAACTGTGTGTTCCAAGGAAGGGTCCACGTCACACAAAGCTTCTGTTTCGTCACGAATGGTAACACTTAAACCATCTTCTGAATTGGCTATCATTTCCGGTTCGGGCTGCAATTGCAACCATTCTGGCGACTTCTTCAATTGGGGTGCCAAGCAAGGTAAAAGAATCGTCAACTTCAAAATCCTCTCCTTCAGTTTCTGACGCTCAGCCGATAACTGTTCGGCTCGCCTACTCAATTGGCCACGCTGCACTTGGTAAAGACTAACATATTCACCTGGAAAATTTGATTGAAAAAAAATTTTTTTAAAATCATTTTCCGCCCTGAAACCCATTTATAATTTGTTGCAAGTACAACTGACCAATGGTTTCGGTTTCACTTTGAAGTTGTAGAACCAAGTGTTCTAGTTTTTGCTTTTCTTCTGTCAAAGTTGATACAGTAGCTATTGAACGTTCTAGTCGCTGTTCTAATTGACCGAAGTGAAAGAGGAGTTTCTGATGTTCTTCAGCAGGAATCCAGTCACTGTCTCCTTCTCGACATTGTTACGTAAATTACAAAATAGCCCAAGTGTCTCAAAGAAAAAGAGTTTTACCATTTTCAGACGAGGAATGTGAATCTGAACGGTCCTCGTTGATCTCTTCGTTGTTACGCCGCTGTTTACGACTGCCTCGGACAGGTGTTTGATTCAAATTCCAAATGACACGTTTTTTCAGTTCTGCATTCTGATGCGACAGTGCCTGGATTCTTTCCTGAAAAAAAAAAAAATGGGTCACTACGAAGTACTAAACGAAGTAATAACCAGAACATGACGCTAAATACGTGAGCTTCCTCTAACTCCTGTCTCCAATAAATTGTGGCGTTTCGCTGACCAGCCAAATCGTCAACCTGCTGTCTATAATAATAAAAAAAAAAGGTTTACAACGTTCCAATCCAGCGCCATTAATAGCCGAACCTTAACTGGACAACCTCCGGCTCTAAAAGCAGTAATTTTTCGCTCATTTCCTTATTTTGTCGAGCCATTGTCTGAGATTCCTCCGTGAGCACAAGTTTGTCATTACTCTAAATGGGTTTAACAAATCAATGAAAAATGGCCCTTTTGATTAAAAAGATAACCAAAGCATATCTTACAAGTTGGATAAAAGCCTTTTCCAGTTCTTCCAGTTGTAGTTTCAGTTGACGATTCTGGGCAATAGCGCGGGAGGCTGTAGATTTGTCACTTTGCATAACCTTTCAATTTGCAAGAATTTCGTCAAATAACTGGATAAAAATAACGAATCAAAGCACGGTACTTGAAGAAGTTTCTCCCTTTCGCCATGATCCTGATTGGTGGTTGAAACGTTCAACTCACTTTGCATGCGATCTATACGGATTTCCAGCTCCTGAATCCGTGATTCCTTCTCCAATGCCAGTTTAACCAGTTCTTCTTTATTGAAATTCTGTTGTACAAAAGGTCATTAAAACCGAATGAGTAATTAAGCAGGTAGAAATTCAAACCAATTCCGCAATTTGCGTTTTCATCATGGCAATTTCTTCCTTAATCTGGGACTCGAGTTGTGGAGAGGGATATGTTTCGCTAGGCACAGCCAATTCATCAGATATGTGAGACAAGGGCACAGTTTGTTGCTCCATTTTCAGGGCCGCAATTGTCGCCTCGAGCTCTGCCAATTCATCCTTCTTGGTTTCCAAGGTAGCCTCTAAATTCCTTTTTTCAATGGCCAAGGACTCTGCCTACAATAATTCTTTAATGTTAGTCTCTTATATACTTGTTGATGCTTTGCTTTGAGACACTACGCTTTGATAAAATACCTGGGAACTAATGGTGCGAATTTGCCCGTTCAGGCGAAGAATGTATTGTTGATACTGTTGCGATAGAACATCTTTTTCTATACTTTGCGTCTTTAACTGCTCCCGTAAATCCGTTATTTCTTCTTGTAACTTATCATTTTCTTTTTGCATTTTTTCAAGGCTTTGATCGACCGTTGGGGGCCCTGCATTTTTCAACTAAAAGCAACGTGATAAATAGGAGGTGTCCATAAAAGACGTTTGTGCAATTTACAGTGAATATATTTACCTGTTGCATATTCACGTTGAGCAACTCGATTTGAAGATTGAGTTCATTGATAATGTTCTCTCTGCGATTGAGTTCAGCCGCTTGATTGTTTTGACGCATTTGAAGCTCTTTGAGTTCCTCATTTACTTCATTGTAAAGCTGATCTTTCAAATTTAGTTCTTGGCTAACTGTTTCAAGATCTTTAGTTAATTTAGATAAATTAGATTGCAGTTTTGCAGTTTCTTCAGTAGCAGAAGATTGCAATAATGAAAGGGAAATTTTTGTGGCTTCCAATTCTTTTTCGTGGCCAATTTTTAGTTCTTCTAGTTTTTTAATTTTCCCTTCATTTTGGGCATTAGCTACAACCAGCTCATTTTTTTCTTCTATCAAAATTGAAACAGTATTTTTCAATTCTTCTTCATGTACACTTTGAGTTGAAATGGTTTCAAAGACTTGGGTGGATTTTTCTTTTTCTTCTTTTAACAATTGTCTCTCCTGGTTTAATTTAAGTTGAAGTTGTTCAACTAAATCTTTTGATTTCATGTAAGATAAAAGAATGTCATTTTTCTCTTTGCTCAAAGTTTCAATGACCTGCTGCAGTTCAATCTCTCTGGCATTATCATAACTATGTTTCTCTTCTTGCTGGATTTCCAAGTTTACCTTTGGTTCTTCAGGCTCATTATGGAGAATGTTAGTTCCTTCTGATGATGGCTGATTAACTTCACTTTGCTGATGCAAGTTCAGCTGGCCACCATTTGGAGCTCCTTTTGAACCTCCTTTTTGTTGGAATTGTTTTAACTATTAATAAATTAAGAATACGAGCTTTAGTTTCTACAACTTATTTTATCGGAAGCAAAGCGTGCATTCTATACTTTTTTTTTCGCTGCGGCGAGCTTTTCTGCCTTGCTGGCATCCATTGCGGTAAACACGGAAATCTTCGGGTATTGTGTCAAAACAAATAGTTGATTACGTTTTTTCAAGTACCACTAGGTGGCGTTTATGGGGGAGGGGGAATTAAAATGTTTCTTTTTCAGCCGGCAACCGGGTAAATTCAGTTGTCCATGTGACTTTTGTAAATTCACACAGCTCTGTTTGCTGATAAAACTCTGATAACTTTCACAGAAGAAATAAGACAACTTGTGTGATTACCAATGAAGTAATAATGTAGAGTTCAACCACAAGATAATTTATTTGGGATGAAATGCATATCGTACAGAAAAGTAGGCAAATCTACGATAAATTCCAAAATGAAGTTTCCGCAATTTGCAAAACACAAAACAGAACTTTCGAAGAACCTTCCCCTTTAACACATCCCACGACATCTGCACTTCATTAACTATTAAAGGTAATTCGTTCTTGCATTACTTTTCTTATCTTTTCAAACAAAAATATGTAATATTGTAAGCCATCCCATTGTTGCAAAACTGGCATGGTACTTTTTGTTTTCTACCTGAAAGAACATTATTGGGCAGTTCCTTGGCTTTGAATCAACTAGTTTCAGAAATTTATTCTAGCTGAAAGTGTAGTCTTTATCAAAATGGCATGGCCACCACATATTTTTCTAGTAGAACTATTGAACTTGCTTTGGCTAAATCAATTGAAAGATAGCCTACATCTCACAGATAGCAATTTCAGGATGAGTATCAATAGTGTTTTCATCACAAATTCCTTCCCAGTTTCAACGAAATCTTTCGGTTACGTATACATGTCTTTTGAATATTAAGCAGTTGCAGCTATTTGCTAATCGTTTTCTATCCGTTTTGCTCGCTCATCTATGTTGTAATCCCATCCCATTATGTTTCAGTCATGTGAGTTTTTTGCACTCAACTTAATATTGTGGTTGAAAATATCGTAAGTGTTCAAAACGTAAAAAATCAAGAGTGTGAAATTCAAATTTTACAAATGAAACTTAAATTTTTGCGGTTTTTACAGCCATGCAATTGCGTTACTCCCAGAATTTTGATTGCAAATCAAGCCAGAGAATTTGAATGCCATTTCTATATTTCTAACCAAATATTGTGCATAAAAAGCAATTTCATGAACAAAATTGTAAAACCACCATTAGCAGTATCATTTTGATCCTTATGGCGCCGTTACACAGCAATACTTTCCCTTATTCCAACTTGAAGATTTTCGTGAGACACAACGAAGGTCAAGGGATCGCTTGGAAGAGGTCCCCTGTAACCAGCTCCGCTTAAACGGTTAAAAGTGACTTCAAAAGTCGGGTTTTTTTCAAAAGAAAAATGGATGACGGTGTCATCTAATTGGTTGTCAAAAAACTGCGCTGCTGCAGAGGCCCATGAACGACTTCGCTTTGAAGACAAGATGTCATTTGAGATTTCAGCGTTGGCGTACTGTTCGTTGCCCTTCAGTGGAGTTTTCCAGCTGGCGAATGTAACGTTACCTGTTACATCAGTTTAAAAATTTATGCAACTAGAATTACATGTAAACTTGATTATTTTACCAGTGGTAAGATCGATAGTGTCATCTTGAGTAAGGTAATGGGCAGATACTCCTTCATAGTTCGTAGTTGTCGAAGGTGTAACAATAGTATTTGTGACATCAGCTACAAACATTCCCCCACTAATACCAATTACCTGTTAGCCAAAAGCAACATTTATCATAGAAATAGTAAAATGTGCATTAATGTGATTACTTTTCCAACAGGTCTTGTGTAGAGATCAGTGACAACAAGAGCCATATCTTCATCCAAGCCGAAGCCCAAAGGTGTCCCAATGTCGCGGTACCGTGTGTCTTGCAGCAGCCTGTTTTTTAAATAAGGTACCGTATATTTTTATTTTTTTTTTTTGCATTACTTGTTTAAATCAGGAATTCGTATTTACGAACCAACCTAATAAGACGTGCTTCTCGTCCCCGTTCGCTGAAATGGGTGTCGGGAACCCAACCAGCTAGGAATCCTAAACCTCCATGTTCATCATAAGATAAATCTCCTGGGTTATTCGAGTTGGGTCCTCCACTAAAAGCTCCGTAGATCAACGCATCGTAGCTTGAACCTCCCGTAATCATGACAGTGTTGCTCTAAATGTGATGGGGTAAAGTTAGTTAGAAATTACTCACGATACCAGGTGTTTAAATTTCTCTCCTCAATTTATAGTATTTAAATAGCTTTACCAAACAAGCAGCTCCCGCACTTGTTCCGCCAACGGTTGCTCCAGCTTTTACCATTTCTGTTAAAGCAGCTAGAACAAGCGTTTCCCTGCCGGCGGGACGAATTGCATTCAAAATTCTCAGTTGATCGCCACCACCAAAGAAAAATCCCGTTTGTTGTCTTACTAAATCAACCATGGCAGGATCGTCGGCATTATTACTTGTTTCCGTGATTGGAATATAGGTTGCACTTGCTGCCCCGTATACATTCACGAGCATGTCAATATAGTAGGCCGCCGATCCTTCAGGATCTGCCGACGCAGTAGTGAAAATGCCGAATTTGGCTACACCTTTTCCGCCCTTTTAAAAGAATGCAATATATTAGGGCAAGAAAAATTTGAATGGTATAGTTTAATTGCTTTTTAAAGTAATGGCACCTACCGCAAGCGCGACCACTGTGTCCCAAATTGGTGCATTTCCATCACTTAAATTTCCGCCAATGAATACGGCGCTTTGCGACGCAGCAAGGCCAACAAGAGCTGTTAGGAAGGTGAGAGACAAAAGACCCATCACGATTGTCCTGGTAGAAATATCTCGCTGCCACTCGTTTAGCGTGTGAATTTACGATTCTACGTTTTCTTGGCGTTGCCGTGAGGTTTTATACGTAAAAGAATTTCAGCGAGTAATGTTGACAAGAGATATAACGGTTTATTTTTGAAGTTATGTTTTATAACCTTTGAAAGGTTTTAGTCCTACTCTGATCAGACAGGGAGTCAACAATACGATGTTTATTCATACACAGTAAGATAACAAACTCGAAACTTTAATCCTTATGGCGCCTTTAAACTGCAATACTTTCCCGGATTCCAACTTGAAGATTTTCGTGAGACACAACGAAGGTTAAGGGATCGTTAGGAAGAGGCCCCCTGTAACCAGCTCCACTCAGACGGTTAAAAGAGACCTCAAAAGTCGGGTTTTTTTCAAAAGAAAAATGGGTGACGGTGTCATCTAATTGGTTGTCAAAAAATTGCGCTGCTGCAGAGGCCCATGAACGACTTCGCTTTGAAGACAAGATGTCATTTGAGATTTCAGCGTTGGCGTACTGTTCGTTGCCCTTCAGTGGAGTTTTCCAACTGGCAAATGTAACGTTACCTGTCGCATAAGTTTAAAAAAATTTAGCAACTAGATTTACATGTAAACTTGATTATTTTACCAGTGGTAAGGTCAATAGTGTCATCTTGAGTAAGATAATGGGCAGATACTCCTTCATAGTTTGTAGTAGTCGAAGGTGTAACAACAGTATTTGTTACATCAGCTATAAACACTCCCCCACTTGTTCCAATTACCTGCTCGCAACAGCAATATTAATTACTGAAACAGTGAAATGTGAGCTAATTTCATTACTTTTCCAACAGGTCTTGTGTAGAGATCAGTAACTACAAGAGCCATATCTTCATCTAAACCGAAGCCCCAAGGTGTTCCAATGTCGCGGTACCGTGAGTCTTGGAGCAGCCTGTTTCATAAGGTACAGTCAGCTTTTGGATTATTTGTTTACATCAGGAATTGGCATATGTGGACCAACCTAATAAGACGTGCTTCTCGACCTCGCTCGCTGAAATGGGTATCTGGAACCCAGCCAGCTAAAAATCCCAAACCACCATGTTCATCGTAAGACAGGTCTCCTGGATTATTGGAGTTGGGTCCTCCACTGAAAGCTCCATAGATCAACCCGTCGTAGCTTGAACCTCCCGTAATCATGACAGTGTCACTCTAAATGGAACACGGGAAGTTTTCGTTAAAAATTACATTTGATCTTAGTTGGGTTTTTTTCTCCATAATTTATAGTATTTTAAAATTTTTACCAAACAAGCAGCGCCCGCACTTGTACCGCCAACCATTGCTCCCGCTTTTACCATTTCCTTCATAGCAGTTAGAACAAGTGTTTCTCTGCCGGCGGGACGAATTGCATTCAAAATTCTCAGTTGATCGCCACCGCCAAAGAAAAATGCAGTTTGTTGTCTTACTAGATCAACCATGGCAGGATCGTCGGCATTGTTACTTGTTTCCGTGATTGGGATATAGGTTGCACTTGCTGCCCCGTATACATTTATGAGCATGTCAATATAGTAGGCTGCCGATCCTTCAGGATCTGACGAAGCAGTTCCGAAAATACCAAATTTGGCTACACCTTTACCTCCCTTTTTAAAGGATTGAAAAATATTAGGTCAAATAATTTTAAATAATACTGTAAAATTTCTTTTTTTAAAGAAATGTCACTTACCGCAAGTTCGATCACTTTGTCCCAAAGTGGCACATTTTCTTCGCTTTCATTTCCGCCAATGAATACGGCGCTTTGCGACGCAGCAAGTCCGACAAGAGCTGTTAGGAAGGTGAGAGATAAAAGTCCCATCACAGTTGTTCAGGTGGAAATAGCTCAATCACTACCGCTCGTTTAGCGTGTGGATTTACGATTCTACGTTTTATTGGCGTTGTTCTGATGTTTTATACTTAGAAGAATTTCAACGAGTAGTATTGACAATAAAGAGATAACGGTCTATTTTTGAGGTAATGTTTTATAACCTTTGAGAGGTTTTAATCCTACTCTGATCAGACAAGGAGTCAATATGATGTCTGTCAACAAAACGATGTTTATGCTTACGCAATAAGATAACAAATTCGAAACTTTAATCCTTATGGTGCCTTCAAACAGCAATACTTTCCCGAATTCCAACTTTAAGATTTTCGTGAAACTCAACCAAGATCAGGGGATCGCTAGGAAGAGGCCCCCTGTAACCAGCTCCGCTTAGACGGTTAAAAGTGACTTCAAAAGTCGGGGTTTTTTTTTCTAAAGAAAATTGGGTGACGACGTCATCTAATTGGTTGTAAAAAAAACTGCGCTGCTGCAGTTGCGCATTAGTTGAAAAACTTAAGCAAATAGGATTACATGTAAACTTTATCACTTTACCAGTGGTAAGATAGATAGTGTCATCTTCAGTAAGGTAATAGACAGATACTCATTCATATAGCTTGTAGTAGTTGAAGGTGTAACAATAGTATTTGTGACATCAGCGATAAATACTCCTCCCCTTGTATCAATTACCAATTGTAATAAAGCAACATTTTAAGTAGAAATTTTGAACTGTGAGATAATCTGATTACTTTTCCAACAGGTCTTGTGTAAAGGGCAGTAACTACAAGAGCCATATCTTCATCAAATCCGAAGCCCCAAGGTGTTCCAATGTCGCGGTTCCGTGTGTCTTGCAGCAGCCTGTTCTCACGAGGTAAAGTCAGCTTATGCTTTACTTGTTTAAATCAGGAATTTGAATTTCGAACCAACCTAATCATACGTGCTTCTCGTCCCAGCTCGCTAAAATGGCTTTCGGGAAACCAATTACCTAGGAATCCCAAACCCCCATGTTCATCATAAGATAAATGTCCTGGGTTATTCGAATTGAGTCCCTCCACTAAAAGCTCCGTAGCTCAACGATTCGTTAATTGAACCTCCAGTAATCATGACAGTATCACTCTAAATGGGATACTGGTACGGATCTTATACGTATAAGATTTTCAGTCAGTAGTGTTGACAATAGTTATATAACGTTGGAATTATGTTTTAGAACCTTTGAGAGATATCAATCTTACTGTAATCTGACAGGGAGTCAACAGTACGGTATGATGCTTGCTCATGTAGGCAGTAAGATAACTCGAAAATTCACTAGTCACGTTTATTTGTACACATGCGATGAAACAATAATAAAGCAAAGTCCATATTTACTGAGTACTCAGTAAATGTGGGATCGGTGAGTGACACGTGTCACTCACTCGCCGACCTCAGAGCTTATCGTGTTAAGTTCATAACTATACTATTTGAGTAGCTTTCATTTTAACTGGTTTTCTATTTACATGACTCAAATATCAATAGACAAGTGAAAAACTGTTTATTTTTTTGGTAGAGTTGTGTAGAAATTTCGAAACTAATTATTTTGAAAGTCTATTCTTTGAAACTAGCCCTCGTTCCTGCACAAAATATTGTGACAATATAGATGTTACAATAAGAAATTTTTTGCATTTAATTGTATTTAGGGACAAACTAAACCCGATCCCGCTATAGACCATTTTGATGCTTTTCAGGAAATGCAACAACCCAATACAATTTATGCAATTGTGTTTTCATGAATTGCAACCTGAAGGTTTTCGTAGGACACGGCGAATTTGTTGGCATTGTTAGGAAAATATCCTCCATATCCGACCCCCGACAAACGATCAAAAATGACTTCATATCGTGGGTTTCTTTCGAAAGACAAATGAGCTATAGAATCGTCTCTTCTGTTATAAAAAAACTGGTCAGCAGCAACCGCCCATCGACGGTTCATCGTTGCAGATAAAATGTCAGTTGATACCTCAGCGTTCAGATAGTATTCATTGCCTTTTAAGGCAGATTTCCAGGTAGCAAATGTGATGTTTCCTGCGTAATGAATTATTCATTTATCCTCAATCAAGCTATAGCTGTGAGGAAAAGTTACACAAATCTTACCAGTTGTAAGATCAATCCAATCATCTTGAGTCAGGTAGTGTGCAGAAACTCCTGTGTAGAAAGTATTTGGGGAAGGAACCACAATAGTTTTTGAAACGTCAGCAAAAAACACGCCCCCACTTGAACCAATAACCTGTTAGTTAAATTTTAAAAATTTTGATTATGCAAATTCCCGAAAACTAAAAATATATTTTTTTTGCAATACAGTTCCGACAGGTCGTGTGTAAAGATCCGTCACCACGAGAGCCATGTCTTCATCCACTCCAAAGCCTCGAGTCGTCCCAATGTTACGATCTCGAGTATCCTGCAGCAACCTGATTGGATAAAAATAAGGTATGGCGATTTAATTTGATTAAGTTTTCATAGCGACCAACCGAATTAGGCGACCCTCTCGACCGCGCTCACTAAAGTGGGTATCAGTAACCCAACCAGTTAGTAAACCTAGACCGCCATTTTCATCATAAGTTAGATAGTCTGGATTGAGTGGTTTAGGTCCACCACTGAAAGCACCATAGGTCAAAGCATTCCAGCTAGATCCACTTGTAATCATAACAGCAGCACTCTAAAATAAAGGGAGATTTTCCTTAGTTTTTCCCTGTTGAGTAATTCCCTTTGTAATGAAAATCCAAGGAAGTCGATAGCAAATGGAGCAACATTCAACTTTTTGAATACCTGACAAGCCGTTCCAGCACTTGTTCCTCCTACCACTGCGCCAGATTTTAACATGTCTTTCAGTGCCGCAAGGACAAGCGTATCTCTGCCGTCGGGTCGAAGGGCCGTTAGAATCCTCAGTTGATCGCCTCCACCGAAGAAAAACCCAGTCTGTTGTCTTACCAGTTCGACTACGGATTGGTCGTCGGCATTGTTACTGTTCTCTGTTACTGGAATGTACGTTGCGCTGGCTGCTCCGTAGGTATTTACGAACATATCAACATAATACGCTGCTGCCCCTATAGGATCCGAAGAGGCCGTAGTGAAAACGCCTATCCTTGCCACGCCTGGCCCTCCCTTTAAAAGAAGTAAAAGCATGAACTAATCCTAAATCGAATATGTGTGGATTAGACTGTTCGTACCGCTAGTTCAATCACTTTGTTCCAGACGTCAGCATTCCCGTCAGTTAAACCACCGCCAACCAATACCAAACTCTGTGATGCAGCAAGTCCCACAAGTGATGTTAAGAAAAGCGAAAACTAGCAGACCCATCTTGATTTAAAGGGATGGATGTTCCGTTCACTTCGTCAATTCCCTACCAAAGATTGTAGTTTTAAACATAACCAAACCTGGCAACAACTTAGACTACTCGCACAAGTAGAGACTGTCGCTCATTTAAATAGAAAAAGTCGTTGACTGTTAACATAAAATTGTTACCAAATGGTGCCATCTTACCTAATCGTGTATTCCTTACTAGCAACAGCAAAGTAAGCACATCGAATAAAAGACTAAAGTAAAGTTTCGTGATAAAAGTCAGTGCAAACGCTATGACGATGGGCAGCTCGAAATGTAAAACATCAACTGCTGATAATTAATCTGGAGCTTGATACATAAGAGTAGATACCAAAGGGAACAAATAAATGAAGCAAAAATGAAAGATAAGTTGTGAACTTCGATGTAAAAAACCAGAAGTGTAAGTGAAATTCCCGTTCAGTTTTTATGAAATTTAAATGAGAATGCTCATCTAACTTGGCTGAAAACTCCTTAACTGGCCCATAATTTTCACACATCCCTACGATAATTATGTCATTTATTTTCGTTACCGGAAACGTACTAAAATTCAGCTATTCAAATAAGGAAAGGAACTCTTTCTTTTTTTTCACAAAGTTCAGTAGGGAGATTTTGACAGGGGATAAACAAATTTTTCCGATTCAACATAGGAAGAAAGCCTTCGTATCTTTGCGCTAGATGTGCAGTCAAACGCAACTTCAAATTGAAAATATAGAAGAAAAACAACTGAGTTCGCTACATCAGCAATCCAATTTTTTTCACTTTTGCTTAACTCCTATATTCATATAAAGTCAAAGTTTTCTCTAGAAATCCAGAGAGGTTGCCATACATATATTAAATGAATAACATTCTAATAGGTATTACGTAGATATGTACCGACCTGTGACTGCAAGGCGACGACAAATCATCGAGTCTTCCCAATATCGTGATCCCTGGTATCCTGGAGGGACTCTGGTGTTCCAATAAGGTAGGATGATCTTACATCATTTAGTGAAGACCTGTACTGGATAAAAATGTTTACCGAATAAGACACCGTTCATGACTGTTCGCCTGCGTACGTTTGGAACCCATTCTGCTAGTAATCCCACCATATTCGTTGTAATGTATGTCCTAAACTATTTAGATCTAGTCGGTTGGCTTATTTTTCTATGAAAGAGTGTTGGTGAAGGCATCAAAGCTGTAACCTGCTCTTCCTGTGGTCACGATATTGCCCTTAAATAGGGTTGTATGCCAAAGAAAGGGGAGTTAACATGTGTCTAAGTTTAAGCTATTACCAGAGGAGTAATTCCGGCACTTGTTTTTCGTCGTCATGTCTTTTAAAGCAGTTAAGACGAGTGTGTATAGGTAGTTTTTTCATAGGTTACTGATCGCAAGCTAAATAGTTTTTCCGCAAACTAATACTTCTCTGTAAGGCAACAAGGCCATGCAGGGTACTTCACAGAGTAAAAGCTAAACACAACGTAATTTCAACAATAGTGTCACCGTAAATTTGTTAATTCACTTCTCCATTTTATTACTGGGCTTCTGGGTAGTTGTTTTTGTACCACCACACACAGGATTGTCATTAGTAAGATTAAGTAAAATCAATCTGTTGTTAAAAGTCCACTAAGAGTAAAGGAAACAAGTATAACAGACCAATTTTCCTTCTATTTAGTTTATTGGTAGAAAAAGTAATCGTAAAAGAATCAGAACAACGTGATGTGTGGCGACAGATCTAATATCAACAGAACAACGTTCTAGGCAAGTTGTAGAGTCCGAAATTGACTTGTTGCCTTTCAGCCAACCAGAGGACAAATACGACAATTACAACGAAAACAAAGACAATAAAACAAACGAAGTAGTCTAGAAATAACACGAATGGTTAGAGAGGGAGGGATTCCACATCGAATGAGACCATGTTTGAAATGCATTATAACCCGCTTTCCTTTGTCAGAACCTTAAAACGTAGATAATTTATTATAAAGCCCATTTCCACCATAATTTGTGGTGGATTGAACTTCCCCATTCTCGCTTTGCATATGGAGGGTTTCTTGTTTTAATTTCTTCCCTGTGATCTTCTCAGTAACTATTACATAGTCATCTTGTTGTTCATCTTTCAATCCATTGCACTGTTCTTCAGCTAGCTCAACTTTGACGGGTTCTACCATATCAAGTTGTTTACTGCCTTCGCCTTGACAACCAGAGTTACCTGGACTATTTAATTGACTGGGAGACGGTTCCTCTTGATGTTTTTGCTTCATCTTCTTCGGCTTTGGCTGAGCTTTAGTTTCTAGGTGGGAGAGTCGTTTACGTGTCGTGTTGACAACACGTGGTGCTAGCGTCCATTCTCGTTTAGTAAATTCTTCTTGCCACATTTCTTTTTCGCTAAGTGGCTGCCGAGTAGGATCGCATTTAGGATCGTAAGGCAGGAAGGGAGTGTTCAATTCTTTGAGCAATAGTTTCATAACGTCGTCGACATAAGTATTGATAACAAGATCTGCTTTTTTATCCTAGAAAAAGAAAGCAATACAATCGTTATAGCTGTGTAATAGCATGTGGTAAATACCCATTTTGTTGGCTGTAAATTTATGATGACTAGGCGGCCACCTTTACGCTTCGTCGCTAACGGCAATGTACCACTGGGAACTATTTGTAATGTGGTACCCAAACAAATACTCAAATCCGCAACACTTGTTAAAATATTGAAATTACTAGCATACCATCAAATTATAATACAGCACACATTACTAACTTTGAATGGATATCGGCCAAACCTAAATCTCTGACTGGTAGTTCATGTTCCCAGTCAAGTATTGTGTCATGTAACTTCCCTCTGCATGACAGTTTCCCTCCTTTCAAGGCAGGACAGTCAACAGGCAATTCTCGTTGACCTACAGATGTTACAGCTTTTCGCCGAATGTACTGCCTTGAAAGTAAATAAAAGGTTAGTTAAACAAGTAAGGTATTTTCTTACTGAAAGGATGTTGTTTATCCTTCTTGACTGGTAGATTTTGATCTCCGCTTACCTAGAACAAAGGCTGCATTGGCCAATGAACATATTTCCATGCAACTCAGAAAGTTTTGACCTATCTAATCCTGATTTTAGGTGAAGACCATCAATATTTTGACTAACTACATAGTGAAGAAAGTTTTTCTGGAATAGGGCAATAATCGCCATATGTGTGAATGTTGGTTCTGCATCATCGAATGAGACATTTATTTGGGGTTTCAAGCCTTTTTTCTCCAATGTCCAAACTCCTTTTGGACCCCTGTTAAACAATTTATTTACATACACTGTTATTTCCTTTAACAACAAAATGTCCACCATTATCTTGTTGATGTACCTGAAATCTGGGATTCCTGCTGGCGTACTTATCCCAGCACCAGTATGCATAACTACATGCTTAGCTTCTTTAATCCATTTAGATAAAGTTAAGATTTTTTCAGCAACTTCTTCCAAGCTGTCAAATTTCTATTAATGGCAAAATACTTACTTAATATGAAAATCATTGAAAATTTAACATGTATGGAATTTGAAATACCTCTGGTATTCCAAGTTTTCCTTTATCCTCATAGGGTGATAGACCATCAGCATAATTACATGACATGTTTGATGTCACACTTCACTTTTTTCGTAAATGGTCAAGTTGAAGCTTCACTTGTAAACGTCAACAATCAGTACGGATTCCAACAAAACAAACTGCCGTCGTTCAAGTCAAATTAGAGTATAGATGTAGACGATAGAGGGTAGACCACATGCACCAATTTTCTGTTGAAATATTTTTTAAACTTTGTTTTATTTACAAGTTATTTGTTCATTCTTTATCATAATTAGAACTTCAAGGCATAATGCGACTCGCTAACTGATAAACATGAAGAAACTAGAAAAGCCGCCTTAGCCTGGAAAAGCCTTCAAAATTGAGAATTAGGAAATGTTACTATCTGGCATCTATGTGACTCTGTCAAACTTACCGTATTCGGATGGATGCGGGAAATATTGAAAGAATCATTCGCATTTCGCAGGTCTGCAACCTGAAATTACTTGTCAACGTCTTGTTTGTTGTTCTTTAATGAAAGTATTCAAAGCAAAGCTGTATCTTCTGTTTAGATTAACCGGTCGTTACTTAAAGATTTTAATAAGCTAAAACACCTCGTTACGTTAACAGAAAGCTGGAGGGGGAAAAATGTGATTGATCACGGTACGGTATCCTCAAATCAAGGAATTTGAAAGCCATTGTTTTTTTTTTTTGTTTTTTTTTTTCGTTTTTTGTTACTTGCTGACAAAATAATAGTATATAGCGGTACATTTTTCTCGAATAACTCCAAAAAAGCAAAATTAAGAGAGGCAATGCAGTTAAAACAAACATCCCCGTGGCATGATGATTCGGCCTAGTTCTCTATATTTTTACGCTGTGTACAAAGTGGAATGCACTTAATTACGTAAAAAGTACCATGTAAAACATGCGAATTCATGCAATAGAGATTTTTTCCAAACTGGCCATGCAATATCGGGATACCAATTTTGTTTTTCAAAAACCAAATGTTAAACACACAGAAGGATAGTATAAGTAAAATGCGAATAGTAGTTCTAGTGATGTGTTCGCTAAGCATCATTTGAAGCTTCGAGATTTGGCGTGTTCTGTGTCCTTTTTTTAGAAATCCGTAACTCTGCTACTTCGAATCAGGCCCTGGAACACATTTGTTAAAAATAAAACTATAGTTTTAGTCAATTTTGATCGCAAAGCCATTATCAATTTAGAAATCCATTATTTTTACATAAGATTTTTCGAAATTATTTTTCCTTGCGTGATTCCATCTGTCGATGAATGACGGATAAGCCCTCTAAAATTTTGCTTTTTTTATCAGTTCTTTGCAGTACATCCAAGCAGCCGTCGAAATATGCGGAAGTGAAGCAATCCTTACTGTCGAAGTAAAAACGCAGCAAAAATATAAAATAAATACGGTAAATCTCATCAATGTATTTGCCTAGCTATTTTAATTTTATTAAAATTATTCTGCTCTTAATGATAGGATAAAGTGCAAATTTCTTACCGACACCCGCGATAAATTTCCGGTTCACGATAGAGATTGTAACAATCCCAGCATATTTCAGTGAATTCGGCATAAATATTCATGTCGTAAACACCACCACATTTGCTGATCTCGGTAAAAGAGTGCTTCGAAAGCGGATGCGGAAAGATGGAAAGCCCTGATGGAGGCTCGGCAGTACCAAGAGCTGCCATAGCCAGGACCAGCAGTCCAACGGCGGTGAGTTGATTTGATAATTTAAAAGTCATCACAATATTTGGATTTCAGAGCAACGTCGTACCTACGTTTCACAAATAACAAATATTAGCTATTCTTTAACCTTTTTTAAAGTCAAATTTTAAGTAACCTGATTCCGTTAAGAAACTCAGGTGGTATTACCTTTTGTAATTGTAAATTGGAAGTACCTTTCTTCGCCAAGATGCTCGAAACTTCTACGGTAAAACGAAACTCGATAGCAGCTTTTATAGTAGAGATCCGCCTCTGTAAAAACTAGCGTCGTTGTACAAGAAAATTGCCATACTTAACATAAGTTGCTTATTTTAGAATGCCCACCTATTCTTTCGTTTTCAATGGTGTACTTGATTTGTCAATTATTATAATCTGGAAGAAATTTAGTATTTAGGATGACCCTCCGTAGCCATCTCATCCTCGACTTCCTGCTGTTTACAAACGAAAATCTATTTGAAGACTAAGTGGGGGATCTTACTTGAAATATAGCTTTGAGCCACAAAAAAAAGAAACATCATTTCAAATCTTCATAGACGACAAGTAGACTAATTTAGTTGCTGACGAGCTTGATGAACCCAATTTAAAGTTCTTAACGAAACTGATTTGCAATTGTCTATTCGTGTTACTAAACGTTGCTAATAATTGGTTGATGGACGTTTTTCGCCAAAAACGCTCAATACGCCTCCGTAATATTTACCCTTTCACGTTACCAAAATACCGTGATATTTTTTTTTTTTTTTTTTTTTTTTGCACCTTGGTTTAATATTTGTTCTGTATGCAGCCATTGGTACGTTTACCATAAAGACTGGTATTATGGAACACGCTCTCCAATTCCACGAAGTAATTAAAATTTTACCTTGTCCAAAAAAGAGACATTTTTTAAATTCACCGGTTATCTAGCACCCATTTACTATGGGTTTTTATACTAACCTTTTGTGCCCGAAGTAAAGTACAGAAATGTCCAGTAAGATTCTGCTTATTATGGATAATAGGAAAAGTAAAGCCTGTGATCTTGATTCGACATTGGAATGAAATGAAGTTTTCTTTCGTTCAGCGAATTTTGAAGTCGAGCATCAATGCTTCGTTTTCTTCTTATTATTTTTTTATTTTTTATCTTTTCATCAGGATCACCATGTTTTAATTTTGCAATTTGCGCCAGAGTTCGCTGTTGCCGGAGTACTGCAAGTGCAAATTTCATCCGCCAGGTGGATCTTTCCACATGTGTAGCCGGGTTCTTTGACTGATGAGTGACCTGGGGTTTGAAGGATGACGTCTATCTAACAGATTTTTCGAAAAGTTTTTTCAGTTCAATCTAAAGTCGCTATAATATGAAGATCGCTGTGTTTTTTGTAAGCATTTATCCCTGATAATTTCTAATTTACGTGGGCTAATTTAATCATGGATATATTCGTAAATAGGTGTTTTGCATGTTGTTCTTTTGCTGTTGCGGGAAAAAAGCCGGGCAGAAATCCGCCCTCGATGAGATCTCTGACTTGAAAGAGTTCAAAAAACTTCTAAAAACACGAACAAGTGTATTAGTTTGCTTTACAAAATCTCTAAAAGAGTCTTCCAATGTCATTAAACAATTAGCTGAAGTGTCTGAGGCAGTTCGTGGAACTGGGACAATTGTAACGGTTGATTGTGGAGGGTAACAGTGGCACCTTGGGTTTAGTTATAATTGTTTCTAATTATAATTTTTTATTGCACAGTGAAGGAAAAAAACTTTGCAAGAGTTTGAAGATAAAACCAGAACCTTATATACTGAAACATTACAAGGATGGGGAATATCATAAAGATTATGATAGGAAAGAGATGGTCACCTCATTCATTGCCTTTATGAAAGACCCAACAGGTGATGCCCCATGGGAAGAAGAAGATTCATCGCAAGATGTCTTTCATCTAGCCAACCCCTCCGTATGTAGAATATTTTTACCCCTTTAATAAATTCTAATTGATGATCTATTCTGTTATAGAGCCTAGCAAAAATGTTACGAAAAGAAGAGAAGAAAGGCATTATGGTTATGTTCTATGCACCTTGGTGTGGATACTGTAAGTAAATCCTAAGAGCAACTTTCTGATGCTTTGAGTTTACTTTGAAATTCCTAGGTAAGAAAATGAAGCCAGATTATGCTCAAGCGGCTGCAGAGCTTAAGGGCCAGGCAATTCTTGCTGCCATTGATGTAAACCGGCCAGAGAATTCTGTTGTTAGAAAACAATACAACATCACAGGATTTCCCACCCTTTTATACTTCAAGTTAGTAGATAACTTTTTATTTACTTAAGAGTTTCAGCAAATTTGTCGCTAATTACAGGAATGGAGCAATGCAGTTCACTTACGAAGGGGACAACAATAGAGACAGCATCGTGAGCTTCATGCGAAATCCCTCAAAACCCACTGAAAAGCCAAAAGAACCCGAATGGTCCGAAATGGAGAGCGACGTCGTTCACTTGACGACGTCTACCTTTGATGACTTCTTAAAAAGCGAACCGTCAGCGCTTGTGATGTTCTATGCCCCTTGGTGTGGCCACTGTAAAAAGATAAAGGTAAAATATTTTCATCAACTCGATTCACATTTTTAAAAAAACTGTTTTCCTTCTCTTACTGTACCCGCTTTACCGCTGTCATTATTATTCATCGATTTACATATCCATGATATTATTTGAAATAACATAGCCCGAGTACATGGCCGCAGCCACCAAACTCAAAGAAATCGGAGTTTCTGGCAAACTTGTTGCCGTTGATGCTCAAAAAGAGAGCAGCCTCGGTAGCCGCTTTGGGATTCGCGGATACCCCTCACTCAAATATTTTAAGAATGGTGAAGTGGCGTTCGACGTTTCCCTGAGAGAAGAGGGTCCTATCGTCGACTTCATGAAAGATCCTAAGGAACCACCTCCACCTCCTCCCCCAGAGAAGCCTTGGAGTGAAGAGCCTTCAGATGTTGTTCATTTAAACGACGAAAACTTCAAACCGACCCTTAAGAAAACTAAACATGCTTTGGTCATGTTTTATGCTCCATGTAAGTTCCAAGATAATTTTTATGGCAATTATATGATAAAAGTCTTCTGTTGCGTTCGTCTTAGGGTGCGGACATTGTAAACGGGCCAAGCCTGAATATACAGCAGCTGCCGCACGTTTAAAAGACGATTACAAAGTCGTCTTGGCTGCAGTCGATTGCACGATCCAACAGGCGTTATGCAAAGTTTACGACGTCAAAGGATTTCCTAGCTTCATTTATTTCAATTACTTAAAGAACAGCCGACCTTACAGCGGAGGGAGAACGGTAATTGTTCCTAATGTGTGTTTCAGCGTAACAAATTTATCTTATATGTCATTACGTTCTAGGAATCCGAATTTGTTTCTTTCATGGAGGATCCTGATAATCCGAAAAATGGTTTGCCACCAGCACCTCCTAGCCCAGAGGAAGAGTGGGCTGGCCTGGATGGTTCGAAATATTTGCACCATTTGACAGATAGTAACTTTGACGAGTTCGTCAAAAAGAAAGATTCCGTGCTTGTTATGTTTTACGCTCCTTGTAAGTGTGGAGATAAGAATATCATGAAACATTGTCTATTTCAAATCATTTTACGTTTCATTTCTGATTACAGGGTGTGGTCACTGCAAGTCCATGAAGTCGGACTACGCATTGGCAGCCAAGAAGATGAAAGAGATGAATATTGCTGGTGAGTTAGTCACCGTTGACGCCACAGCTCAAACTGGTCTTCAAACGCGCTTCGAAATTCGTGGATTCCCAACCATCCGTTATTTCTACAAAGGCTCCAATTTATCGGCCTACGAGAGAAAGCGAAAAGCAGACGATATTGTCGATTACATGCGAAATCCTCCTCGCTCAAAGGATGAGTTGTAACCGGATGTCAAATTTAGACTCGTTTACTGAACTACTTTGGTAATGAAGCGTTCAGTTCAACATTTCCCTTTTCCCGATTGCTGAATCAGTTTATTCCAATGGATTGAATTGTCTCTCGAAATTTCTCGTTCGTACAGCCTTAACCTCATCCACACAGCAATTCTCGTTTTTCATCAAATAACTCTTCGTATTAGGCCAACCCCAAGTGGCAGCAGTGTTTCGCTAACCATATGTGATGTCGCATTCAGCGTTTGTTGTTGGTTTTATGGTTTAAGCCCTTACAGATCGCGTGCCCAAGTTATAAAATCGAGTTTGACATGTCGGTATTTATTGCCCTGTGTCTGTATAACTTGCTGGGCTGGCCGTCTTAAAGTGCCTTCAAAAAATGGAGCCATGGAAGTGCGGCACATGGATTAATAATAAGGAATGGTAAGTGGCTTTTTTTTCTCTCTCACCCTATGCTATCTATTTGTCACGCATGGTTTCTCTTTTTCTCACTTCCGTCTTTCTCTGTCGTGCAATAACGAGAAAGATAGAATCAATCTATGACTGCGCCGTTTGAATAAAAATAATCTTTGTTTTTTGGGTTGAATAATAATGGCATTCCAGATGATGACTGGCCGTCTTGTGACTACTATCCGTTCTAATGAAGGGAGAGTGATGTGTCGAGAGGAAAACTCCTTGTGAAGGACGTCTGCGAGATGAAAAGCAGGAGCAGCCCTATCTAATGATAAAATCAGATACTTGTCGGTCGATCCTTTTTTAATGAATTCGGGGCCATCTCTTTTTTTTTCTCGTCTCAATCTTCCCATAGTGCCGAGTCGAGGTTTCATGCAACAGTCAGTTAAATAGAAAAAATTCTCCATGGGTTTTTGTCTGCTCGCCTCTTGAGGACGAGTGTGCGTGTATGTGTGTTTGTTTGTCGAATGATGGTATGAACTGTGGCAGACCTCTTGCTAGAACGATGGCTGGCCGGCATAGCGCGCAATATTAATGTGGCGGGTTGGCGGATGGAAGGCAAAGGCGGGCTGTAACTGAAATCAAGGCGAGTATGGGCTGCCCCATCTTCTGGCGTTCGGTTGAGGATAACCTTCGCGACCTACCAGTACGATTACATGGTGGGCACACATAACCCCATCAGCTCTCCTTCCATCCACGCCGCGCCTTAAATCCCCCTATTCCTTCCTCCCGTCAACAAAACAAAAAAGGAAAAAAAAGAAAAACGGCGGCCTGGCTTTGGTTACGTCTGCAATGTCCTGCACTACTTTTAACTGTGAGTATGTATATATATATATTATATATGTATGTGTGTGTATATACTTCCTTTCTCGTTTTCTTTTTTTTTTTTTTGTCTTTTTTTTCCCCTTCTTTTCAAAACTCTTGTTTGTTTAAATCTGACGACTTTTTCTTCTATTATTTTCTTTTTAGTTGACGTCATTGGCGTTATAGCTAGTCTGTTAAACAGATTTCAGTTACTGTTGATTATTTCCCCCTACACACTTTCCACCAGTTAATCGCAACGCGGCCGGGAGGAGATCAACTTGGAAAAATAAATTGCGCTTGCATCTCTTAAACTTGTTCAATGAAAAATCATCGTTTTGCAATAACACCCGCCAGATGATGCCGGATTTCCAAATCAGGGTAACCATTTTATTTTTGATGACTTCTAACTTAAATCTGTCAATGAAATGTTTTTTTAAGAGACAGCGTTAAGGCGGCTAGTGAGATGTGCGCGAAATTTCATAAATTTATCAGAATCTTTCAAGAACTCTCTTCACCCGATTTGGCCGCAGATTTCGATCGGGGAACATCTGCTTGGATTCTAATGGCTCCTTTTTCTCGTTGGTCGTCGCGCTATCAACACATGGTCCATCCACGTCCAGTATTGTGTGTGTGTGGTTAAGTATCGCGTTACCCTGAAAAAAAATTTTTTTTTTTGAAAAGAAAGTCCGTCTGGATGTTGCTGCTACAGTTACTCGGTTTTCGGTTGTGGCATTGAAGAACGAAAGAAAAGGCGGAGAGCTGATTGAATTGAGTTTTGATAAACAATCGAACGAACAGTCTCGCAAAATGACGAATCAACTTTCGTAGTCGATGAATGTAGGGTAGCCGCAAAAATTTAAACCGTCCCAGATCGAAGATGGAACATTGTCCGAGGGCCAGTCATTGCGCCAATCAAAGAAGTACAACATTTTTTTGCAAGGAAAAATGAAAAGAAGAAAAGCATTTGATGCGGTATCTAAAATTGTTTCAAAAAACGATGAGATCGATTCTTTCATTTCAATGACCCGGCCCAAATTCAATCAAGGATCGTCGTTATCGTTAATTCTGCCGCAGCCATTTATGTCCGTCCCTCCGCTTGGCATTTCTCTTCTACATCTGTGTATCGTCAACAACGACATGAATTTTGAGCCTTGCACACCGAATCAAGACTCCTGGCCGAAATAGAAGTCGATTTTTGCGGCCATCTTTTGCTTGAATCTACCAAGAATCGTTGTATGGTGGTAGGAGGAGCAGTGTGATGGACAAAGTTCAAGCAGCACAACGCCAAGCGTTCTGGCTTGCAGCCTCGAAGATACGATAGCTGTCGGGATTCAATTCATTTCTGTACAGAGATAAGAGATCCGCAACTTCTTATGGGTCTCTTCGGTTCGTCCGCATTTGGCTGATGATGAGGGTCGCTAAAAAGCTCTCAACTCTTTTAAGACGATCTCTGCTTAGCTCATTAATGGACAAGGCCAGAGGCAGCTGCTTCGTTGATCATTGCGTTGGACCATATTCCTAATATTTCATGTCTATTCATTTCTACCATCCATAAAGCTGTGTCTCGTAGATCAGCCGCCGACCGGGATTTCTGGTAATCATTTCAACGACCTATCGTGGGTGGTGCAACCGACTTTAGAGGCTGGAAAACCAAAAAAAAAAAAAAGTGTACGAGTTGAATGGCCTAAGAAAGGATTTTGTGTGTGTTGCCGATAGGTTGACGGTGATGGGACTGGAGGCGACCCCGTCGGCCTATTTGAGGATTTCACCTCCGAAAAGCGATTGTACGAGAAGGCGAGGGCAGAAGATGAGAATATCGAGACGACGAAAGACGTAGCACGAAAGAAGAGAGGGGAGATGAATTTGGAAGTTGAAAAGGAAAAAAATAGAAACAGACGAAAAGAAAAAACAGGGAAAGAGTTCCAGCTTTTTAGAGAATAGAGGACGGAATCGAGTGGCAGTTGTTTCACCGATGGTGCCAGTGTTGGATGTTGCTGCGGCACTTGACAAAAGTTGCCACCACTGTTGCTGCTTCTAGTGCTGCTGTGGACGCGGGGCTACAGTGTGACCGATTGGTCCTTGACCAGAACACCCCAGACTAACATTCGTCTTTCCTCTTCTTGTTCTTCCTCGTCTTCGTCTTTTTCTTCTTCATATTCTCCTCCTCCCCGCTCCTCCTTCCTCTCGTGGTGTTGTGTCCTGTCGCATTTCGGGGGTTGCTGTGAGGGGTCTAGTATCCGATCCGCTCATTGATCAAGTCCAAGTCGCTCAGTCGCGTCCGTTGCGTCTGTGGCGGGCGGCTGACCAGTTCGCGCGTTGCGTCGTGAATATTTCAAAAAATACTTTGAAAAAGTCGTTTTCGGCGGTTAAGCGCCTTCAGTGTTCAGGCTTCCATCGAGCCCGGGATATCGTCGAGGGAGTCTCTCTCGCTCCAATCCTATCCTCTACTAACATCTCTTGTCTGTCTACCTAACAATCTATCTCTCTATTGGATCGAATTTGACCGATTGGTTAGTGTTTGGTTGGACCTTCCGTTGTTGCTGTTTGTCGTTTGTTTTTTTTTTTCGTTTTTTTTTTTTTCGCGGTTTAAAAAATTTCGTCCGAAGGCTGGAATCCCTTTCAGTTGAATTAGAAATATACGAACCACACAGTTCTGACGTGCCACAGCTATAGTCTCTTTTAGTGGGGGACTGGAGTCAACAGGACTTTAATCGCATTGAAGTCCCTCCTACCCGATTGAGGTACGGAGAATGGGAACCGGATCGCGGAGTGCAGGCCGCGATCCTTGGCCCACGCTGGCATCCATCGCGGCCATCATCTGCTGGATTAGCTGGATACCTTTGACTGTTCACTCCGCCCTGCCGCCTGGTATGAAAAAATCTTTTTACCTTTTTTAAAAATGTCTTTTGTTTTTTGCACAAATGTCTATTTAATTTTCGGCCCCATTACGCGATAATCGCAACACAAAAGAGGGTTGTTTTCTTGGCTCGTGGCTCGCGAGAGCTCGAATGTTGTCACGAAAGTGAATGAAAAACAGGGGACAATAATAAATTTGAGTCAAACGGTGTAAGCCCTAACGAGAAGGGCCGAAAAGATGTTAGTTTTAAGGCTCTCTCTATTTTTAGTCGGGCGTGAATATGTCCCCTCCGTGTCAAACGGTCGTTGCTTAACACAGCCAGATGTCGACTCGTCGTTTCACTCGTCCATGCTTTTTCTTTGCGTCTTCTACTTCAATACTGTTTTTGGTAACTCCCAGAATTGTCTTGCAGCTATGACGCCGAAATAGCTCTCGACACCCTCACCGATTCTCTTTGGAGGCTTTTTCTTTCTTTTTTTCACCCTCGTTTCGCCTTTTGTTTAGAAAGTCTTCAGAAAAATTCCCGTCGTGACGTGAAACCTGACGGATCACTTTATTGGGTCGTTTTGTCATTTAATTCTTTGGCTTTTCATCCTCTGATGTCCTAGTTAAACGATGACTTTTTAATGGCCGATTCTTTCTTGACCGTTTGGTGTTTTCAATTTTTGTGTTGAGACGCCGTTTTGATTTGTCTCGCGTCTGTTTATACGGTCGTGAAGGATCGTGAAAGACAAGAGGCGCCATTGATCAGCCATCATAAGCCGTTCACGTCTAGACGGAGATGACCTCTGACCTACCCGAAAGTCTCCAAGTTTCTCTCTTTCTCTCATTCCCTCTGAGCTGCGGATGAAAGGAACAAAAACAAAACTAGAAAAACAAAACAAAACAAACGAGACCAAACCAAACCAAAAAAAAAAAAATATTATAATGTTGCAGAGTGCAGCAGCGAACGAGCGTGATTATCGCGCCCATAGAGACGTTTCTCCTCCTCCTCCTGTCTTCCATCGGCCTCGAACATGTTCACAACATGTCCGGAACTTTGTGTTTCTTTTGCCGGGTAACTCTATCCGCTCTACTTTTTTTTTTTTTTTCTTCTTCTTCTTCTTATTTGTTTAATTTCCCTAACACCACTAACATATTAAGAGATTAATGTTTTCTTCTGGCCTCCTTCTTTCTCTTCTTGTTCATCACTTTTCTCCTTCTTCGTGTTTTGTTTGTGTTGTATCGTTGGTTCAGCTGGTCGATGATGGTGTAGGACTTGTAGTGGCTGTCGTTTGTTGGTACTGGTCCTGCTAAGTTTCTCGTGAAACAGTCGGTTGATAGTTTGTTTACCGAAGAGCTAAGGGCACAGGGATGAGAAAGACGAGACGGGAGTGAGTTCGAGAAATCTCTCTGCGCTCCCAAAAAGATGAGCGATGATTGAAAGCGTCTACATAAATATGTAACGAATCTCAGCTCAGCGGCACTAGTCAGCAAGGACCTTGGCCTCCTATCTCACATCGCACCCCACCTCCTCTCTGCTCTTAGCGCCCTTTTATTTTGGTTTCTCGCATCAACATCCCATCATCATCGTGATGCCGTGATCGTCCTATATCGTCCTCATCAGCAGCTCTTCAAATCAGGACATATCATCGTTATCCGTTCGTCCCCCCCTTTTTTTTATTCATAAAATTTCCGCTGGTGATGTAGTCGCTTTTTAACGTACTTGTTAACTCTCACGGAAAACGTGAAAGTGAAATGACAGATGATAATGATGATGACGGCTGTTAAAATAGGAACTATCTCGTTCAGCAAGACAGTAAGAACAACACACATGTTCAGGCTGAAGCAGACATCACCCAAAACCATATATACAATACAGGACATGTGTAAATGCTGCAAGTAGACTGCTGAAACTTAACAAGTTGTTTGTCAGCTAGCGTATCAGTTAAATTGTACAAATGCCATGTATCCCGCTCGAGAACGTTTCTTGTTATCAACATGTCTCACAGTAATTTGATGCCGTTGAAACAGATGCGGCAGATTTGTTGGAAGCTGTGGGCATTAGCCAACTACCCTTGGGTGTAGTAAATACTACGGGTATTTGCGATCAGAGGGCGGTAGCTATCGATGACGGAATTCCCGTCTACGGACGAGCTGATCAAGCCTATCGGCTCACCCAGAGAGCCGTTCTCACCGTTTCCACCGCTCAAGTCTTCCAAGGTAGGCTGTTGGATTTTCTTTTTCTTACAAAAACAAATTCCCCAATTTGGAAGAAGGAGAAATGAACAAATTGCATTGCACCGACAGAGGGATTCCCCGATGATCTGAGCATCGTTGCCACGTTGAGACCGGCCCAGGGTATCAATTCTGTTCTGTTTGCCGTCTACAGCGACGCCGGTGATGAACAGTTGGTCGTTTCGGTTGGCAAAACCGTGACGCTAACCTATCAAGAAGGCGATGATGAAGGCAACAGAAGTCCACCTCTCCAAGTCGATTTTGGAGTTCGGATGAACGACGGAAAGTCAGTTCATTTCCATTGAAGTTTTGAACGCTCTCTTATTATCACCTCTTTTTTTATTTGTTAATCCACAGGTGGCATCGCCTGGGCATTAGCATTAAAGGTAATGTCGTCACCCTCATCAAAGACTGTGAGCAGCAAGTGACAAGGCCGTTGCCAAGGCAAGGGCAGAAGTTGAGCAGCTCAGGCATTATCCTCATTGGGCAACAACTCTTGGATGAAAGTTTCTATTCGGTACGTGAGTGGGAAGTTTCTGTGTGCGCACGCAGTTGCATATTATAACATTTGCGGACACATGTTTGTATACCAAGATCGATTGCCATTTAATCATTCAATTTTTATTACAGGGAGATTTACAACAATTGATTTTGGTACCATCACCCGAATCAGCTTACGAAGTTTGCAAACAGTTTATGCCAGACTGCAGCAAACCTGTTGGCAAAGTGGGCGATTCAGGCCGTAACGGCGCATCATCTTCCAACACAAAACGGCAACTTCCTCTGAGTGTAACAGCCTCCGCTGGAGCCGAGACCCTGGTTTACGCCCAAGCTCCAAATGGAAGCTTCGTGGTGAGTTGAAATTTGTGCTAGATGATGAACATCGATCAACTGATTGCGATTTATTTTGATTCGTCAATGATTGATGTCAATCTTTGCTTGCTAGGAGAATGAAGGATCTGGGGATGGTGTTGGTATCGGCGGAAACAATGGCGGCAATTATTATTTGCCAGGACCACCAGGACCAAGAGGTTATGCTGGGCCTCAAGGTCCGCTTGGTCCTCGTGGTCAAAAGGGTGAGCCCGGACGCGATGGATTGAATGGCAATTTAGGAATCCAGGGACCACCAGGCCACGTTTTCATGATTCCGGTTTGTGATTCTATTTTTTCTTTTTCTCCTAAAAACTTCTTTTCATTTTCATGGCTCATTTTATTTTATTTTTTTTTAAATACGCTTTCAAATTTTTACACAGTTGAGTCTTCAAGGCAACGAAAAGGGACCGGATGCCCAAGCTGAACAATTTCGCCAGATGCTCTCGCAACACATGGTTTCGAAACAAATGACTTTGCTAACTCTGAAAATGTCTTTTAACAACTGTCTTTCCTTCTACTAACAGATGGCCATGCAAGGCTCTCCTGGACCGCAAGGTATGACTGGTATTCACGGCCCCACTGGCCCACCCGGATCGGAAGGTCAGAAAGGAGAGCCAGGAGATACAGGAGAACCGGTAATTTGTGTTGTTGTTTCCTAATGTTCTTTCGATCAAATACATTTCCCTTTTATTTTTTTGCATTAAGGGTCCTCGAGGTCTTCGTGGTATGATGGGTCTACCAGGCCGGGAAGGAAAACGAGGGCGACCTGGACGTGATGGTGAGCGTGGTTCCACTGGTCCACCAGGAGTCAAAGGCGAGCAAGGCAATCCAGGGACTTCTTGGTTTGCCCGGCGAGAAAGGAGATCGAGGTGAGATCGGTAACACCGGAGATGTCGGTCAGCCCGGACACGACGGCCAACAAGGTGAAGACGGACCGGCAGGTTTGCCTGGTATGCCCGGTGAAATGGGTCCACGAGGATTCCCCGGACAGAGAGGTTTTCCTGGTCTTCCTGGACCTCCAGGAATTCCTGGTAGTGAAGGTATTACTGGTCCTAAGGGAAACACTGGTCCGTCTGGAGGACCCGGAGCTCCAGGTCAAACCGGACCCAATGGTCCTATTGGCCCACCTGGACCGCAAGGAGTTCTAGGACCACCTGGAACAGCTGGTCCTAGAGGAAAACCCGGTTTGCCAGGTTTACCCGGAGCTGATGGTCTGCCAGGACCGTCTGGCAATCCTGGAAATCCCGGATCTAAAGGTGACACTGGAAGCACTGGAGCTCAGGTAAAACATCGAACATCATCTGCTCATTTCTGTAAACGGTTTTTGCTTAACCCATTTATTTAATATTCGTCCAGGGTCCAGTTGGCTTCCCTGGTGTTCGAGGACCAAAAGGTGACCAAGGTGCGCGCGGACCATTGGGAGAGAAAGGTGACAAAGGCGACAAGGGACATGACGGTGAGAAAGGTGATGTGGGTCAGAAAGGCGAACGAGGACCGCAAGGCCTTCAGGGTACTGCCGGTTTGGAAGGACCTGAAGGACCCAAAGGTTTCGAAGGCCCGCGAGGTGAAGCTGGACCACCTGGCCCGACGGGAGAGAAAGGAAAATTAGGCGTTCCAGGTTTCCCTGGATATCCCGGACCACCTGGCGAAAAAGGAGACAAAGGCACACCAGGACGGCCTGGCACACCGGGCGATAAAGGAGACCGAGTATATTCTCCGAATGGCTGATTGTTACTTTCTTGTTACAAATGATTGGCTTATTATCTTAACTGATCTGTTCCATAGGGCAACACTGGAACTCCAGGAGAACGTGGAGAACAGGGTCCGCGTGTGAGTTCAAATTCAAAATGAAATTGAATCAGTTGAAAACATCAAAGTCTGACCAACTATCCAAACAAAAAAAAACTACAGGGTTTCAGAGGATCCCGCGGCCGTACGGGCAAACAAGGCGTCACAGGACCTAAAGGTGACACTGGACAGCCCGGCCCACCAGGCACACAGGGAGAGCGAGGTCTACCCGGAGCGGAAGGAGTCCGTGGACTTACCGGACAACAGGGTCTTCCTGGAATTCATGGCAAAGATGGCGTAGCAGGACCACCGGGCGAGCGTGGACCACCAGTAAATCAACGAATATTCTTCAATTGAAATCTCCTTCTCGTTAGTGTTTGGACTACCTTATACTGTGTCCTGTCGTTTTTCCTTTCCAATTAGGGTCAACCAGGTGCTGATGGGCCAATTGGAGCTCCCGGAGTAGTTGGATTACCGGGTCAAACGGGTGAGGGAGGTCCCACTGGAGAACCTGGTGAAGCAGGTCCTCCTGGTGCCCCTGGTGAGCCTGGACATTCGGGTGATGCCGGTAAAGAAGGCCCACAAGGACCCCCTGGTCCCCAAGGCAAGCAAGGTCCCATTGGTCCATCCGGATTGCCAGGTTTCCCCGGCGAACGAGGTCTCGCGGGATTACCAGTGAGTTTAAATAGCGTTTAATCAATAAGAAAGGGATGTACTGATTCAAAATTACTTTGTTCACCTTGGTGCGATGTAGGGTATGCCCGGACTTAAAGGAGAAATGGGTCCTGTTGGACCAGCTGGCCCTGCAGGAGACAAAGGTCAGCAAGGCGAATCTGGAAAAGAAGGACCCCCTGGTCCTGAAGGAAGAGCAGGTCAACAGGGAGCTGTTGGACCTTCGGGTGCCAAAGGTGACACCGTAAGTAATCGATTCCAAAACTTCCTTTGCTTGAACCGATAATAAGTTGTTGCATCTGATATCGTTTATCAATTTTATTCTTATTTCATCCATGAACCGATAGGGAGACCCTGGAATTCCCGGTCCAACTGGAAGAGATGGACTTCCGGGACAACGCGGTCTGCCAGGTCCACCAGGACCCATGGGTCCGCCGGGTGAAGACGGTGACAAGGGAGAACCAGGCAAACCCGGTGAGAAAGGATTTAAAGGAGGAAAAGGAGATTCTGTAAGTTGCCACAAAATCTATGTCAACTGTCTGTGTCTTTTACTTTTCTTGTATTTATTAGGGACCTCCTGGTCCAAACGGCAATCCCGGTTTACGCGGAGAAGTGGGACCTATCGGTCCACCCGGAGAAAGGGGACCCCCTGGTGACATTGGACGACGAGGTGGCAAAGGAGAGGACGGACCTCAAGGCCCTGGTGGACCACCTGGTCCTATTGGTAATCAAGGTCTTCCCGGCCCGGGTGGAACTAAAGGAGAGAAGGGTGATTTTGGTCAGAAGGGACCAGTCGGACCTCCTGGTACCCCCGGTGAACAAGGAGCTACTGGTACAAAAGGTGTTCAAGGTTTACCTGGCGCCACGGGACCAGAAGGTCCTCAAGGACCTAAGGGTGAAACTGGAAATACTGGACCACCAGGTCCTCCTGGTCAAGATGGAGCTCACGTAAAACATTATTTTCGAAAGCATTCGGCGAATCCTAAAAAAACCCAAACACAAACTGATTTTAACTGAACTGGTTAGGGTAAACGTGGACCAGCTGGACCTAAAGGCGAAGAAGGCAAACCAGGTATACAAGGCTCACCCGGACCGCGAGGTGTCGCTGGTCCCGAAGGACCCAAAGGAAGCCCTGGCAATCCAGGCTTCCCTGGACCGAATGGTGAGGCTGGTGAGCAAGGACCAAAGGGAGAACCAGGCAAAGATGGTTTGGACGGCAAAGCGGGCGAAACGGGTCTTCCAGGAGAAGCCGGTGCTCCGGGCAAAATGGGTTTGCCAGGCTCACCGGGCAAGCCTGGACCGGAAGGTCCTGCCGGTGTTCAAGGCAACACTGGCCAACCTGGTGACAAGGGTGACATCGGCCTTCAGGGCTTACCTGGACCCCAGGGTTCGCCAGGAGATCAGGGTGTTCACGGCCCACAAGGACCTCCAGGACTCCGAGGATCTCCCGGACCCGCGGTACGTTACCACCCATTAAAAAAAAAAAACCTGATTTGATCATTTAACCAAATTTTGTTTTAATATTAGGGTGACGTTGGACCTCCAGGCAAACCCGGCAAAGCCGGTAATCCTGGACCCAATGGTGAAGCTGGTATAAGAGGCGAAAAGGGTGATCGCGGCCGACGAGGACCTAAAGGACATCGCGGAGAACTTGGAGCTGCTGGACGTAAGGGAGAAGTGGGAGAGAAGGGTGAGGCTGGTGAACGCGGAACTCAAGGTCCCGTTGGACCGAAAGGAGAAGCGGTAATCTTCTTAAACTTTGATTAGTTCGTAGATTTAACGTGGAATGCTCAAATCCTATTTTGATGTGGACGTGTAGGGACCACTTGGTCCGATGGGTCAAAAAGGAAATGACGGACCACAGGGCTTGCCCGGTCTTGAAGGACCACCAGGACCTAAAGGAGCCGAAGGACAAACTGGTAATTTTGTGCATCCAATTTTCACGATTTAATTTGGTCTTTAAAAAAAAAAAAAATTATTATTATTCAATAATTCAGGACCCAAGGGAGATTCTGGACCTTCCGGACCTCCTGGACCTCCTGGTCCACCAGGAGAGCTGCCTCTTCTGCCTCCAGAATTACTCTTCCAACGAGATAGTCCAGCGACACCTGCCGGACGCAGGAAACGTGACTCAGCCGACGGAGAAGAAGAGTTCGACGATCGCTATAAGCGCGCAGTTGGGTAATGAACGTCCATTTTGGAATGTTTGCATAATTTTTTGTTTCTTTGTTTTAAAAAATAAGAAAAAGAGCAAAGAAAAACTTGTTTTGCTGACAAGTTCCCTATTGAATGATTGATATTTCCTGATAGTGGCAAGCCGGACGACGGACCGAAAGAGGATTTGAACGGCAAACTGTTGGACATGTACAGTTCGATCTACACGATGCGACAGGACTTGGAGCGCATCAAGAAACCGCAAGGCTCCAAAGAGAATCCGGTTCGGTCGTGCAAAGATTTGTACTTTGGCCATCCTCAATTCAAAGACGGTAATGATGAAGAACACCAAACAATTTCAGCATTGCCCTTCTCTCGCTGAACATAAAATGTTGATCTTGTATGACAATTTCAACATGGCAAAACAATGCCGACAAGGGCCCGAAAAGCGAGACAAAAAAAAAATGCATAAAACAAAAGAAAACACTTTTAATTGAATACAAACTGGTTGGCAGGTTGGTACTGGATCGATCCCAACTTGGGCATGCCGGACGATGCCATTTACGTCTTTTGTAACATGACTGGCTCGGGCGAAACTTGCGTCTACCCGGACCTTCAGTCGTCCAAAATGCCCAACATTCCTTGGCGCAAGGAGGTCGGCGGCAAAGAAGAGTGGTACTCGAACATGCGCGGCGCTTCCAAAGTGACGTACGAAACGGTGGGCGTGGTCCAGATGACCTTCTTGCGCCTGTTGAGTCAAAAGGCTCATCAGAATTTCACCTTCACCTGTGTCAACTCGGCCGCATGGTACAATCAACGTACCTTTAATTACGATCAGGTATGTTAAAGGCATTCATTTTGTTTTTCCTTGTCCATCTTCTTCTTTTGTCTTTATTGAATGTGGCTCGTCATTTCGTGACCGGTGTATATTAAACAACTTGATTCCATCCATATCTGTTGTCACGAACAGGCCATCAAGCTGCTGGGCGATAACGAACAGGAATTCAGCGCCAAAGGAGTCAGACCCAATGTCATTTTAGACGGGTGCAAAGTACCGTTTTTTTTTTTGTTTTCTTATTTTATTCTTTTTCGAATCATTTTACTTTGATTGTTGTCCACTTTGACGTCCATCTAGAATCGCAAGGGCAGCAGTAAAACTGTGTTCGAGATCCGCAGCGACAAGCTGGGCCAGTTGCCCATCATCGACTTCTTCCCGGTCGATTACGGTCAACCTCACCAGGCCTTTGGTTTCGAAGTCGGTCCCGTCTGTTTCAAATGATCGCATTCGTTCGAATTTCGCAGCGAATCAACGCCCATCAACTTAATCCAACCATCACCAACAACAATAAGCTAAACGACAAAGTAACGACGGGCCAAAATGACGACGACGACACACACATGCACACACACACACACAGAAATATTTACAAACCATACAAACCCAGTGGAAGAAAACCAAACAAAAAAAAAAAAATGTTTTTCTCACACACAAATCAACCGGCGCAAGATGATAAACCATTCGGATTTATGGTCGGTTCTTTATCTCTCTGATTTTTTTTTTCTTTTTCCTCGCCGGTTTTTCATTTCTTTTCTTTTTTCTTCTTCCATTATTTTTATTTTTTAATATTTTTATTTTTTTTCCCCTTTATAAATATTCGTAAAAACGCTTTGAAAACACACAAACATCCTTTCTGGTTCCCGATTCCGGATGACTGTTGACTGACTGACGTTCATTGACCGAAAGAAACACACACACACACGTAGATCCAACCAAACATACGCTCTCAATCAACTGCGGCCTTGATGGTTTTCTTTTTCTTCAGAAATTCTCACGACATGAACGAAGAGAAAAGCTTTTTACAACACGGACACAAAAACACCTTCTTTCCATTAAATTTTCGCATTCTCTCTTTGACGATTCGATGTGCCACCGTTCTCTCTTTTTTTTTTCACAGTCTTTCCTTTCTCTCATTTTTTGTTTTGTTTTTTATTTTTATTTTTTCACTTTCTCTCTCAATGACTTTGTCTCTTTTTTAGATTTTCATGGATTGACCACACCTTGTTTTATTGTTTTTATTATTATTTTTTTTTTCGCTATCAAAAAATCAACACATACATTACAAAAAACCGAGTGATTTCAAATGACACATTTATAGATAGGTCGGGCTATTTTAGTGGAAACCACAATGTCACTCACAAAACCCATAAAAAAAAAAACAAAAAAAAAACAAAAATATTTTCAAAAAAGAAATTACTTGATGGAATCTGTAGATGTGTACAACCTAAGCGAAAAGATTTCAATTTTTTCCTCTCTCTTTTTCTCTCTGTTTCTCATATTATACTTTTGGCGTGGGGGGTCTGACGACAGCGCAACAACACTTTCAAAAGAAAAGAGAGAAAAAAAAAAAAAAGAAAATCACTGCCACAAAATATATTTTAAAAATTTGTTTTGTTTTGCCACACACATTTTGTAGAGCCCGCCGCAGAGCAGACGACCAATTCTTTTTTACTATTCTCTCTTTCTATTACGTTTCGCCCTTTTTACATCCTTCATTTTTATTTTTAAAAAATTTGTTAATGGATGCCAATCATGTATCGTGTTTATTCTCTCTCTCTCTCTCTCTCTATCTCTCTGTGGCTGCGAGCATTTGATTTGAATTTGATTTTTTTTGCAACAACAACAACCAATAACAAGCTGTGTCTCATTGTTCTCGTAAATTTTTTCTCTCTCTCATCTAGGGGGTTCAAGGTGGAAAGGAAAAATTATATGATTTGCGCTTTTTGTCAAAAAAAAAAATGTGTCTGGTCTGATGAAACAATCTTTTTATATACATTTTCTGTTTTTTTGCCTTATATACACAGCCTAACTCTACACACACATTACCCATAATAATAGTACTATATGCTACTATGCTGAGTACAGCATTTTCGCCTTTGATTTTGCCGCTAGGAAATAGGTGATTAAAAAAAAAAAAACGAATTATTTTTCGCGTTCGATTGTAGATGTAATATTTTCGAGACTTTCTTCTGTCTACTTGCTGCCCTTATCGTATTTCCCACCTTCTCTGTTTCGTAAGAAAGAGTGGAAGCCCACTCTTAATTGCGTAACAGTGTTCCTTTCAGCTGATAATGCCAATGTATTGTATAGCCATGACGTCATCCTTGTTGAAAAAATTATCCTTGCAAAGGATTCTTTTTGTTTTTTTCCGTAGGTACTGGAACTTCTCTCTCTCTCTCTCTCTCGGGTCATAACTAGAGGCTCGCGCAGGGCATTAGAAGAGACCACACGGCCATTATTACTTAGCGAGATGTAAGCATACTAAGGGCGTTGGTCGTCTTGTTTTTATTTGATACATGTTCCAGTGTTACAGGAGCGTTCAATTTGAAGGGGAGTGGAAAGAGAACACGCCAGGAGGGATCGATTTTCAAAACGGGAGGCAAAAACTAGCCAACCTACACCTTGTTGCAAGCGCGCGCTGTCGATTTTTTAAAAGCAACTTGGCAACGTTTCAGGTAAGCATTAGCCCGCACAGCCTTAGGGAACAGCAGGGAGAAAAGAAAAACCTTTGCCTTGGCTCGAGCAGACAGCAGCAGACAGCTCACAAGAGAGAAGCTTAGTGGTGGTGTGTGCTTGATGTGTGTCTGTGGTTTGTTTCACTGATTGCTGTAGTTTTTTTTCTTCTTTTATCATTGTGTATTGTTTGGTGTTTATTGTGTTGTGTCTGTCGAATTGACGAACACGTTGAAAAAGGAGCAATCAGACGACAAACAAGTTCAAACTCGAAATTGAAAAGAAGAATGTCTCCTCGGTGTGAACGTTGAAAACACAAAACAAAACAAAAGCCAATGAGCGTCGGTGTGTGTTCTTTGTCAATCCGTTGACCGCTTCAACAGACACAGAGACCACAGTTGACTTTTTCGGCCCGACACTTGACAGAAAAAAAAGAAAAGTCGACAAAGTGGAAGAAGTTTTGGATGACGCCATTGGACTGTTTTGCAGGTGAGTTATCACCCTTTTTGTCAACCTTTTTTTTATTTTATTTCTCTCTTGTTTGGCTTCCCCAAAAGAAGAACAAACAGCAACGCAAACTCTGTTGCAACGAAATTTTGCAATCGTTTGCGTGTGTGCCGTTTTTGAGCAACATTTTCGCTTGTTCGTTGTGCCATTTACCGGGACTGCATTTTTTCTGGTTTTGAACTGTGTGCAACGAAAAGCAAAGCTGAAGTGAATGGTTGTTAATTAACTTTCCATAACGAGCGTCTCGCGTTTCCTGGTGTCATGGGTGGCCATCAGCTATTAATGACGACAGAGACCATTAACAACAAGGGCTCGGACATGACGAAGAAGGTGAAGGTTTTTCCTTTTTTTTTTTTTTTTCACTGTCCACCATTCTCCCCTGTTATCGGTTGATGAGCTTTCAATGGTGTGTGCCATGCCGTACAATGTCACCAAACTATCAACGAAAAAGCAGGAGGGGCCAACACGTCCTTGGCAAGGTTAAGAAGCCACACACAATCTTCTGGCCTCCCCCATTTTCTTAGCAAAATAGAAACGAAAAATAACAGTCGGTGAAATGTCAAACGTCATCAACTTTCTTTTTCTTTTTTAAAGGTCGTAATTCTTTTTTTAAATGATTTTATTTTGTTTTGCAAAGAAAGCCTGTGGTTTGCCCGTTATTTCTTTTTAGAGAAATCATTCAAACAGACAGACGGGCAAGACTCGGCGTGATTTTCTTTTTGAGGTGAAAAAGATAAGTTGTTCTTCTTCCTGGTTTGGGTTCAACCGTTGCCACCTCCTTCCTTTTCTCTACACACACATGTTTGCCCGTGCCGAGAAGCGAATGTGAGAGAGAAAGAGGATAGACGCGTGAAAAAGGGAAGAGAAGAGGGGAGCCAGTGGGGTGGGCTGGTGGTAGTGACGGCCGTGTATTCGGGAAGCGACCTTGACGACGACCTTCATCGTCCTTGTGCTTTTCCTAATCCATTCCGACTCTCCCGACAAAAAAAAAAAAACGAAAGAGAAAATATCAACACACGCACTCTCACGAAAAGATGAAAGAATTTTGTGTCTTGTTTTTTTTTTTTTTTTTTCGTTTTGACAAAAAAAATATAGGAAGAATCAAATATGTTGTAGTCGAATACCTCATCGAACAAACACCCCATCACCCAACTATTACCAGTTAGTGGGTGTGTCTTGTGTATGTAATTCAATCAAACCGGCGTTGTTTTGAGTAAAAGTTTTTTTTTTTTTTGCTTTTTAGCGTCGTTCGTTTCGTCTGTCGATCAGACAAACACGTTTTTGTTGGTAGAACAGCACACCTTTCCAATCGTGTTTTTTTTGTGGTTTTATTTCGTACTGTCGCGACCCTCAGTTAACGATCTTTTCGTATTTGGGTAAACAATTTTCAATTCATTATTATTTGTCATGCTGGAACTAAGAGAAAAGACAAATGGTGGATTGTCTCGTTCACTCGACAGATGGCAGTGCATGACATGCCTTTAATCAGCCTGGGAAAAAAATGGTTAATAATAAATCGAGGGGATAAATAATAGTTAGTGACTGGTAAATGTGGCCTTCGCTCCCACTGACGAAATAATAAAAAAAAACCCATTCTATCAAGTTGATCAATATTTGCGAATGGAATTCTTAAATATTTGGAGTGATAATGCAAAATAGGAAAATGGAGGACTTGTGCATACTCAACGAATGCCATTGTTACTTGCTATATAACTATAGATATGATTTATGAAGGTGATTGTTGGCGGCATGGAGCACAGGTGTGCAACCCTCTGGCTCTTTCTTTAATAATCACTCTCGAGAAAAACAAAAAAAAAAAGAAGAAAACCTTCAGTTCGTTCGCGGTACGAGTGTTGGGAACCCGCTACTATTCCAGTACTATAGATGTCTGTTTGGGGAAGCTTAGAACACACCGCCTTCTCTTTCTCCTCCAGTTCGGTCACTATTATTTCGCCAAAGCTGTGTGGGCCCTCCAGTCATTGTTATCCTTTTTAAAGATTATTATTTATTATTGCCTAGTGGAATGGTAAGAAAGAAAAAGAATGCATTGATTTTCTGTCGTTTCTTTTTTTTTCATGTGGATATAAAAAGAATCAACTCGAGGAGAGCTACATATTGAGATTAGCCAACTAGCCAATGGAGAGTGGTTTCACCTTGGTAACCAGGTTACCACATTTTTCTCTCTTTTTTCTTTCCCAATTCCATCTGTTTTTTTTTTTCTTTCTTTCTTTTCAAAACACACAGAGAAAAAAAAAATCTTATTGCGTGTGTTTTTTTGTTTTGTTTGTTTGTTGCCTTTTTGGCGTGGGCTTGTTAATCAACAGACGGTCAGGAATCTCGTTCGTTCGTGCGAGATTCTTTTCTTTCGTAAACCTGAAAGAAGAAAAGAAAAAAGTCGTCGCTCTTGCTACACCTGTGTCTGCAAGCAAAAGAGAAGGAATCATTTGATTTCAACAAGCACACCTTTGGTGGTCTTTTTCCTTTCCCTCCTTGTCTCGTGAAAGGGGGGGTTCGAGAAGGAGAAAACATAGAAAACACATCGAAACAACATTTTTTCAGTCTTTTTGTTCGTCTCGTTTCTTTCCTTTTTGTTGTTTTATCTTTGGCATCTGTCATCTTCCCAACTGTGCTCCTCTTCTTTTGTCTTTCTACTTGTCCGGTTGAGCCACACATTCCTCTTCGTGCAAGAGCTCAATGGCCGTCCCGTGAAGAGTCACGTGTACGCACCAACATCTTGAGAGAGAAATGTTCGATTATCGATTGAATCCCCCCCTTTCTTTTTCAACGTTGATTGACGGATTTTTTATTTTAATTGCAGACCAGGCCAATGACGATTGTTTTTTTTTTTATAATAATTTTCCTCCGTGGTCGGAATGAGAGACCCGATTTTTCTTTTTTTTCCACATGGCGCTGGGCCAGGGCCCCACACACACGCACTGTCGGTTGCGTTGTTATACGTGTTGCGTCACAACACAAGGTCGGATGAACGAGCTCCATGTGATACGCTGTGTCGAATCGGCCTTGGGGTTTTTTCTTTTTGTCTGCACCAGTGTGTGTAAGCTAAGAAGAAGAAGAAAAAAGAAATAGAATTTCCTTTTTGTTTGTCGAAGTTTCGTTTTAAAGGCAATTTTTTTCCTTTTAAATATGTCATCCGGATACGATGAATTGTATTTTTTGTTGTTTTCAAATATGGCTTTAATTGGTGTTATTGGATGATGACGTGATGATGATAGTTCCAGAGACTCATTTTTTTTCTTTCTGTGTGTGTGTGAAGGGGGTTATGATTATTGTTTTTATAATAATACCTTATCATATCGTGTTGATCATGGCCATCATCCAGCTGTGTGTACGGCTGGACGAGTTCCAAGAAGGCGTGAAATGCGCAAAGAAACTTGAAAATCGACTTATGCGATGCTGAGATGGTTGGCCGATCTGATCGAAATGCTCGTCGCGTTGGTTTAATAATTTTCTCCATTTTCCCGCTAGTTGACGAAATGTCGTTCAGCGTGATTGTTACGCATTGACGTTTTTTGTTTGTTCAATTCTCACGAACAGTGAAGAAAATAAAACAGTTTTTTTTTTTTTTTCGTTTTGCGTGAATTTTCGTTACTGCCTTGCCTGCTGGCAGTTCACGTCCTCGTCGCGTCCTTGTCCGAGGTTTCGTCTTTGTGGACAGACGGCGCCGGCGGTCGGTGACTGTCGTGATCGACGGACGCACGGCCTGACTCATTTCTCACTCGCAAAACATTGTTTGTTTTTCTATTTTGGCCTTCCTTGTTCGTTTTTGATGCATTTTTTTTTGGGGGGGATCGCTGTTTGAAGCGATTTGCCGAAAATGTAGCTGATTTTTTGTTTGTTGGCCGTGACTCGATTAGTGTGTTGTGATATCGGCAGACGCCTTCATGCTGGGCTCGAGACAATAGCAATGAATGCAAGGTCGATTATCTCCCGCGGTCGCAATTTTTTTCGTTCTTTTTCTTGAAAGGCCGGGCTTAACTACACACCGTAACTAGCTCAGGACACCTGGTCAGGCATCATCATCGTTTGGCCACCTGCGAAATCATAATAACAACACGTACCGATGGGGCGTTTCTCTGTTTTCTTCGTCCATTCCCGAAACCGTCCCCCTTTTCTTCTTTCCCTTTTTTTTTTTTTGTTTGCTGAATGGCGGCGTTGAACGAAGCAAATAGAAGAATGGAGGAACGGGGAAAGACGAGAAAAAAAAAATGGCCATCACGAATGTGAACGAGGCCATTGATGGGGTCCACTTTTTTTTGTTGTTGTTGAATGGTACCTAAAGCGACAAGAGAAGAAGAAAAAAAAAAAAGATCTCATTTTTTTTTTTGCGAAAAAATAAATCGAGAAATAACTTTCGGGATTTTTGATGAACAAAAAAGAAAACGAGTTATGTAGGAGGGCTATTCACGCAACAATGGCGTCTTCTCCCTGTATTTTATTTTTTTATTTTTATTTTTTTTTTTTTGAATATATCAACCTGTCTACTTGTAGTATCTCCCGCTGGTCCTTTTAAAAGAAAAGAAATACCCCCCTCTTAGTCGGACGAAATGCATTTTGATTCTTTTCTTGTTGCCGGACCCTATATCACCACTGTGATGCGATTCTAACCCTTTCCATCTTCTTGTTGTTATTTGTTCTTTTTTTTTTTTTTTTTTGACTCAATAAGGAGCTCCGAGTATAGTGGACTTTTTAAAGCGGCGGACAGTTTTGGTAAAAGGCGCCAAGATTGCCATGCCCATCATTTTGTGTCGCGTCGTTGTTGTTGTTCCTTGTTTTACTTGTTTTCGGGCAGACGGCCGAACCCACGATCTTTGATTTGCTTTTTTATCTGTAGACTTTGGGTTTTTTTTTTTTTTAATTCAATTTTCCCCCGTTCCTTTCAGGGGAGGGTGGAAGGGGGGTTTAAATTTCAATCTGCCGGGATATAGATGCCTTTAGGCGGATTAGATTCCCGCATGAATAGCAAAGCAGTAGGCCTCTATCAAAAATGTCCCATCGTGAAAACAAAAGAAGAACATATTTTTTCTTTTCATTTGTTCACCACTTTTGGGTCCAATGTCCATTAGTCCTTTCATGTCCGAGTCCATTTGGTGTGTAACTCTGCAACCTTGAAGTCGATTTGAGGGATTTCTGTGAGAAGAGTGATTCGACCTTGTGTCCAACGACTTGATGAGGCGACAGTAAAAAGGAAAGAGAACACACGAAACAAACGCAAGGGAAAAATTAAAGCTTTAAACACACAATGAGTTTCTTTGAAAATTTGTGCAGCGTGAAGAAATTTTCTTTTTCGGTGAAAAAAAAAATATATTGAAATGTATTTCTCTCGTGAACATGTCAGGCGTATAGTAACGGGAAATTCACGCATCAAGAGAAATAAAAAAATTAATGAAATACATACATATTTTTTTAAAACAATAAATGTAATTTATTTCAAGTTTGGCAAAGTAGAAATGAAAAAGAAGAGGGAATTGCTTGTAACGGATGATGCAATCTTTGTGCACCGAACGAACCCGAGAGGATTTTTTTTTTACCTGTCGCCTCGTGTGTGTCGGGAGGCTCCCGGTTCCGCCATCTTTCCGTTTAACCTTTCGCATTTATTAAAATTCTTCTTGTTCGATTATTTATAGTTGAAATGCAAATGGTACGTCCACGATATTAAACGTTTTTTCATTTTTTTTTATTTTGCTCTTGTCGTTTTATGTTTGCGGGCTGCACCGCCACTAGAGTTGCGCTACGTGATGAATGAGAGAAGTGAACAAACAAAAAACAAAATTTCAGCTAGCATTGACGTTTATTCATTTCTTGTCTGCTTTTCGTATTTTTTTTTACGACTTTCTGGGACGGCGAGATTACGTGTGGTTTGAAAAAAAAAATGCTTTATCTCTTTTGTTTCAAAAGTCAAAGTGGCTCTCGATACGAGCAATTCACGTTGTTTTCTTTGTTGCGAAACTATGCGGTTTATTTTATAGTTGCGATTTTTCTTCATTTTTTGCGCTTTGCCCGTCCAATCTACGTCCGTGTTGTTTTTCTTTTTTTTTTTTGCTCGCAAGGGAGGATGGTACGAAAAACGGATGAATGAATGAGCGAATGAATGAATGAAAAAAATGCAATTTTTTTTTTGATTATTTTGAGAAAAAAAGGAAGAAAAATGAAATGCAAATTTTAGTATTTTTTTTTTTTTTATTCTCTTCTTCTTGGGGTTTGGTGTACGGTTTTTTTGATTGAACGATCAACAATATTATGTGGTTGCCAATTTTTTGTTGTTGTTGTTTGCATATTTCGATTTTTCTGTTAGGTAGTAAGAGGGGAGGTTGGAGAGAGAGATTGTTGCTTTGTCGAAAGTTCGTGAGTCCCATGAGTCCCGCGTGCGTGTGGAGGAGAGTCGTACCCTGAGGGTGCCGACAGATTTTTTTTATATTTCTTTCTCTTCTATTTTGTTTTTAATTTTTTTTTTTTTTTTTTTACTAAAAATTTATTCTCTATTTCGTCTATTTCCTTTCGTGGAAAAAGGGCGGCCCGATCTTTGGAACGACGGCGCTCGTGGTAAAAAAGAAACGGGAATGAAAGAAGAAGACGAAGTGGATAAGAATCACGCAACGTCTCTCCAGACTTTTGACACCCGAGGGTATTCTCTCTCTCTCTTTCTTTCTTTCTTTCGTCTTCTTCTTCTTCTTCTTCTTCTTCTTCTTACCTGGTCGAGGTTTCCTCCCAACCCCACCACCTCGTTCCCATCTGCGGATGGTGTTTAGCTTTTTCTTTCGGTGGACCTGCTGGCACTGTGTGGTAGTGGTTGGTAGAAAACGGCGTTTGTTGTTTCGCCTTCGGGACTACATTTTTTTTTTTTTTCTTTTTTTTCTTCCCCCCCCCCTCTCCTTCATTGTCTCTTAGTTTTCATCACGTCCCCCTTATGCTCCTTTCTTTCTCTCCCGTTCTGATTCCTCCGACTCGCTGATGGGCCGGGGCTGAATGCCGCACCACCAGTTCAGTCTCAGCCAGTCCTTGGTCGTCCACCGTGCAACCAGGTGCGTGCGTGTGTGTGTGTGCGTGTGTGTGCGTGTTATACGTGTGTATATATGTTTTTTTTTTTTTCCATAAGACGTTTCTAACTTCTCCCCTCTTGTGTTGCGTATGTCAGTTTGTTGCGCCAGTCCCCCTCTCTCTCTTAAATGCAAGAGGAGAGAGAGAGAGGTAAAGAAATGATTGACACACACCTTGACCGCCTTTATTAACGTTGCTAAATCTTCTATGCCAATAGTCCGCGGAATGTTTATTTTTATTTGATTGAATTTTTTTCCTTTTTTTTAAACGGCAATTTTCTTTTGAATGTTTGCGTTACATCAGAATAACGTGTTCTGCGTGTGGTGGTGTCAAGTGAGTTTGTTTCTTTTCTTTTTTTGGTATGTCTGGCTGGACCGTTGAACTCGTCTGTTGGTTCTTTTTTTTTTTTTTGGCAAGAGAGGCGTATTGTGTGACGGTCATTTTGGCGACAACATTTTAACTTGTTACGCTAATATATTTATTTTTTTTTGTTTACCTGCGTGAATTGCAAGTGATGGGCGAAAACCAAAGTTTCTTGTTTTGTTTTTTTTTCTAATCCCGTTGGATTTTTTTGGAAGCGAGGGGTTTGCCCCCTTTTTTTCTTGTTAATTTTGACGCACACAATGTTTGTGACCCGTTTTCCAAACGATGAGTCATTCTTACGGGTTTTCTGATTTTGGATTGGATACTATTTGTAGAAATTTGTCTAGTCCGTTGTTCTTCAAATTTCATCCCGATCGTCACTCAGACAAGAGACGCAGACACACAAATATCCCTTTTTTGTTGTTTTAAATTATGGACTAGATGAGGAGGGAAGATACATTTTAATTATTTGGGTATTTATTCCGATTTTTTTTTTAAAGTCGTTATTCACGGAATAGTTTTTTTTTTTTTTTTAACTCCCGCCACCTGTGCCAAGAGCGCGGTCTCTCTTCAAGAAGAAGAAGAAGAAAGAAGAAGAAAATTCTTTCCAAAATGGCTAACGGGCACAAAAGTCGAAGAAGGAGAAGAAAAGAAAAGGAGGGGGATATAGGGCGGGGCCGGCTCGGACCACACACGCATGCACGCACGCACCACTGATATGTGTGTAGTTTTGCCCGTCTTTTTTTCTTTCTTCTTAGGGAGGGGGAAGGGGGAGGGGATTGCTCAAAAGAAAAGAAAAAAATGTTACCCAAACCCGATTTCCACTTGTCCGCTTTTGATGAACATGTCTAGTTGTTTCGCTGTTTTAGTTTTTTTTTTTTTCACCTGAGGGGCCAGCAGCCCGCCATCACACGCAGAACCGGTGCGTGTGTCTGTTTGCATGTGCGATTTTTCTTTTATTTATTTAATTTCTTTTTTAGTTGTTGTTGTGTGTGGCCATGTGCTAGAACGCAAGTAGGTGGGGTTCGGGGTGGAAGGGGGGCGGGATTGTTTTATTGGTTTCCCTTGTAACATGATGGACGATTGAATTAGTGACGTGTGAAAATGAATTGAGATTTAATGAATCTATGTGAATTGTTTTGTGTGTGCGGCAGGTAATGGAATGGTGACGCGAATTGGGTGTCGGAAGTGCTGGACTCCGACCGGACAACGGGAACTAACAGAGCCGCTGATGGATCGAACGATGCCGCTCCTCACGCAATTGAAACGATAACAAACAATTTCAAACAAACAAAAAATAACAGAAACTTAGCGCAAAAAAAACGGGAGAGGGAACAGGTGGTGATAATAAGAAGAAACGCAGAAGGAAAAAACGAAATAAATAAAAAAAAAAATTGAAGTATCAAAACTACTTGAGGAAAAGTTTAGGCGTTTTTTTAGTGCCAGTTCGCGTGTGTGTGCACGTAAGTGTCGTCTCGTCACAAAGTGCGGTGGGGAATGAATGACCGGCCGTCGTCGTCATCACCCGGCGACGCCGGCATTGCTCCTGCACCTGCTGCCGCCGAAGGATGGGGTGCGATGCTGCAAGATTCGAACGGACCGGCTGGACCGGACACGATCCAGCATCACGACCAATCACCTTTCGTGACCCATAATAGTAATAGGAATAACGGCAGCAGCCAATATCATCACCACCACCACCATCACCACCACCACCAAAACAACCTTCTTTATCACCATCACCAACAGCCTCCTCACTTTATGAAAGGTTTTTGCATTTCTTCTTTCATGTTGATCATTACTAATCGGGCAGGGCTTGTTATTATAAACGCTTGTTATAAATGGATGCATAGGAAGAAAGAAAAAAAAGAGAGGGGGGGTTTGAACGGGACCTGCGGGGCGTGTGTGGAATCTCTTCGCGGGAATGGCCCTGTCGTTAACTGTACAAATAAAATTTTTTTTTTTTGCGAAATAAGCAACAGCGCTAGAAATGCATTTGAGCAAAATTAAAAAAAAAAAAAAAGAAAAAGTTTTTATTTTTGGATGGCCGCCAAAGCTGAGCGCAGGTGGTGTTGATTGCCTTATTTTCGTTCTTTTTTTTTTTTTTCGAAAGTTTTTTTTTAAAAAGAGAGAGAGAGAGAGAGAGAGTCTGGTGAGCAGTAGAAACAGCGAAAGAGAAAAGTGTTTGGGCTATTGACCCGCCGTCTCACGCGCTGACGGTAGATGGAGATGCGACTCTCCGGCCAAATGGGAAAACAGAAATGGGACGGGAGTGAAAGAGGGGGGGAAGAAGAAGGCACTGGCCTTCACGCCACACCGTGGCTCACGCACGGTGCACCTTGGCGAAGCTCCTCCCTAGGACATTGCCTCCTCCTTAACTTTATTTGATTTTTCTTTTCGTTGTAGGCTCTTTAAGGTTCGTTTCATGTCACCCACCTCAGCCCCTCTCTCCTCCCCCCCCCATCATTCGCAAAGAGTGGTGGCCATGTCGAAGTGATCAACAGACAAGACAAGACTTGTTACGTGTCCTTAACTGTAAATAGCGTCTGTGGGGGGGGGCATTCACCATCATCTCCAGTGGAGGGGGGGCGTTTCACGTCGAGTATCACAACCCCAATCGATGCCAACTCTCTCTCTCGACGCCACTGTTGAACCGTCCAGGTTTTTCGCTGAGAAAAAGGTGCGGCCATGGCGAGGTCTTTGAACGCACGCTACCACCAACTAACCACTCTCTCCCTTTATTTCTTCTTCTTCTTCTTTTTTTTAGTTTTTTATTTTTTTTGAAATTCCACAGACACACAGAGAGAGAGAGAGAGCGAAAGTCTTCCCTTTGGTTATTTTCTTTTTTTGTCCTATTTGGTTAATAACAAGAAGAAAGAAAAAAAAATGTCCATGGGCGAAAAAGAAAAAAAAGAATTACAACGAAATTTCTCTGTAAATATATTTTTTGTTTTTCACTATCCCGTTCATTCCGAAATGGACGATGGAGGTGGAATTATTTCTGCCGGTGGGTAATTACAACAAGGTGTACATAATACTGGTTTGATATTTCTCCCAGCACTGCGGTGGCTGCTGTTTTTTTGTGTTTTTTTAATATACGGGCAAAATAAAAACCACATCATCACACGTCATTGCACAACAAAAGACGGCAGCTGATTCCATCCATCTTACCCACTCCCCCTCAATTCCGTCCTTGTGGAAGAAAACAAAAAAATGGTTGACTTGAGAAATCGTAATATCTGGGTCGTCGAAAAATAAAGATGCTTAAGTTAAATCCCGTGTTTTGTAATCAAATGCTAACGAGAACAAAATGATGACAATTGACAGGCGCAATGGTGAATGGATTGAGCGGTGGGGATGAGCCGTCCCAACAGCATTTTCACCACCACCACGAGGCCGAATCGGATGCAGATGAAGAAGTCAGAAGCCTCGACTTGCCCGGTAAGCAAATTACACGAATGAATCCTGATTGTTTTAAACAGCAGAACTATTGTTATCATTTAAAAAAAATGTCCATTGTCCTCTCAGCTCAAGTTGGCATCGATCTGCGGAGTAAGCGGGTCGGTTCGACCGAAGCGCTGGATAGGGAACGGCCCATGTCGTGGGAGGGCGAGCTGTCGGACCAAGAGGTCAGCCAAATGGATCAGGAACTAGCGGCAGCTTCTTCCACCTGTCCGACGGAATCGACATCGCAGGCAACGGGCGGACCTAGCCCACCTCAGCAACCGCCGCCTCCGCTTCCAGCTCAGAGCGTCATGGCAACGCTCAAGACTGAGCCCATTCACGAAGAAGAGGCGGAAGAGGAGCTGGACGAGGATGAGCACGAAATGGAAGGGATCCAATCGGCAGGGCCGGGCAGTCCGCAGCCGATGTGCACCAACGCTGGAGACGAGACGCTGCGGCCCGATGGAAATGTCGGACAACATCCGCAACATCACGCCATGCCTCCGCCGTCGTCGCTGTCGTTTCATCATCACCATGCGCAGCATCAGCATCACGCAGCGGCGCCTCCGGCCGAGATCAAAACGGAACTACCGTGGAATGCGGAATGCGGGCCCAAGGCGGAGTCGGTTGCAGGAGTCCGTCCGAGTCCGCCATTGACGTCATCGGCCGCCCCGGCGGCAGTGACCAGTAGTTTCAACACGACGACGGCCACGGCTTCCAATTCCGGATTCACTCCATCAGCTGTTCCGAGGCCGACCTTCGGCGAAGCTTTCACCGGTCACACTCCGCTGGCCAGTCCGCTGACGAATCGCCACCCTATTCGGCTGCCATTATCAGCCGCTTCCGGTAAGATAACTCCCCCCTCTCCTTTCCGTGATCCGGTTCACCTTTTTAAATGTCGATTTCTTTCAATCAGGTCTTCCACATCCGCCAACGCCTTCGCCAGACTCGGCTATCCATTCTGCCTACTACTCACCGACGGCCAGTCCAGGCCAATCGCGACACCGCTCTGGTAGCGGTTTGAGCTCGCCTTATTCGCACCGGGCCAGCCCGTCTCTATCGCGCAATAATTCGGACGCTTCGCAATACTCTGTCCATTCGCAGTACGGCGGATCGCAGTACAGTTACAGTTCGGCGCCTTCGCCACTCAGCCCGTCACCTGCTCAATCGCCCGTTCAGCCCAGGCACATGGCCATGTTGTCTGCCGCAGGTTACGGCCTGCCCGGCAGATCTGGGGGCGGACTGGCCGGCAACGGAGAATTCCCACCGTCGCCGCTCCTCTACCGACACGGACTTCCAGCCCCGTTTCCTGGTGCCACACCGGCCGGATCTCTTCCCGGCGTCCGCGATTTGGAGATCAAAACGGAACCGGCCGGCGCGGCTGGCCATCCTCCCGGACTGTCCACTACAGATACGAACGGTACGTTCTGTCGCCGTCTGTTTCCTTTTTCTAATCTGATCTTTTAATCACATTTTGGGTGTGGTCCGTGCGTGTGTGTGTTTTTCTTTCATTAGATGACAGCCGGGAAGGATCGGGCGAGGAGAAGAGTTTGAATCCGTCGGATTTAGCGCAGCACACGGCGTCACTGGCGGCCCAGGCCGGCATTTCCCGCCAGCAGCTGATCAACAGCCCTTGTCCCATTTGCGGCGACAAGATTTCCGGCTTCCATTACGGCATCTTTTCGTGCGAGAGTTGCAAGGGCTTCTTCAAGCGAACCGTCCAGAATAAGAAGAACTACGTGTGCCTGAGAGGCGCCGCCTGTCCCGTCACCATCGCCACACGTAAAAAGTGTCCGGCCTGTCGATTCGAGAAGTGCCTTAATACCGGCATGAAACTGGAAGGTTTGTTTCGTTTTCGTTTTTTAAATTGTTAATTAAGTTCATTCAATTGGTTTTCGTGGCTGTTGGAACGCGTTTGTATTGAGATGTTATCGACTCCAATTCGTAGCCATCCGCGAGGATCGAACTCGAGGCGGACGGAGCACTTACCAGTGTACATATGCCGTGCCCAGCGGATCATCGGGAACGCCGACGGGCGTTGCTGGCGGTGATTCGTCGGTGGGCGGATCTTCATCGAACGGCGGTGGCAAATTGTTGCTGACGCCCAACGGAGATAGCAGCAGTTCCAGGTCGATGGATTCATCCGAATGGAGCTCGTCGCCTCCGTCGGCCACGCCAGGTGGCGGTCACCACCATCACAACCACCACGGCCACCACAATCCTCATCTGCTCCATCATCAGCATCCGCACCATCCGAGCAACACTTCGGCGGCCGTGCCGCAGCTCTTGCTCGAAATCATGAACGTGGAACATTTGTGGCATTGCAACGAATCGGACGGCAGTGCTCAGCAGCATCGCAGCAGCACCGCCAGCTCCTCTTCGTCGTCGTCGAGCAGAGCGACGTCGAATAAAGCGGGCGCCGATAGCGGCAGCAATCACAATCATGGAGGCACGGCCGCCGAAGGCGATTCCGTCTCCAGTTTGTGCAGCATCGCCGATCACCGGCTCTACAAGATCGTCAAATGGTGCAAGAGTCTTCCGTTGTTTAAAAACATCCAGGTTAGCTTTTGTTTGGTTTGGTTGGGTTGGGTTTTGTTCCATCTGTGAGCAATTTATGGAACTTTTATTTGAAATCGATTTGATTTTTGATTTTTGATATTTTCATTTGTAGATTGACGATCAAATTTCCCTGTTGATCAACACGTGGTGCGAGCTGTTGCTGTTTGCCTGTTGCTTCCGTTCGGTGGCCACGCCGGGCGAGATACGTATTTCGCACGGTAAATCCATCACGCTGGAACAGGCTCGCGCGCTTGGCCTCAGCTCGTGCATCGAGCGTATGATCCATTTCACCGATCATTTGCGGCGACTTCGTGTCGATCAATTTGAATACGCTGCCATGAAGGTCATCATCCTATTGTCTTCCGGTAATTCTTTTTGGTTTTCTTTCTTTCTTCTTCCATTTCACGTCTCGTGTTTCATTATTTGTTCGGCTATTTTTTATTTATTTATTTATTTATTTTTTTTTGTCTATAGACACGAGTGGACTGAAAGAATCAGAGAGCGTGCGTAGCTCGCAGGAATCAGTGCTCAAAGCCTTGCAGCAATACACGCTTTCGCACTATCCAGACGTGCCGTCTAAGTTTGGAGAACTTTTGCTCCGGATACCCGAACTGGAACGCACCTGTCAGGTAACGGCAAATCACAATCAAATCAAACAGTTTTCTTTATTATTATTATTATTATTATTGGTTAATGCTTTTTTTTGTTTTTTTTTTTACATTTTACATTTCCTTTGATTGAATCGATAATGAATCGATAGGTTGGCAAAGATATGCTGACCGTCAAACGCGAAGGAGACGGCCAAGGATTCAATCTGTTGATGGAACTCCTTCGTGGAGATCATTAGCGATTGTTGACGCACAAGAATCATCACGAAAAACAAAAAAATGTTTTTTTTTTTTTTCTTTCTTTTTGACTTGACAAAAAATAATTTCGGATTTTTTTGGTTTTTTTTTCGCGTGTCGTTCGTACACGATTTTTGACTGTGATGGAAGCTTCACGCGGAAATGGATTCGCATTGGCTTTGCAACTTGATTCTTCGTCACGCAACCGATTCCTTCCATTAGAAAAAAGAAAAAGAAAAATGGTGAAGAAAAAAAAAAAAAGTTTTTGTTTTGGAACAAAAATGTAAAGAAGAAGAAGAAAAAAAAAAACAAGAGAAATTGGAAACCAGTAACCCATTCCACGGAATTGAACCGATCCCCAGTGAAAGAATAAGTAATGATATGTTAAGTAGTGCTGCGTGCTCTAGTGAAGGAAAACCCATTGCAACAAAGTTGGTTGTCTATGCAAAAATAAAACAAAAAACAAACGGAAAAAACTGTGCAAAAGAAAACAAAGAAAAAGGACCGGAAAAGCCACAAGAAAGTAACAGAGATTATTCTTATTCCTCCTCCCTTTTCTTCTTCCTGTTCGGTCGATGACGGATCGAAGTGGAGCCGCAATAAAAATTGAAGTAATGTTTTATTTTTTATTCATATTATTATTTTTGTGACGTTTTGGACCGTTGTTTGTCACCTCCCCCCTTTTGGGGTCATTATCCCTGCCGTTTAGGGTTTTTATATTTGCTCCTCTGGTTCCACTTATGAGTGCAATCCAACCCCGTTTCCCCCCGCCCAGCTTGTCTGTCCAAAAAAATGTCTGTTATCTCTCCAGTTTATTTGATTGAATTCTTTCTCCTTTTGGCCGTCGACATTTGACGGCTGAAAGAAAAGAAGAAGAAACCCATGAGGCTATTTAATTCCTTTTGTAAACTAGGTGCTCTCTATCTTTTTCTTCCTCTCTCTCTCTCTCTCTGTCTCTCTCTCTGTCTTCTATTTTATCATTTTTCCCTTTTGGCATAGCAAGCGGGAGAGAGAGAGAGAGAGAGAGAATATATGAACGTGGTCAACCAACCGTCACATCCAAAGTATTATGCTGCGAATTGGGACGAGGGAAAATGTCGCAACGTTTTCTTATTTTGGGCAGGTGTTCTTCTTTTAATTTATCTTATTGCCATCCACACTCCTTTAAATGAAAGCCGGTGATTTTTTGTTGCTATCGTTTCGAACAAATTGAAATGGGGGAGGGAAAACAAATTAGCCGCTTGGAAAATCCGCAACCCAGTGATGCCAGGCAGAAATATATATATATTTTTTTATTTTACTTTTTAATTTAATGTTTTTGTTTTTTTGAATTTTAAATTTCTGAACAGAATCTCTCTTTTTTTTTTGGGGGGGGTATTTCGTCGTTCAATAAGAAAAAAGAGGCAACTACTTGGCAATAATAATCATTTTAAAAGGTTTATATTGGTTAATGTTTATTGTCGGGATATTTTGTTTTCGGTCATTTTTTATGCAACTGGAATTGACTCACCGGATGATTCCCTACTCCCAAAGCCGCACAGTGTCACGTTCATTCATAACTTTCGGTTTTTCTTTTTTATTTGTTTTTCTTTTTTTCAAGGCGGTTATCTCCTGCTTTTACTTAGTTTAGTTCTTTTTCAACATCTATGTTCTTGTTATTTTTCTATAAATTTTAAATTTGAAGTCCTAATTTTCTTCTTTCTTCTTTTGCTCTCCGATTTCAATTCCTCTGCTGTCTCTATCTATTTTTTTCATTACACCTTTAAAAAAATAATTGTCAACAAACTAGAATGATGTATGGGAGGGACTTTGCAATCGTATGGGGTTCCCAAATATGTGCCATTTTTTTTTTTTACGAAAAAAGGAAAGAAAAAAGACGATAAACATTTGATCAAAGGGCGACTAGTGTGGAAAACAAGAGAATCCCCGTCTTTTTTGTATCAAAGTACGAAAGAGCAACATTTCGAGTGCCTTGACATTGTTTTCTCTCGAATCCTTTTTCTTTTTCTTTCATATCAAATTTCGTAAATTTTAAAGTTCCGGTGGTCTTGATCGTTGCTCGATTCCAACCTATCACACGCAAACACACACAATCGTGCATAGTTCTTTTTTGCCCTATTTCCTTCTTTGTTTAGTTTGATAGCTTATTATATTTCTAATTTTCTCTCTCGGGTTTATTGCCGGAAAACTATTAAGGAATTTGTGTTAACATTTGCCCCCCTTTTTTTTTTCCTCCTCTTTTAATCAGAATTTCATTTCAATTGCATTTTTTATCGATGCCGTTTGGGAGGTTTCAGGTGCAATGGTTTAATTTCCTTTTTTAATTCACTTGATTTTTATATTTGCTGGGATGGGTAGACGAGAAAAAAATGAAGGTCTTCTCTCCCCTTTTAATTTTATTTTCCAATAAACTAATCTCTGCTAGAAATTTGCCGCTCTATAATAATATTCTTCTTTTTTTTTATTTTATTTTATTTTTTTTATTTTTCCTGCTCTTTTCCTTTAAAAACAACTCCCGCACCCCTAAGAATAGTAAGAAATAAGAATTGTTTTGTTTTGTTTTATACATAAATATGGGTTGGAAACAGTGTACATATCACAATAATGTACCGTGACTGACTTATCCCTGTTTTTTTTGGGGAGGGGGAGATCTTGTGTGTGTGCGCGTCCCGTTTGAAGTAAAGAAAAGTTCGCCGTTCGCTCGAGAGTGAGAAACTAAATAATCTTGTGAACCCAAATCATTTCATTTGCCCATCCCTGGTTTTTCTCTTCCCATTTGAAAACGTGTCTGTTGACTTGACCTTCTCCGTGTTGTGATTTTAGCCATAGTGATGTGCAGCCAAACCCACCGTATGTTTCCCCCTTTCCATTATTATTATTATTATTATTTTTGGTTTTTTAATTTTATTTTCGCCCCGTCAAAAAACGAAGAACCACCGAACGCACCACCACAATCTTCCGATCCATCCGTCTGACCCCGCCCTCCCCGATCGAATTGCTCAGCCAGTTTTATTTTGCATCGGCTAAACTGAGCTCTCTTATATTATTTTTCTCAATCCGCAGCTCCTTAAGAAATTCCCCGACTTTCTTCTCTGAAAACATTCTCTCTTGCTAAATTATAATCACAACATTTTTATGGGGATTTTTCATGTTCGTTTATATGTTCATTTGTTCGTTGGTTTCCGTCCGCCTTTTCGAGGCGGAGATGAAAAATTAGAGGTGAAGAAGAAGTAATAATAATATGATGCATTTTTCTCTCTCTCTCTGTGTGTGTGTGTGTGTGTGTTTGATGCAAACGTGGAAATAAAATTCACCAGGTTGTTATCCGTCGCGCCCCATTGCTGTATGTAATTGTGCAGACCTCATTGGTCCTCCCCCTCTCCCCAATTTTTTTTTTTTTCTTTTTTCTGTCTGTAAACCTTGGACGAAAAAGAAAGACGAAGGAAAATATGACCGCGGGATTTTTCGATTCGTGCAATTTTGTTGTCAGCCAGTATCTGTCTTGTTTTGCCAGCCACATTTTTATTCATGTATTCAAGCCGAGAGGTGCGAAAGCAGAAAGGAATGTTGCAACCGAAAATTGTGGAATAACGAGGCTGTTTATGGCGAGTCATCCGTATCAAACCAGCTCTTAATGCCAATCTTCGTAATGTCTGTATATTGCGCTGTTGCTGAGCCAATGATTGACTTGTGCTGCTTGGAAAATAAGTAGGAAAAGTCATACGCAAGCGGAAATTCCTTTTGGATGTATTTGGCCACATTTTAATTATCTGGGCGAGATAGTGCAGCTATAATTTTCCTTGTTTCTATTCATTTGGCAATGTTAGGTCCTGTGCCGCTGCACGCGTCCTTGTTTTTACAAGCAGCTTTAATTGGCAACTAGTACGTGCGATTTTCAGAAGCGTGTTTGGCAATAACGATTGGGAAATTTTGGAAGTGAAAAAATTTCAATTTGAACGCAAATATCATATTTCTAGATTTTCTTGATGCAGAGTCGAGTTATATCGTCTGATTTGGCGTTCCGGAAAACGGATTTGCCCTCCACTTGATAATCGACCAACTTCATCTCGTTGATCGTCTCAAAGCCGAGGGATTCAAAAAGATGGCAAGTGACTACCGAAATAAAAATTAATCAATATCCTTTTAGAGATTCAATTTTTGCTTTGGAATGTTTACCAGGAGTGGACGGATTGCTTTTGATGAATGGTATTTCAAGCCGACGGGCCGTCGCAATGGTTTCTTCCGTTAATCGCCGCGCCAACCCTTGGCCAGTGTACGCCTGGTGGACGCAAAGGAACACCAATTCCATTCCACGATCGGCTTGAAATTGCTGGAAAACATCGTAGCCAGTTTCAAGGTAATCGAGAAATCTCCAGATAGATGAATCTTCTTCCTCCATGCAACTGTAGTCGTTGTCGAATAGGACTTCTGATTTATTCAAGAAACAGGTCAAAGCACCCGCCACTATCTGATTGGATTGCGAATCAATAACGACTAGGGAAACGCCTTGTTTCATCCATTCTATAAATGTTTCGATTGTTTTCGGATTAGTTTTGCCTGCCAGACCGGAAGCTAAAGCTAACGGTTCACGAGGAAAGAATTCACGATAAATGAATTGGATAAATTCTTGGTGCCGGTTCTCAGACAAAGGTTCGATGGCTAAACAAGTTTTCATTGTGGAAACGTGACGACCTAATTCACTCCGTGAAGTTGAACTACCCCAAGAAGAACGGGCAACTGGACACGACTGAGGACACTGACTTTCTAAACTCTTGCGTTTGACCGAACAGGAAAAGGTGAATCAAGTAAAGAAACTTTCTCCGCCCACTGCGTTCCAATCACTGAGACTGCTGTTTCCATGCAACCATTGAACAACAATTCAAGTGATAAGAAGCTGTATCCGTCGCCCTATCAATCTGTACTTTACCAAATTTTTACTATTTTAGTTTTCCTTTTTTTTTTATACATATGTTTTTCTATAGAACCATTTCAGGTACGCTTTGAGCAAAAAACAAGAAACAGACGAAACAAAAAACAAAACAAAACAAAAAAATTGAATTTTTCTTTAACGAACGCCACTGAATTTTAAATCCGAGTTCACACGTAGCCCACTAGAAGGCATCGTTTCGAAAAATTGATGCAGACGAATATCTTAGTCGTCAGATGCGAAATAATTATTAACATGGATTTATTTTTTCACACTCTTAAGCTATATTTCGTTTATTGACATGTATCTACCGATATGGATTCCAAATAACGACAACTGGTTTACAATCTCTTAACTGTAAATCTTGCCTTGTCTAAAGGGTGTTGCATCTGGAAACCCAGGCATTTGGTCATCCATAATAAATTCTTGAAATTTCATCTCAGATTTTGTTTCAAAGCCCATGTTTTCAAACAGGTGCACGGTTTCGGCAGAGGAAGCAACACTGCTGATGAATGACATGTTATGCTGTTGAGCCAATTCAATTGATTTCTCAGTCAATCTCCTAGCAAATCCTTTTCCACAGTGAATCTGCTTTACGCCAAGCATCCACAGATATAAACCTTGACCACTACATTCTTTGGTAATATCATGTCCCTCCTTGAGATGTTTGACAAACTTCATAATAGCTTGTCTGCTTCTAGGGAAGTTAGAGATCTCCAAGTCAGTGTCATCCTTAGCTTTCACATTTATGGCTACACCAACTATTGTTCCTGGGTCCTTGTTGTCTACAGTAATGAGGGTTAGGCCTTCCTGTAAGGCACTTATTATCTCACCACTAGTGTTGTTTGTCATATCAAGACCTTTTTCTGCCATTTCAGCAGATAGCCCAGAAGTAACACAGCACCTTTCACGTTGTAAGTAATCTTCAAAAAGGAAATTTCCAATAGCTTCATAATGAGTTTCATTGGGTACAGAAATTGTATAATTATCCATATCTATGCAGACACAAAACAAAAGAGGATATTCTTTGTAGTGTGTCAATCTTGTAATGATTAATTACAAACAGTTGATCTTACCAAAGCTGATAATGTATCAAGTTCGCTTTCACGGGGTGGATACTGCTAGACAGTTTGGTATTTGTGTTGTCAATCAGAACGTCACGAAAATGTCAAGAAAGAGCTGGCTTTAACTCTGGCAGAGGGCACTGTTTTCGCGACACTGAGCCGAACAGGCTGTGAACAAGCCAATACGAAGAATCGTCATCAAGTGATGGATATGCCAAACATGCAGTACATATACATACATTCAACGACTCACGCTGTACGTGAAGTTCCCGATAGCCAAAAGGATACTTAAATAATATGGAATCACGTTAACGACTTTTTTCGTCGAGTTAAAACTAGGGTCTAAAAATGAAGCCCGACTTTTTCTATTATTATTATTTTTTTTTAAAACCTAGATATTGCTATAAAAATACAATTAATCAGCGTTTAATTTTGGTTATAGCAAGTAAGGTTTCAACGAATTCCTAGTCAAAATTTTTTAGCCATCTTTCTGTACAAAAAGTCGAGATTAAAATCTATGGAATTTGCTGCGCACGGAACGCCAAATGACCCCTATTTATTATTTTTCTATTTCAGGTAAAATATTTGTTTTTTCATCAAACCAGCTGTTTTGAAATAAATGGAACCAAAGCCCTTGCTGGCGCGCCAGCATTTATCATCCGTTTTTTCCATTTATTAAAAAACCTTTAAGCCCAAAGTAAAAATGAACTAGATTTTTGTGATTATCGTTGAATTTTGAATAAAAATCATGTGTTTTTAAGGAAATTTCCCGATAGGGATTCTTGCAAAACGGAATGGCATACTACATCTCTCCTCATGAATCATGTCGACCGACCCCACATTTTTTTTCTGAGATTTCTCCCGATAGATGGTGCTATTTTTTCCGCAAAGGTTCCTCCATTAATCTTTTAAACGTTTTATCACCATCTAAGTTAGAACGCGGACAATGGTATCGTCTTGTATAGAAGATAAAGCTACAGTCCTAAGTCGTGCTCCCGTAATTTTGGGCTGAACGGTGGGAGATTGCCAAGCAATTTAGACGGCCGACCCGAGTTTCGAGTAAAATTTTTTTGACAACAGATGAATTTCAAAAGATGTCGTTTTTTGCCGATTTTGACAAAAGTGGGAAGCCTATACCCTTCCCACTTTTTCATTTTTGGCCAAATTTCAAATTTTGCTTAAACTACATGATTCCGATTCAAAATTCAATAAAAATCACGAAAATCTGGTTTATTTTTCTATTTGTCTTACAGTTTTTGATTTAAACGTTAAAAACCATAAATTAAGTTGGTGCGCTAACAGCACTGTTTTCGTTAATTTTTAAAACGGCTGGTTTAACGAGAAAACCAATGACTAAATCGAAATCAGCGTTCAATTTTGATTATGCCGTGTGATTTTTGGAGAATTTCAAGAGATGTCGTTTTTTGCCGATTTTGACAAAAGTGGGAAGGCTATACCCTTCCCACTTTTTCATTTTTGGCCAAATTTCAAATTTTGCTTAAACTACATGATTCCGATTCAAAATTCAATAAAAATCACGAAAATCTGGTTTATTTTTCTATTAGTCTTACAGTTTTTGATTTAAACGTTAAAAACCATAAATTAAGTTGGTGCGCTAACAGCACTGTTTTCGTTAATTTTTAAAACGGCTGATTATACGAGAAAACCAATGACTAAATCGAAATCAGCGTTCAATTTTGATTATGCCGTGTGATTTTTGGAGAATTTCAAGAGATGTCGTTTTTTGCCGATTTTGACAAAAAGTGGGAAGGCTATACCCTTCCCACTTTTTCATTTTTGGCCAAATTTCAAATTTTGCTTAAACTACATGATTCCGATTCAAAATTCAATAAAAATCACGAAAATCTGGTTTATTTTTCTATTAGTCTTACAGTTTTTGATTTAAACGTTAAAAACCATAAATTAAGTTGGTGCGCTAACAGCACTGTTTTCGTTAATTTTTAAAACGGCTGGTTTAACGAGAAAACCAATGACTAAATCGAAATCAGCGTTCAATTTTGATTATGCCGTGTGATTTTTGGAGAATTTCAAGAGATGTCGTTTTTTGCCGATTTTGACAAAAGTGGGAAGGCTATACCCTTCCCACTTTTTCATTTTTGGCCAAATTTCAAATTTTACTTAAACTACATGATTCCGATTCAAAATTCAATAAAAATCACGAAAATCTGGTTTATTTTTCTATTGGTTTCATAGTTTTTGATGTAAACGTTAAAAACCATATATTAAGTTCGTGCCGCACGCTTCATGGTTCATGGATGCGGAGTCAGTTTTGCCGGAAGAGCAAACGGTTTCTGATATTCTATGGCGAATTGGCGAACAGGTCGGACCCTATCGGGGACTTCATGAACGGAGTGAGAGCCCTAGCATAAAATTTATCTAAAATGACAAAATTTGGAATGCTATACCCTTCCCACTTTTGTCAAAATCCGCAAAAAGTGACATCTCTTGAATTCGTTAAAAATCATAGAGTATAATCAAAATTGAATGCTTATTCCATAAAAGTCATTTATATTTTACTCAAACAAGCTGTTTATTCAGTAAACGGAACAAAAGTGCCAATAGCGCAACATATTTATTCGCCGGATTTTTACAATTATTTCATAAACTACAAGTCCAAGATGAAAACAAACTTGGTTTTCATGATTTTTGCTGGATTCTTAATTAAAAATAATGTATTTTACCGAGATCCTTAATTTATTGAAAAAAATGAAGTCAAAATACGCAAAAAACGAAATGTCTTGAATTGGTTAAAAATCTTATGTTATAGAGTTTTAGAATGTGGCCTGGTATGTGCCTAGCGTAAAGAGGTGGAATTATTCTATCTGATTTATATACAAAACCTTTTCCCTACCAATCAACAGAGCATTATAATTTATCAAATTGGTTTAATGGATTTAATAAAACACGTATGATTTACTTAGACTCGTTCTCTTTTAGCTGTCCATGGTACCATGGTTACAATGTTTTCAAGTTAAACGTTATCTGGCGGCGGCAACGAACAACGTGACGCCCAACATTCGGCAAACCTAAAGTTGGGCGTGATTGCTGTGTCCTCCCTAATTAAAACAGTTAAAAATCGGAAAACGTGACATTTTACGCAGCCGCTATGTCAGTTACACCATGACTACACACAAAAAAACTGTTTGACAGACAATTACGTAAACGCCATCTGTTGAGATAAATATCGTAAAAAACGGGGTCGATGGTGTACTATATCAGTCGGCAGAATCCCTATGGGGAAATTTGGTTCAGCTTGTAGACGGCGTATAACGATACGAACCATTGCCGGAATTTCGTGACCATGAATTCAACGGGAAGTGATAGCTGATTGGTTTAACGAATTTAGACGAATTCTGCGACAACAGCGTCATCTAGATTTCCTACCTGCAACATTTTTTCGGCGATGTTACTCTTTCCGATAGGTAGCGTTCGTGCAACCTATAACAGTTTGATCTGTTATTCACTAACTTTGAATTCAGATTACTTGAAAACTAAAGGTTCCACGTAAAAATGAAATTGATTTTCATGATTACTGTTCAATTTGGATCAAAACCATGTGTTTTTGGCCAGATGTAGAATTTAATCAAAAATGAAAAAGTGGGAAGGCCCTTCTCAAAATAAATAACTGTAAAGGGGAAACAAAGTAAACTTCCAAAAATGTGAGTTGGAGACTACCATGAAAAACCTAATGACCTGTCGCATTACTGTCGAGATGAACCGCACAATAAGTTTTCAACAATTATTTCATGGTTGAAAATTTCGTGAAAGTGTAACCAAATTCTTAAAACAAGCAAGTCATGTCCCTATGTCCAGACTCCGGACTTTTTTCTGAAACCAACTGAAAAAAAGCTCTCTTGTTTAAACAAGTTTGTACTAGGTAGAAAATAGGTAAAAATATCTTACAGTTTTGACAACCTGTTTTCCGCTCGGTTTCAGGAGAAGAAAGCTCTTGCTTGAAACAAAATGTTGCACATCATGGACCTATCTAGAACCACATGTGTGCTGTGTGACTGTGCATGGTATGTGTACAAGTGTATCTGACGTAGTTTGGGTAATAGACGCTTGGAGCAAAACAAAAATCGTCTGCAGCTAGTCATGGCCTGAAGGTATTGAGACAACAAATAGCCTTGCAGCGATGATGAAAGTTGAATTCCAGAAGTAATTGTCTTCTTTCAGTTTATTTTCTTCGTCTTGTAAGTCGTAGTGAATTCACTGTGCTCTGCAGTGGCTAATGTAGCAAGAGAGGTGAAAATACGTGGTAGTTATTTAGTGTAGCAGAAATGTTGTCGCCAAGATCTGTCAATATTAAATCGGTTCGTTTCCTTGTATTCACCGCACTCGTAATATTCTGTGTCATGCTGGGACTGAAGCTCATGGGTAAGACACAGATTACAATAAAAAGAAAAAACCAAAGAAAACTAATATAGTTTGTTTTGATAAATTTCTTTTATAGTGAACCTACCTGATCCTGGTATTTATTCAGCATTAGATGATAGCAAGGTTGTATCAACACAGTTGAGGCAGCTCCGAGCTCAGGTAACTCTTTATACAAGTTTAGATGGTTTGAAATATTCAGAGTAATATTGTTTCATTATTCTATTTGATTTTTCAGGTTGGTAGACTAAAGATTCTATTGGCTAAGAATGGAATTGCTAACCCATATGAAAACCTTGAGAGTTTGCCAACCATTTTCGCAATTACCCCTACTCATACTAGACCACTTCAAAAAGCAGAGCTTACCAGGTATGTTTATTAAAGAAAGCAGTCAACTGAGTGTAGCTTACACTCCATGTGGAAATTTCCCTTGTGTTCATACAGGATATCTCAAACATTTCTTCTCATTCCAAACTTTCACTGGATTATTGTTGAGGATGCGGAAATCAGAACTCCTTTAGTCACTAACTTGCTGGCCCAATCAGGCCTTTCCTATACTCATCTTAATGCAGAGACGCCAAAAGAATGGAAACTGCTTTTGGAAGTAATTGAAATACGATTTCGGAATCGAGGTGTGCTGCCCGCTATGACAAAACATTATTGTTTGTAGGACCCACAGTGGAAGAAACCTCGCGGAGTCAAACAACGAAATGCGGCTCTCCAATGGCTTCGGAATCACGCGGATCCACGGAAACCAGCCGTTGTCTTTTTTGCCGATGATGATAACACTTACAGTCTAGAACTTTTTGAAGAGGTATTCATAAATGTTTATTCACTATGCCAAATTACGAGAACAAATTGTTTTTCAGTTTCTTCTTTCCAGTTTATAATATTTTATGTAAATAACTAGTGTTTTCGTCTAACATTTAGATGCGAAACACCAAGACAGTCTCCGTTTGGCCTGTTGGTCTTGTGGGAAATGTGCGCTTTGAAAGGCCGATACTCGACGAGCATGATAAAGTGGCTAATTGGTCAACAGGCTGGAGACCTGAACGGCCATTTGCCATTGATATGGCGGGTTTCGCCATCAATTTAAAGTGCGACTTTACTTTCTATGCTTATCGGGTTTCCTCCCTTACCAGTCTTTTTTATTTTTTATTTAGGTTATTGCTCGACAATCCTGATGCAGAGTTTTCTTTTGACGCACCGAGAGGCTACCAAGAATCCACTATCCTGGGGGCGGTTGTTACAAAAGAGAACCTTGAACCCAAAGCCAGCAAGTGCACCAAGGTAAACTACTTCCATCTAGTAACCGGTTTCGCGTTCAAAATATGTTTGACTTACTTAGTTTTCTCTCGTGATTCCAGGTGTACGTTTGGCATACTCGTACCGAAAACCCGAAACTAAACGATGTGAAGGGGAAAGTTCCTGGCATGGTCGTCGATTGGACGGTCGAAGTTTGAGATGAGATTTGTTTGTACTTGTTGAACTTTGCCAATTCCGGATCCGCTAGGATTTGCCTTTCTTATTTTGACAACCCAAATGTATTATTTTTTTTTTAACTGGAAAATTCTTATGAGACCTATTCCAATAATAAAAAGAAGAATGACTACTTAACTTCCAATTATATAATAAGGTGTATTTGTTATTCAGGAAATATTTGGGAGAATGAGAGTGAAAGAGAAAAAAGAAATACCATCGGTATTACGAGAGACGACAAAATTGTGCACAGTGCTATAAGAAACATGTAAATTTAATCATTGAAAAAAAAAAAAAATTCAAATAAAAAACGGGGTGGTCTGAAGGAAAAAAAAAAAGTTTTTTTTCCAATGTCATGGAATGGAAGATTCCAAGGATGTTTCAGGGCAGAAAGATAACAAGCCAAGTGCAGCAATTTTTCCTCCTACAGACATTCAAAACGGAAACCATATTTTTTAAAAAAGAAGTGCGATTCGAATCAAGATATCGTTTCTTTTTTTTTTTTCCGTGACGTACCAGTTGGGCTATTTGCAACTGTCAACGTGATTCTAAGTCGAGTGCGATATTTTGGGTAATAGTAGTTTTAGTGGGAGTTGGGCAACTATAAAAGTGGGGGGTGGGATATTTTAGAGTGTGACTAGGGATGACTCAGAGACAGAGTGTGAGGTGGTTATGAGAAAATGTTTTCAAAACAAAAAAAAGAAAAGTCCGATAGAATAAAAAAAAAAATACACGCACACATACATACAAGTACAAGGTGATTACTACTAAGAATTGGAAACTTAAACAACGTACGGAATAGACACACGGTATATCGTCGAAAAAGGCAACATCATCATCAGATTGGGTTTGGTGAGGGCATATAGAATTGGAGTACGTTCGTGAAATATGATTACAAAATTCGGGCAGTTTTCTTAGGGGACAACAAAGATTTCTAGGAAGACACACAGTGGCAAAGAACATCTGTGTACCACATGCGCCCAAAGAATTCTATAAATCATTGCATAAATAATGGAATGCTTTTTCTTTCTTTTATCAACTTTTCTAGTGCTACATGTTTCTTTTTTTTTCTCCTTCTTCTTCGTCTTCTTTTTAGAGGCGTCTGGCACCTGCAAAAATAACGGGAGCGAAACTATAGCAATAGACGCACAGAGAACTGTCACTTTTGTTTCGTCCTCTCTCTTTCTCTCTCTCTCTCTCTCTCTCTTTTTTTTTTTTTTTTTTTTTCAAATATTGAAGAGGATTTTGACACACGCCATAAATGTTCTTTTCTTCTCTACGAGTTTGTTTGGGTTTTTTTGTTTGTTTGTTTCTTCTTTTTCGAAGAAAGGATTAATAAGGAATGACGCTGATATGACTCCGTTAAGCAGAAGAATGAAAAGAAGGAACGGGGGGGGGGGAAGCAAAGGGAAATTATATATATGGCTTGCAAAAGGCAGCCGGCCAAGGCACAGGATTGGGGTTTTTTTTTTTTTTTTTTTTAAATCAAATCAAATCAAATCTATCCGTCGATCGGCCATTAATTAACGAGAGATTTGGGTTTTTTTTTTAAGGGGGAAAGGGAGAGATTTGCCAAAGTTTTGGTTTGGGAATAGAGCCTCGGAAACAACACGTCTACACGTTTGTTAAAAGGCTTTTCTTTGTTTGGGTTGTCGACAATCAAAGCGAAAAAAGAAAAAAAAGAACGAATGAAAATGGCCGTCTTATTTGTTGTTTGTTGTGTTCGCTATACTTTGTACAGAGGCCAGCTATAATATATGTTGTAGTTGGTGTACGCTAGCAGTAGTAGCACACTAGTAGTCCGATGTCTGATATCTTATTCACGCAAAAGACAGACTTTCAATAAGTTTTACTCCAAGTGCTCGAGGAAGTTGGGCGTCCGGAAGTACTCTGGAACTTGTTCGTCCAGACGGGCGATGATCTTATAGATGGCTTTCTTCCAGCTAGGCTCCGAGTCCTTTCCGGCTTGGATTGCCTTGAAGAATTCACGCAACGTTTCCGAAACGACGAAAACAAAAGGCGACGGAACCTTTTTGAATTAAAAAAAGGAAAGAGAAAATTTGCGATTAAAAACTTACGTTCCACCAGGTAAAACAATATCTGAATTTAAATGATGTCAACTAATTGATGTTAAATTCCTACAATAGGCTTTTAAAAAAAAGAATCTTACCTCGATGTGGTTGTTGCGATTGTAGTGGAGGTTGAGAGCGCGGAAGAGTTCCGAGTCGGGTGACACGTGGATGTCATCAGCATTGACCACCCCTTCGCTTAACAATTGGCGGCTGTACTTCTCCATTTGGATGTAATAGAATTCCCTGTGGATATGCAAATGAGCAAAATTGCAATTATAATCGCGCAAATGGTCAAGTTCATAATAGGAAACGACGAATGCATGCTACTCCCCCAACTCTACACGATACGTACACACACAAAAAAACACAGGCCTCTACCACGGTTTGTATGCCATTGTCCCTCGGCTCTGTCACTTAGCAATGCAGAGGAATATAGCAGAGAAGCACATGCAAAAGAGGAAGAAAAGAGAAACAAGCGTGCCAGCTGTGCTAATTGCTACCGACATCCACCTAACCCTCCTACACTTAGTCCTGTCCGCCTATGCGGAAAGGTAAACCTAATGCCGGCGGGCTGTCCATTGCATAATGCAAATGGCACTTTATTCCCTAGTCATGGGGATGTGTACACCCAATCTGAAGCTGCACACACTCACAACGCTTGGTTTTCCTATCCATTTTGCACACGCATTCGTTCATGCAACGATGGTTTATGCAAAACAAGAAGAAGAAGGGGAAAACCAAAATATAAAAAAACGGATGTCGATGTAATGGCCAAGTTACAAGTGAGTGAAATCCCAGCAAAACTCGGCCCCCATTCGCTTTCAAATTTGCAAGCAGATCGGGAACCACTGCCGTTGTCTACAAGTACATCTCGCGGATTATATGAAATATTACCACCAAACCCCAGTCCTAACCCGATAACATTTCCAAATAAATTCATTAGGGACTGGTGGAGTGCTGTGTGGGACCCTTCTTCACAAGTTTTGGTATGCGTACGTAATAAACGCCTGGTTTTTCTTTAGTTCCTTTTTCGGAAAAAGGGAAATGAGAACGCGGTTCTATAGTTTTATTTTGTTCCTGTACCCGCAATCTTTTCGGCACGGGATTATCTAATTAGATTACCCTTTCCCATTAACCACTCCTCGAGTGAGTCCCTTAAAGGCGGGCATTTCGAATGCAAAAGTGAAGGCGTTAAAAGTTGGGCCTGCGCACACCTAATCGACAGGTTAAAAAAACTACATTACAAACATTAAAATAAAAAAAATAAAAAATAAAATAATAACGAACCAACTTAATGAATAAAGAGATTCTTACAAAACAAAGTACAGCACCTACGCGAATGGAGTCATCAATCAAAACGTTTCTTTTTCAATTCCATTTTCTTCTTTCACGAAAGGGAACGCAATGATTCACCTCAACTCCGCCCTTTACATACAGACAGTGTACGTTTATGCGTCGGTCTTCTTCGAATTTCCTCAAGTTGAAACGCAAGGAAAGACGAACCCCCTCCTTGAAAGCCCAAAAGTTTGTGTTTTCAAGCGTTTAAACATGATGGAGAACACAATAAATAATCGAAATATGTGCACGCAGCCACGGTTGATTTACGCCGCAACCTTTCGGCTTTTTGCGTCTTATACGAAGCGAGCGGCAAATAAATCCGCTGATTTTTTGTTTGTTTGTTTTCAATCTTAATTTCAGACGCTTAAATGCCCATGGCTTTGGCAAGTAGTTGAGTATAGTAAGAGAAGGTATTTGGCTGGTCGGGTTGCTTTAAAGCTCAATTATGAAGTTTGAGGGATTCGCGACTTCTGGCAGTTTGTGCACAGGGAGAAATCGAATATAGAGCAAGAAGAGGAAGCGTTTGTCCATTAGCTCAAGAGAGAATAAGAGAGCGAAGGGGACCGGGCAGCATTCAACGCTCATTCAGAGCAGCAAGAGATACAGAGAAAAAAGAAGAAAAGGAGCCACACGAGAGACACACGCTGCTTGACAGTGCATAATGTTCTAATGAACGTGTGCTGATTCCCCCCGAGATGTTGGTCAAGCAACGCGAAGAGCCAAGAGGGATGGATATATAGCTGTCCTTGCTCTCTGGTTGTTTTTGTTTTGTTTTGTTTTCCCCTCGGCACATACAGTGCATGTACGTATATATCCGTGCGGATTGCATCAATCTCCGCTTGTTGGCCAATGGGTTACCTACCATCCCTTGTGCTACTGATTAACATGTACACCATCGTTGAGGGACGGATAGGAGCTCGTGTCCCGACAGTCAAGACAACGAGCTTTGAGCTAAACAAGAAAACTCTTTTGCTCTTGTTTTTCATTAACTGTTGAAATGAAATCGGTCACAACGTTTCAGTCTCCAACTCGCTTTTTCTCCCCTGCTTTTTTTTTTTTTTTTTGTATTATCATTTTCCTTCTTGCACACGCACACCCCCCTCCACCTCTTTTCCCGTCTTCTGTGCGCATCAAATGCAAACAGAAGCAGCTGGGCTCCGGTTACTCAATGCGATTCTTATCGCGACGCCCGCATGGACGCAACATCCGCTCAAGATTTTTAATTTTTCTTTTTTTTTTTACCGAAATATCGTGCGAAAAAAGACAACAAAATTGTGGAAAAACTCAAGCGGCAGTCCCTAAAGAGAATCGAAGGCTTTTCGACAGGAAATTTCATCGTGGACGGAAATCCACAACAACAAAAAAAGGCGAACAATAAAAAGAAGAAGAAGAAGAAGAAGAAGAAGCGATAAAAATATAGAGGCTGTCTAAAATGATTATCATCGTCAAACTAAAAGAGACTGGAACAAGACTCACCGGAAGTTGGAGAACCACTTGACGAGCTGCGCGGTATTGTTCTTGTTGAAATTCACGTCGGGGAAGAACGTCTTGAGGACGGACGAGCTGGGATAGCGGCACCAAAAGAACATCAATTTAGCCTTGCGCAGATGCATAGGCGTCAGCGTCGACGATTGGTGGAGGCTTCCGTACGGGCTGGCTCCATCCGACGACTCAGAATGGCGATCCGTATTGTCGTGCTGATGGTGTCCACCACCACTGTGGTGGTGACTGCGATGATGATGATGGCTGTGATGACTGGCCAACAAGGCCGGATGCAGAAGTGATGCCGATGTCGACGCAGACGTCAGATCCAACTCGGGGCTCTTGCAGCTCCGTTGAGACGATGATCCAGCGGCAGCTTGGGCGGCCTGAGCCTGTTGGGCTCCGGCGGCGGCGGCCGCAGCCGCAGCGGCGAAATAGGCCGAATAATTGGAGAAGAGACTTGGATGGTGGAGCAAAGGCGGCGGTCCACCAGCAGCGGCCGACGTCTGTTGAGCTGCCGGAACAGGGTAGCGCTGTTGTTGTTGGCTAGGCGGCGTCGGGCTGCGCGACGGCGGAGGAGAATGGGCGCTCGAACTGTGATTAATCAGAGAAATCTCTAACGGCGAGAGGCGGGTCTCAACGTTCTGATGGTTTCCAGGCGCAGGGCTCGAGTTCCTCTCAGACGAGGCCGTTTTGTTGTTGTTATTGGCAGCAGCGGCGGTGGTAAAGCGACGCTTCTTGGGGGAGACGACCAGACTGAGGGCTTCATTCTGTTCGGCAGCATCGGCGTCGATGGCGTCTTGTTCCTCCTGTTGTTGCTGTTGCTGCTTGCTGCTGCTGCTGTTGCTGAGCGAATTGGCCCATATTGGCCAAACCGGCAGCAGCGGCGGCCGCGGCGGCCGCTGCCGCAGCCGGATGAATACCTGCTCCAATAGAGTTGACGATGTGGTTCAACGCCGAATTGGGAGACTGCTGTTGAGGGAAGAGGTGATGAGGAAGCGGGCCGTAAGGCGTCCGCAAAAATGGCGAGTTGGTCAAACCAAGAGCGGCCAAATCGCCGTTGCGCAGTCCGCGGTCAATGACGCGGCCGCGTTGCAATTTGCTCAGTTCCGATTCATCAGCAGATATCGAATTGGCCGATGATTTCTGGTTGTTAACAATGACATGGCGACGCTGCTGCTGCTGGGCTGCGGCGAAGCGAGACAGAGTGCTGTCCACCAGCTGGGCCAATGAAGAAGCCAATTCGGATTTCAACATTTCGGCTAAACCTTCCAGTTCGCTGTTGGATGACACTGGCTCTTTGGTGTTCAGCGGCTGGGCTGGTTGCTGGACGTTGCTGACGGGCAATTGCTGTGGCGGTTGAACGTGTTGGCTTTTGCTAGGCGCCTGTTGGCGCTGCTGTTCCATCAACATCCGACGGGTAGCGTCCAGGTAGGCGGCATGAGCCTGGCTAACGTGACTCAAATCGCCACTGGGCAAATTGGAACGCATACCGAACGTCATCGGTTGATGATGTTGAAGCGCGTTGCGAGTACGTCCAGCGTCGTCCCGCACCGGCCGTCTGATCTGCGGTTGCTGCTGTTGCTGGACAGGCTCGTTGTTCATTTTCTCCGACCTTTGCTGTTGCTGTTGGAGCGCGGCGAAACGCTGCTGGTGTAGGGAAGCGATGCGCTCCTGAAGGGATCGAATAGGATCGTGTGGTTGCGTTTGCTGCATCTGCATCACCTCGCGCTGTTGTTGCTGCTGCTGGGCAGAGCTGGAACGCGAAGAAGCCTGAGCACGAGCCATACTCAGCTCGTGTTGCTCCTCTGAAAGCGAATCGTTGCGTTCGTCCGTCGTTTCGTCTTCCTCTTCTTCGCCCTCCGATGTGAACTTGTGTCCGTGCTGCTGCGGCTGGTACAGTTTGCGCTTCTTGCAGCCGTTAATAGCGGCCGGTGTGGACGTGCGCATCGTCGAAACAATCGACTCGACGCGCGTCCGTTTGCTCTTTTCTTCTTCCTCTTCGTCTTCCGAATGGTTGATGGATTCTTTTTTCAATTCATCAATCTCCTCGTCCTCGTCGTCCAGTTCCACCTGATCGGCAGCCGAAGCTTCGACGTCGGATGCGCTGGAATCGTGTCGAGGTCGGCGGATGCCACGGGCCGGAGACGTGGCCGGAGTTAAGGGCGTAGCCGATCCTTGATGTTCGCCAGTCTGATGATGTTGTTGCTGTTGCTGTTGCTGTTGAAGGACGTGACGAAGGAACCAGGCAGAGTCCTCGTTGCCACTGTCTGGGCTGTCCGGACTTCGCCGGATGACAGAGGTGGCCACGGCCACGGACTGTGCGCTACTGCCACCTCCACCGGACGTCGATGAGGAAGGGGAGTGGCTGAGAGCCACTTTGCCCGTCACTTGAATGCTGTCGTGTCCGACCACATGTGACAGCTCAGAGCTGCTGCGCTGCTGATCTAACAGGTCGCCCACCATGGCCGACGATGGATTATTGTTGGCCGCTTTGGCCAGGAATGAGAGCGAATAACCTCCTTGCGAGGAGGGATGCTCCAGCAGCGCCATCAAATTCTTTCTTTTTTTGTCTATTAAATGCAACTCACGGTTTTCGGATCCTTTGTCCGCTCTAAGTTGAAGTTCCAGTTGAATTCCAGTTGGTGCCTCGTTGTCGACCACGAAAATTCAATTCACTTCACCGGATTTTCAAATCAAATCGGTGCGCGCGCAACTTAAATTCTTTTCTTTTTTTTTTTTTAAAGGAAAGAATGTTTCAAAGTCTTCCAAATTCAAACGAATTCGAATAAGGGACTAAATGTCAAATGCGGGAGAGTTGGGAATTCGTCAGAGTCCGATGGCACACAAAAATAAATTGTTGGTTTTTCAAAGTCGAAATAGTTTCAGAGTGTCAGAGAGTCGGATCGTCTCGACGACAGACCTCTCGAGACGAAGCCTTGGCAGTGACTGAAGTCGTTTGCCTTGAGTCGCTCCACTAAAAAGGGCTGCCCAGCACGTAGAGGAAAAGGCAGGAGGAGTAAAGGAGGTGGTTGGGTAGTCGTCGGGTGAGGCGGCGGAGGGAAGAAAGGGAGGATTGAGATGGCCTGACTATAATCAAGAGAGGGACGGGCCAAGAGGGGAGGAGGGGTTCTAGAATAAAGAGAAAAGAGAGAGGGGAGAGAGAGAGAGAGACAAGCGGGCAGCTGGCGTCGCCAGGTGAAGGCAAAAGGCTACAGAAGGGAGAGGAGCGCGCCAACGGGATGGCAAGGAAGGCGGCGACCGACTGAAGGTTTCAACTGCGTCTGTAGGAGAGTGGCTTATCTTATCGAGGATAGCGAGAGAGAGAGAGAGGAGGGAAGAGGGCGAGCACAATGCCAAGCCAAGCGTCTCCAAGCCCAGCCTACTATACTATGCTTTGACGACTAACCAACCACCCAGCATTGCCACCCTCTTAACATGCAAGCATCGATGTTTTTTTTTATTCCTATCTGTGTCTGACTTGGACGGAGTTAGCACAACCACCTTCTCGCGCAAGACCACCCAACCCACCCCAAACAGGAGTGAGGTGCATCAAAGAGATTTTAAAAAATAATAAATAATAATAATTTTTTTTTTTTTTAAATAAAAATCACTTTGTTAATAAATAAACAGGTCGGGGCGGCTCCGCCCGTTGACAGGATGCCGTAAGATATATACAAGGTCCCCTCGGCGTTGCTGCCATTGGGTCTCGAAAGCTCGTAAGGAGGTGGGCAAAGTCACGCTCAGATGCTTTCGCTCCCGTGAACGACTAAGGTGCGTCAACCCGTCCAGCCACGTACTATAAGGAAGGCGGGCGCTGTGCTCTGTGTTACGTGTGTTATGTACAGTACAGTCTATAAAGGTAAACGACACGCATCCAACATGTGGCCGTCGCTGTGTGTGGATCCGTTATCCGTTTCTTTCCTTCAGATTCAAACTAAAAAATGAGGAAGCGAAAAGACTTTTCTTTTTACCAATCATTCATTGTTGCTTCGACATTGTTACTCGCAACTACACCCAACTACCTGGACGACATAGAGTATGCCATCAACGTCGAAACTAGCCGCCGGTCCGATAGTCTCTACTTTGTCGTAGACTCTTCTCATCGAAAATGAATGAACTTTTCCTTGCCCTCAACGAAAAGTCGGGGCACGGAAAAGCCCAATGGAAAACCTATTCTTTGCAAGACAGAAAGTGGACATTGAAAACAATACGGGGGGAGAGTATACCTCTGGCGTGGTGACATTAAGAGAGAAATGTCGCTCCTTGTTTTCCCCTTCACAAGATTTTCGTCCACTTCATCACCATTTCAAGAGTAAAGATTCAGATCCGTCCCCAGATTTCTCCTCTCTTTCGCCTGGCCAGCGTCCCTCTCGTCGATGTCTTCATTGGCCATTAATGAACACGCTGGCCGGCACGACATTGCAACCTGAAGAAAAAAAAAAACAAATAAATAGAAAAGTATAGGTGGATTTAGAAGCTATAGAAAAGAAAAATCAAGAGTCGGAGAGAGAATGAAGAAGAAAGAAAAAAAAAATTAATCATGATCACGTTAAATGATTGATTAAGGTCTAGCCAAGCACGGAGCAGCGTTTGTTTTTTTTGGGGGAGGGAGGGAGAGGAGGGTGGATAACTGTCGTCAGTCTGACTATGTTCTATCATCGTCTACAATAGGTCGAACAGGGAAAACTCACGGTCGGGGTATTGCTCATTTTGCGCTCTGCTGATGGGAAATTGAATGACTAACGAAGTCAGATGGTCAACGAAACAATGCCAAGTGGACGTTGTGACGGACTTGTGTGTTGGCCATCGCGAGCTTCCTACACGTTTGTGCGATGATATAAGCTAGTTCCAATAGACCGATCCATAAATCGACGGACAAAAAAAGGGAGGAGCCCACGCGACCACGCCAAAAATAGTAAGAGAAGAATCCCGGGGAAAATCAGAGGCAATGAGAAGGGGAGATTTCGTACGAGTGAAAGAGAAGAAGAAGAAGAAGAAGAAATAAGAAAAATGGAGAAAAGTGTAATGTATTCAATAGAAATGGCGAGAATCGAAGAGGACACACACTGCCAGGAGGGTTAGAACACGGGGGTAAGGATATGGATGGATTGGGGGGGAGGAAATAAGAAATGAGCGTACGAAGGTTTTGAATGTCATGGCGAGAGGGTAGGGAATATTTTCCATCTCGCAACGACGTCGAACGACGTGTGCCAGAACGACGTCCAAACCACCCTCACTATTCTCTTTTCATGCTACTACCCTCTGGCCTTAGCTTAGATGTAGTCTCTTCTTTGACTGTACATTTTGTATAGGACGTACACACCATACCTTTTTTTTTCCCTCTCTCTCTGTGTGTTGTCCTTCTTATTCCTTTTCTCTCATCATTCTTTGCGCCCTACTACACCCTCACTACTCCTCCTACTCTCTTTTTTTTTTATTCTTTTCGGTTTGACGACAACGTCGACACACGGTCAGATAGAGACACGTGCCGCGACGCCAATGAGTTCTCCGTTTTTCTTTTTTCTTTGATACTTTTTTATTTTTTTCAAGCTCCCCCCTTTTTTTTTTCGTGCGATGTTATACGTCCAAACGTTGAGGTTGTCAAACTAAAGGACAACAACGGTAACAAAATATTTAAATTTAACACAAAGAAGAATAATAAGAAAGAAAAAAAAAATCCCATGTTTAATGTTGTTGATGTTTGGGTCGCCATCGATGTGAAATACGGTTTGAAAATGGAGCAGGTTTGTTGGTGGCTTGGCTCCGCCTCTCTTTCAGACATGTGTGTGTATATCTCTAATCAAGTGACGCGCCCTGGCCGACTGCTTAGAAGCTGACGGTGACTCATCGACGACTGTATCAAGAGAAAGAGAGAGGGTTGCGCAAAAGGACAAAAGGGAGGGAGCGTCGCGACGCCCCCCTCCCTGTAAAATATATCGAAAGAAAGAAAGAGAAAAAATTTACTCGGGGCTCCTTTGAGAATGGGTCCGCCTTTATTTTCATTTTTTGTGTGTGTGTGTGTACGTTCCCCTCAAGTCTGTGTGTTTCCAGTTACAAACGCCCCAGCCGCCGCATAAAAAGTCTCCAATGTTGCCACTTGAAATAAGTTGCTTGTTACACAATATTACATAGTTCCGTGATCTCAAAAAAAAAAATCCGTAATTTTCCGTGTGATGTGTTGCACACATCCCTCGACCACGGAACTCTGCCCACGGCTATAAATAGCGCTCCAACATTTCAATGAAAACCACTTGATCCTGCAAGAGGACAAACAAGAAAGAAAAAACAAGTTCATACAATCAAGAGGAACTACTACAAGATTCCTATTATATTTTACTTGAGAAAGAATTGAAAAAAATATTACTTATTGTTAAAAGAAAGGTAACATTGCCCGATTCCCATGGATTATCATGCGCCTTCGTGGCTTTATTATTCACTTTCGTCTAGTACGTCCCTTCTTTTTCCAAATCGACGAGCCTTATTAATGATCTAATATCAAAGATGCAACAAGCTAACAAACAAAAGCTAAAAAAATGGGCACTGTACGTCAGTAGCTTAAACGGCAGTTCCCATCATTTGGCCATTGTTGATTCTTATAACATTACACATCATCGAGTGGCATTCATTTTTTGGGGGGGGGTTTCCTCTCTCTAGTTCCGACCTATTTTGTACCGATATGCGCCGATGCGAGCAGCGGAAACGACGGAAACACATCATGTGTGTACGTGTGTGCATACAAGGCGTATAGCAGACGTGTATACACACATGCACTCGGTAATGAAATGAAGTGGAATCGATACAATAATAAAGAACCAATGGGGAGAAGGTTTGTCTTTTTTCCCTTTTTTCTGCTTCATCTTGTCCAATTCCTTTCTGCTTTTTACTTCGCGTATTGTTTGAATGTTCGCAATTGACAATGGGATATATACAAAATGTAGTCATCCTAGCAAACGATTTGTTTTTTGAACGGAAAAAATAAAAATTAATAAATAAATAATATATATCCATTTTCCCAGGGAAAGATAGGCCGCATGATGAGCACTAGGCGATACTTGCATGGTGTAACATACACATCTATTTTACACGCTCCTTTATCTGAGTTTGTATAATACACAAGACACACGGCAGAAAAAGTTTTCCCGCTCGCTGTGAGTTATTCTGTAATAACCGGTACGGGTCGGTCCCTCTATAAGTATATAATGACGATAAGCAATTGTTAAGGAAGAGGAGAAGGAGGGTAGGTAATAAAAGCCTTTTGTTCACCTGTCCCTTTTTTCTTTTCTTAGATGGCCGGAGAGTAGCCAATCTACGTCATGTTAACAAACACTTAACTCTCCTTTTCCTCAAGGTTTTTTGCAAAATCAGATTAACAAATAAAACTTTGTCTTGTCAGAAAGAGTTTGAAATTGAAGGCGGAAATGTGTGGAGAAAGTCCAACGCGGGTTACGGGATTCTCTTAACAGAATTGCACGCGGCGCTTTTGTTTTCCCCACTCCCGACTGGAATTTACGTTGAATGCAAATGTTGAGAATAGAAACAAAAACAACATCGTACAGAGACGGGGCTAGAAAGGCAAACTGTTAAGGTTCTTGACCTTTTTAAGAATCTAATACGATAGGTGTGGGTTTTAATTTCGAGATTGGGGGGGGATGGATCCGCAGGTCTTGCATGCGTGAATCAACACCTGGCCCCTCATGATGTTTGGATTTGATTCCAAACATCTCCCGTTGTTTTCTTTATGTCGACTTCTGTTTCAAATGTTTCAAATCCATTTGTTGTGCAATATCTTCTTCATTTCATAGGGTTTTTCTGTCCGTTGTTGCGTGCAATTTGCACCGATAACTCGACTGTCCTCTTCTTTTGTTCAGTATATCAACCGACAATCGATAGAATCAATTAAAAATGCATGCAAGATTGAAACGGAGAGGCTCCCCCCCCACCCTCTCTCCGAGAGACGGAGAGACAAGGTTTTCGGAGTTATGCATTGTTGATGAAAGATGCCGGACGCTCGTTGTGAGATATTCTCACTGATTTGCACTGTTTGCTCGCTGCTTCCGTCTTTTGTTTTTTTTGTCTCCCCCCCCACCCCTCAAAAGAAAACAAAAATAAAATAATAAATTAAAAAGAAAGAAGAAGAAAACAAAAGAAAACAAAAACATCTCCGTTCAGCTCTTTTTACAGGCAAAGATGATTTTCGACTCGGATTCTTCTTTGCTCGCATATCGTCGGTCAATATCCTTTCCGTCCTCTTGACGTGTCAGCCAGGAAACAACCCGCATCTTGGTTTCTTCCTGTTTCTTTTCGTTTTGAAATTACAGCCCAGTTCAGTGTGGGGGATCCTTATCTTCTCTATTATAAGGACGAGCTCTCAACAATAATAAAAACAAAACAAAACGCTCTTGGATATCTTGCAACCCGCCGAATACGTAAGACATGTTCAGCTGCTTCAGCTTCATTATGCATGCACACATGCCTACTTCTTCTTATTCCTCGAATTAACTCATCAATTCAAGTTGCAATATCGCCTGTACGTTACACGTCTTCCATTCACACACGTCTCGAATGCTCCAAAGTTGACAGTTATCCCCCCATCCTCTCCAACAAAAGATTCCTCTTTGCGTTTTCATTCAATTCGTAAAAAAAAAAAAAAAAAATGTGTTTTGAATCTGCCGCCATTTTGATGGACAGCCTAGGCGATGGCCAACCAAACAGATCTCAAAAGACTATCCAATTTCCATTGATAAGCCAAGGTGAAATTGTCCGTGCGCTATTCCACGCGGTTGAGGACACTGGAATTTTACCTCCCTCACAGTCTTCCCAATACAAGGAAACATGTGAATGAACCCACGAAAGAGCATCATCCAGCCCCTCCCACACCCACCCAGAGATTTCTACTTTTTTTGCAAAGACTTGTTGTTGCCGATGAACATTGGTGTATATACATATAAGAAAGACAGTTCATATCCAGGTGCTTGCCATCCTCCCCCCACACACACACATCTTCCTTCTCTCTTTATTATTTTTTTTTTTCGAGGGTGGTGTGTACGCCCCATTGTCCGTGCTTATTGTGTGTGACATGCTGTGTGGCTATATAATAAGAGAGAGAAAAGAAGAAGAAGCTGTTAACACGTTGCGGACCATTGAGTACGAGAGGCCAGCAGTCAATCGGCCACTCCTCGTTCCTTTTTTTCTTCTTCTTCATATTTGGACTTGATGGGGGACACATAACGTGGGAGGTTGATAATATATGTACGGAAGGACTTGCATATAGGCGATACAAGGGAGTTGGAAGTCTTCCTTCTGCGGCCCTTTTTTATTTTCAACTAGAGGTAACCACCCACCAGAGGTAGCGAATGGATGCACAGCGCATTGAAGCGGCTGGCGCGCGCGCAATACAAACCCTAAAAACGAGATAAGCCCTCCCACGGAGCCAAATAGATATGACCATCGTCCGTCTTTTCTATTGTGCGTCGTAACTCCTCTGTAAAAATGAATGGGGGAGAAGAAAGAAAGAAAGAAAGAAATCTGGCCAAAAGAAAAAATATATTAAGGACATTGCCGAACTCCAACTGCGATCATTTACCGGCTTCATCAATTTGAGAGAATAATTAAGAGATTTATGTTATGCCTCTGTTTAGGAGGAATAGATTTTGCTTAGATTTTCGGCGAGATGTTATCATTTTTTAAGGAAGAAAAGTGAAACCAACAACTTGACGGAAATCCAATTATGTCGCTCGGAAAAAAGAAAAAGAATTCGATCCAGTACATCCGGAAAGCGGGTCCATGAAAAAAAAAAAAGAGGGAAGCCCGCATCAATTTCAAAATATTTATCCCTTTCTTATTACGACACTCTTCCCCCCCCAAAAAAATAAACCAAGAAGAACAGAAAGAAAAACCCAATAACAAAAATCAAATACATTTTTCAAAGAAAATGGCGTCAAACGGAGAGGTTTTGTAAAATAAAAAATAAAAAATAAAAAATAAGGGAAAATAGCCTCGTCAGTGTAACCAGTAATCAAGGCGGAGAGTGACCAGCACCACACGTTAGCTACACACTGTTTTCAAAGCTTATCTGAGTCATCGCAAGCAAAGCTATAAGCAGCACGTAGGTAGCGATGGTTATTCCGAGTATAAGCGACGACGACTCTCGGCATCAAGAAAAAAGCAAAGGCGCGCTCTTTAACCGGGGCAGGTGTCCATTTCCTTCTTTTTACCTATAACTCCCCCCCCCTCTCTCCACTTAACCCTCCTGTTCACCTCACGGCCAAAGTTCCCTCACCGTCACATCTGCTCATTTCTTTTCTCTTTCTCTCTCTCTCTCTTAGAGCACACCAAATACCATAACAACCAGCCACGTTGACCGATAACCTTTTCTTTCAAACAGTGTCTATGTATATACATATTTTTTTCATTCTTTTTTTTTTAGGGGGTGCGGGGGAGGTGAATGGATTGGTCCAATGATTGCAGTTGAAACCAGACGCGCGCCTTTTTGTATGTGTGTGTGTGTGTGTATGCCATCCAACCCTTTTTAAGGGAGGCGCGGTGCCTTATTTTTACACCCTCTTATGTACTACTTGGACCTTTGGAATCATTTCGTCTGCTCAAGTTAGACAAGCAGCAGCTAGAGAAACAGCAGGAAATGAAAGTTTTCCGGTGTCCGCGCATACCTCTAAGGTCAACCCCCCCCTAACAACGCCATCAGGTCAAAATCAGATCTGCATATAACCCTCCCGCCGTTTGCGGTCGTATGAACGTACACAAACCTCAAATGAATGGCTCGTGCCATCTGCTATACAAAAGAATAGGATTTTATCATTTCATTTTTTTTTATTTTTTATTCCAGATATTTAAACCCCACCACAAAAAACAACATTCCATAAAAAAAAAATTCAGAATCGATTAACACCTTTACGATCGATTGGCTTCGATCAAAAGACCCTGGCCAAACAGACATAATAAAGAAGCTCTTTCTTAAGAAGGTGGGGGGGAGTGAATCGTAAGCTTTCCCTTGCAGAGTGAAGTAGAGTGTGTGTAAATGTGATAACACGCACGGCTACCATAATATTCCTCCTGCTGTTTTCGCTCCAGATTTTGTTCAAACCGCAAAAAAAAAAAACTGCAGGTATGAAAAAAAAAAAAGGAAAGAAGGAGGGAGAGAAAGATGGCCCCATTTTAGCCCAGGTGTTGAACTTAAAAGATCCTCAACACTGCTCTATATAGCTCTTAAAGTTCCAGACCACTTTCTCGACCATGGGATGAATCAAGTGAAAGGGGTTCGTATATAGAAGAAGAAAGTTATTGACTCAATTCAGGTGGAAAGGAAAGGTCACAGTCAGGTGATTCTGGGTCACAAAAAAAAAAAAATAAATAATTTTTCATTTTTTTTAAATAGCAGCCGACTGCTGGCATTTTCGTAGCAAGTCTCGCTCACATGATTGAGTGGAAGTGCGCGGCAATGTATGCACGTCATGAAAAGGGTATCGAGGGACGATGAAGAGCAGCTGTTGGTTGTTGCAGGAAAGGGGAAGAAAAGCAAAAAAAAAAATTTGATCACAACAACATTTGCACACGGCAGCGCACCTTTCCAAGTTTTGCCAGCCCATAGCAACACGCACATGTTGCTATAACTCTATATGAATATCTGTATCACTCTTTTTTGAGAGAAGACAAATAAATGTGTGTGTGGGGGGGGGATCATTTTCTTTTGGGTTGAATCGAACGACCGTACTCTTATTACACCTTCTAACAAAAAGGAAAAGATTGAGGACTATAAGAAAAAATCCCCCTCCTTTCAAAAAGGGGGTTGGTCGACGTGGTTTTCGAAACAAACATGAACCCAACACCTTTTTATTTCTTCTTTAATTCTTGGCGAATGTTCAAACTGTTGTCAACACGATTGCACCCTCTTTAAAGTCGTCTCCTTATGCAAAAACGAATAAAAAGAGATTCAACAACACATTGTAAATGATCCGCGCGGATCCGTGTTTTCACAATGCCGGATTCATCTATGCTGAAAGAAAGAGACCCAACACAATTTGAATGGCCAAATCTGTTCCGCATTTCTCGAAGCGGATAAAGAGAATAAGGGCAATATCACAAACAAAACAAGAAAACCCTTTTCAACATGTAAAAGATTGACGGCCAAAAAGAAAGAAACTGTGGATGATTTCATAAGAGTTTGAAACTTGAGATTCTTACTCTATTTAGGCCTTTGAGTATCAAGTAGCTTTTCACTACACTCCTTTTTTTTTAACGTGTATTCTCTTAACGCATGGAGGACCAAATGGACCAGGTTTATGGATGGATGTTACGTTCCCCCTAACGAGAGGAGTTTGGTGAAAAGAGCCAGTCTTTTTTTTATCTATAAGAGGAAATAATCGCAGCAGAAGGAGGAAAAAAAAGTATTAGAACTCGTTACTTTATATTTGATTCGTTATTTCTCTTAGAGTTTTTCGGCGACCCCCCCCCTTTTTTTTTCTCTATTCACATCGAGAGCTACAACATCTAGATGGATACAAACTCTATATAGATGACTGTGTAAGGGGGAGCGTAGAGGAGGAACTAGCCCCCTTTTCTTCCTTCTTCCTTCCTGGCTTCTTCTATCCCTAAGTATTGCTCCACCACTGCTTTCCCCCACGTTTAATAACGCGTCCATCTGCCACTTTTCTTTTTTAGAAAGAAAACGCACCCCTCTCTCAGTTTTGGTAGACCGGTAGCCTCTACACGATGGGGTTGATCGCAAACAAGAGCCAGCTTCTCTTATACGCCTTTTATCTTGTTTTTTTTTTAAATTATTATTATTTCAGATTTGTGTGATTTAATACAAAAAAAAAAAAAAGAAGAAAAATGATTTCATAAATTAAAATAAATGTTTTTTATTGTCCGCGTTGTTCCTTTCGGAGATTTCGATTTAATTCGACCGTCACACGGAGCCCCCCCCCAAAAAAGACGAGTGTAATGATACATTTGCATAGAGTACGTGTCGTTAATGTTTCAACAAAAGAGGTTCAAGCTCATTTGCATCCACCATTTGATGGCGCGATATCAAGAGGCACAAAAGACATTGGACGGTGCGAGTCGAGCTTCAATTACAAGAAAATTCACAGCTGCTCTATCCATTTAAAAGTTCTTTAAAAACCATACTTAGTCGACAGCCTAATAAAATCTGCGAGATGTGCTCAAAGAACCTCTTGTAACAAGACGCTCTACGGAACGTCCCCCCCTGAATGATTGGATCGACTGGTCCAGGTTCTCTTCTAATTGCCCTGCTCGTCTCATGATTCGATATTGCCCGTCTTTTGTGTGTACTTTTAACACGTACACATACACACACACAGACGCAGAGATTCATTTAACGACCAGAGTTACATGTCTTATAGAACCATAGAGAACATCTATATCTAAATTGAGTGTTACACTTTGTCTGTCTCTCCCTGGGTTCCGAATTAATTGGCCAGGAGTGCTCGGCACCCTCCTTGTCTACACGTTTCTTTTTTTGTTTTTTAAACCTTGAATTGCTTTATAGTTTTAGACATCAACACAGACATCTCTTTGTATCAGATTGAGTGACACGGGCGCTTTAGTTAAAATGATGTCAAATTTAATAATGCAAACCGAGATTAACTCGAGGGACCTTGTAGCCTTTAAATAGCACGACCTTTTCGTGCATGCTGAACGTTCATTGTTTTGATTTAGGGGAAAAAAAAAGAGAGAGAGAAATTAACCTTTAAATAAACATAGGGATCTCGTTACGCATTTGTGTGTGTGTGCGTAAATACAATAAGAGTATACGCATAGTTTTCTGGACAAGTTTTTAGGAGCTTGGTTGGAACAAAAGGTTCCAATTAGGTTTTCCAAGTCTGAGCTTTTTCTTCGTGGCGATGATCCAATCAAAAACCCAACCATTTTAGCCCGTGGAACTCGTACAGACACGCACTCTTTCCGCTCTTTATCTTCCGGCTTCCGCCTTACCTCCCGCCCTCCTATCCGCGCCCAAAGCGGCGCAACAGGCAACTTCAAATATAGTCAGACATGGACCAACAACTAATCGGGACCGATGGTTACGAACATTTTCAGGCTCTTTTGAATTGAAAAACAAAAGAAGGGAGGGAAAAAAGTTGAAAGATAAAGTTATCAAAAAGAAATTAGAAAATGATGGTTTTAATCAAACAACGGCTTTGGCCTTCGCACGACTTGACGACGTCGAGGAAAAGCTTATTTTTTTGTTGTTGTTGTTGGCTAATTAACCTGTGAGCTAGCCCTCATTACCGTTTGAAAACATTTGAAAAAATAAAATAAAACTTTTGTCTGGAACACGCCGAGCGAGAGAAAAGAGCACCGCAGTTTGTGCACAACTGGTTCGAGAGAGTTGTTCTTCTCCGCACATCGTGTCTTTATTTAGTTTTCTTTTTGTTTTTTGTTTAACGGGATAAACGTCCAACATCGTAGCGCGTGCGACTCCCGGTGTGTCCCGATGCATAATGAGTAAGCCAACCGACGCTAATTTAAAAGTTAACTCTTTTTTTTTTTTTTTTTTTATTTATATTTCTCTCTTCTATCCCACTATATTTAATTTGCATAGGTCAAAATAATTTTGAACAGCAAGAAATGCATAATCATCATAGTTTGTAACGACAGAAGGGGGTGGAAAAATGAAACAGCCCACCATTTGGCCAGTGACCTACGTATTTGCAAAAAAGTCTTTTGCATCAATTTTTTTCTTTAAATACTTTTCTTGGAGAGGGGAGATTGAAAAAGGGGGGAGGTAGGCGGATGTTTGTCACCTTATCCACAAGACAATTTATTTTTTAAGGTTATTTAAGAAAGAAAAAAAAATAAATAATAATAATAAACGGAACGTTCATTTCTTTGGTAAAGGACGTTAGCTTGTTTAGATCCAAGGTCAAGATCGTCTTTTGTTATTGCCCATTCGAATGTTGGCCGGAGCAACTATGGAGACATGTACGTATACACACAGATGGACATATGTGAAGTTGTGTGTCTCTCTGCCTCACAATCGTACCGACCAGAGAGGCAGATGGTTTCGGGTGACTTGTTATTTACCTGTGTACAACCTCCTTACCTACCCCCCCTTTCATACCTCCCCCCCCCCCTCTACATATTTTTCTTCAACTGCTTCATATGTTTTGTTTGGAGAAAGAAAAAAGTAGAGTTATTATATGCATCGAGCGAGTTCCGGGTTATAATTAAATAACTTGGCACACACATACACACACACACAAATCTAGCAAGAAAAATAAAAGAAAACGGAGATTTTTTAGTGGATCGTTCTCCCTCTTTCGACAATAGCCGGAATTCCGGATTACTCCGCAGTAGACAAACAAAAACAAGGAGCTACGAAATCTTGAGACACGATCGTTTTGAAGCATCGCATATCGAAGAAAAGACACAAAACAAAACCCAAAAAAAAACGACAGATTGTCTTGATGTTATGAACATATGGGCTAATAAGAGGTTAAACAATAACGGGACCCACAAGTGGAGGGGGGAGTGAATAGAGTCGCATTACCCTGTAGCTACACACACACAGACTGGAGCCGCTCCAATTATTTCTTAAGTAGCACCTGAAGATGTTTATTTAAGTGGTACGCAGACCCTCCCGTCTCTGTTGAACGTCGCATATAAAATGTAGCCCAAAACCAGATGATCATCCGCTAGCGGATGGGCAAAGCAGTCTGATCCCTCCCTACATATATTTATTTTTATTCTTTAATTTTTTTTTGCTTTACACACTTGGCTATTCCAGAAAACGCGGCTGGGTTATAGCTGAGGATTCATTGACATGTCGAAAGGTTTGGTCTTCTTGGTATACAACCCATTGAGAATGTGTTGCAGAGAAGAGGACCTACACTGCTGAAGGAGCTTCACTCTCTCAATTTTGCAATCTGTGTGGACGTAACCTCTTGAAAGATTAGATGCCCTCTCTCGCATGATACACACAAACACACAGATGGCCATCACGGATTGTGTTGCGGTGGAAACCCCAAGTCACGCGATCAGCATCTGCCTTTCCATTTATTACGCTATATAAAACATCACTATAGGTCTGTGTGTGTCCTCACGCCCGGCGGATGCAAACGTACGACCCGGCCGAGTTGAAGTTTGTTACAGGTAAACACAAAACTGGAGAGGAACTGGAAACGAGCGGTCAAAAGAATAACGACAGAGTTTTCAAAGTATTTCATCTAACCGAGAGGGTCTGCGTCCAGTTTCTTTTGGGGTGGGCTGTTGATTCGAGACTCTCCTGGGCCTGTAGGGTCGTCCAGGGGGGTAAGCGATACAAATGACGTTGTGTCACGAAAACGCATTCAACGCGCAAAACTCGCATTGATGAACGAAGTCCTCGCTAATTTCATTAGACAAACAAAAGACTTTCCGTTTGACGGTAGACTATAAAGTTAAGTTATTAAAGCTCTCCCCACAAAAAAAAAAACTTTTCTGCAAGACCCCATCGAGGCTGAGGGATTCCAGGAGCAGGATGATTGTCACACTAAAAAAAAAACACATAATGTCAGTCAATGTTTTCTTCCCCGTACTCCTCTTCTTCTAATTCACATGCAATCATAATAATCTCCCTCCCCCTTTAGTCCAGGTAGTTCAAATTAAACACAGACAAACACACACACACAAAAAGAATTAACTGGGCCATTGAGAGTTAGTCCTTTTCGCTTTTTACAGTCAATGTCATCCCCAGGTTTTTTTGCTTTTAAGAGATGGACCGTGTAAAGATAAAAATGCTGGTCAAACACAACAAGAGAAACAGAAGCCTACAGGACCTAGAGATAGAGAAGAGGCTGGCGATTGGTGTAACAAAGATGAGCTCTCATTTTTTTTGTGTGTGTGGAACCATTCACAAGCGTCGGGCACGTGTCATTTCAAATAACTACCCTCTCTTTATTTATATATTTTTTTTCTTATTTTTGATATGTTCCTGGGCACGGCTCTTATTCTTGTACGCTGCGTGTGTTGTGCGGTGCTATCGTCCAAACAAAACACACCCTCAATGACGTTGAAAGAACACGGAGGGGGTTAAAAAGGACGCGCGCGATGTTGGGAGCTCGTGCCCGATAAGTTGGGGTGGCAGGAGGGATTGGAAAGAGGAGAAAAAAGAAAAAAGAAAAACGAGCGAAATAACATAGGGACACATTACTGCATCTGCTCTACTCGATGTGTGTGTATACGACAGCATCTGCATCCGCTGCTGTGTATAGCTTTGCGGCTAAGTTGTACAGTTCCATCTCAACCCATCCGCGAAATCAAACGGGAGGGGGTTGTACCACCTTTTTTTATTTTGTTGAGGGACCTTTTGATAATTTCTCGCTCTCTTTTCTCTATCAGTACACTAGATATACAGTAGGCATTTTGCATAAACAGCAGTCGACTCTTGGACGAGGGCGGCTGCTATTTTCTAAGTAACAAACACACATAGGGAGACAAACAAAAATGGCAGGAATACAATTTCAAACCTGTCGCTAATGTTGTGGAAATATTTAAACAGCCGCAATGGGGGGAGAACGGGGTGGTTTTCTTTGAAATTTCATTCCACACGATCATATGGTTATTTTTTTGTTTTCTGATATTTGTGCAAAGTGTCGATAGATTATTATACAATAAATCATTTTTATTTTTAATCGGGGCTAGAGTCGTGTTATGACTTGAAACTGACTAATGTTGTAACCCACAACAAACATCAGGAAAAAAAAAATGGGGATGTCGGAGAAAATCCAAAGCTTTGGAACCCCCCCCCCCCCTTGTTCCAGGATGTAAAGCGCATGAACCGAGAAATCTTGAGCGTTTGAATGTCGGAGGCGGATAATAAAATAGTAGATTACATCGTATAAAACACATTTTTTTTTTAAACCACCAAACCAATTTATCAATCTTTTAAATGCTCAGATAAATGACCGATCATATCAACTTGTGCCCGTTAACAACAAATGCCCCGATGAAATCAATAGGAAAAATAAAAAATAATTTTTTTGTTTGTTACAGAACAGAACGAAAACGTTGAAAGTCGATCCGGCTCGTAACAGTTCACGTTTCTCTATTTATTATGTATAGTTCAAAGATACAATACACAAAACGTCCCTCTATACATAAACTTTAAGTATTTAGAAACCCGCCCCCGTCACATCGACGTTTGATATCAGAGGGTTAACCAACAAAGTCCAAAGGGGGGTCTTTATACTCCATCATATATGAAATAATAAAAAATAAAATTCTTTCTTTTTCTTTCTCTCTTCCAATGACAGACGCTAAGCCCTACCTGTAATTTCCCGGCACGCGTCTCTCATGTATAGCGTCGTCGCCATCCCTCCCTGTCGAGCCCTCAACAACCATCGGCTTGACCGCCGTGTGCTATGCCCATAACATCCCCCCCCCTCCTCTTCCTCCCACACACACAGCGTTTTTTTTTTCACCTGGACATTAGGCGTCAAGAACAACAACAAATGAACACACACAAAAAGGGTGGGGGGGGAGCTGATCAAATATGCAATCGACAAGATTTTTAATAGCCGTTTCCAACAGACACGTTCTTTATCGTCTGTTTTCACGTATGCTCGTCTTGGTAGCTCAACTTCGAGACCCTCCCACCCTAGGGAGGGTTGGGAGAGGTTTTCGCGTGTCTGCGATGCGTTCATTCGTTGACATTACATCACAGAAGGGGGACACCGACGATTGTCTATTGATGGATATCGACTTGTCTACCAGCTTATAACCTTGGATAACGATCAATATCAGACAGCAAATTGTATTTGAGCTTTGTAATCGACTCTCGTCTGTTGTGTTGTCCGTATTTTTGTTTTTTTCTTTGTTTTAAACAAATGAAGATCAACTTTGTTTAGGAATTCAAATGTCATCAGCGCGGATGTCAGCCAAAATGCGCGGGACGATGTACACACACAAACGTATCGAAAGTTTTTGCCAGGAATCGCAGAGTCGAACAACTTTCACCCAATCCCTCCGAAAAACAAAACAAAAACGTTCTAAAAAAAAGGCATTTGAAAGTTACGTCCGTTTTAAGTTGAATCCAACACATCTCACGTTGCTCTTCTATTTTTTTCGTGGTTTTACTCAATTTAAAGGCCTCTCTTTTAGTGTGTGTGTGTGTGTGGCATTCATCGTACGAGCAGGAAGCGTTCATCGAAATCAAAAGAGATACAAGGAATTCGGGCGGTGGCGCTCAATGAGCCCGTTACGATATAAAATAGCGCAAGGGGGGGAGTGGGGTGGGAGTTGGTAACAATACAATCAAGTCGTCGCTATATACGCATCGTGTGTGTATAGATGGATGTATATACGAATGGCATTGTGCATAAAGGATGTTGTATACAGCTTAAGAGGAAACGATCTGAATAATAAGGGCGTTGGTCAGTTTGACGAAACAGGATTTCGAGGAAACGGCTCAAGGGAGGTAACCGCCCCGTTCCTCTGCGTGTCCCTCACTTTCGCTGAAATGAAACATCACAGACAAAAAAAAAAAATAAAATAAAATAAAGGTCACATTTTTTTGTTGTTGATGTTGTTTATAGTCTTTCAGTGTTTAATAGCGGCTCGTTCTGGCGTGTACAACCAGAGATAGATACACACGTTTGGGTTGTGTCGGACCTAATAATGGAGTAGTAGAAGGGCGTGTGCTCAATCGGCCAATGCATTCCCCCCTCTTTTCCTCTTCGCTCTATTCCTCCCGAAAATAATAGTAAAAAAAAAAAAAAAAAGAGCTTCGTATTTCCTCTTCCGACCTGGCCAACTTCCCACTACATCCCCCTTGTCGTTTGTTTTCTCTTCCGAAAATGAAAGGGGAAGCAAAAAGAGGAACTGGACGACGCTGACGAGGATGTGTTCAGGGTTGACTGGGTTATTATCTACATAGGTAACACGTAGCGTATTTTTTTAAAAAGAGAGAGAGAGAGAGAAAGGAGATGTTAGATGGGGCCAGAAAAAAAAAGGTGCACGGTATGATGTTGTAATGACGTATAGCGTCGGGAAACAACTTCCGAATCGGAAACAGGAAGCTGCTTCCGCAAGCTGTTCCGGCATCCTCCTGCTGTCACGCCACCAAGCTCAGCAGTTCCTTCCTATCTATCTCATTTGTGTGTCCCACCTTTTTTATTTCCCATTGACCTACCGCCAGACTGCGCACCTGAGCGACACACACAACTCGAATATGACATGAAATATTTTATATACACCGTATAAAAATAAAAATATTTTTTTTTTGAAGTTTATATAGCGATAGATCTTTGCCTTCAACGCCCAAGCTTTTTCGTCGCCCGTTTTCGAAACGCTATTAAATAATTTGTGGCAGACGGACCATCCGTCCACCCAGTCTGACCTTCGTACCCCCCTCCCGAACGTCAACTTATAGGAGTGGGGGGTGGTTGGGGACCTCACCCTTCGAAAACTACGCACACCCAAAGGAGAGAAAGGTGACATTCGTGCGTTAGTTGTATATAGGCCTATTACGACAGCGCATCTGCATATACCTGTAATATTTATCAGCTCTTTATCAACTGTCCAAACTGTTTTTGTTTTTAACTTTCTATTATGTACGAACGCCGTCAAGGAATCTGCGGTGATAAACCGCACAACAAACGGCCCTCAGATTATTATTATTTTTTTGTAATAAAAAAGTAACAATCGCCAACGTTCGAAGAAACTTCAAAACAAAGTGATGGATAAATCGGGGAAAGAAAAGAATAAAAGGAAGAATAAGAAAATATGAAGCTGAGTGTTTTGTGTGTACACGCATCATCTGGGCGCCGGCATAATTGGATCAGCCACACATGCAAAATAGACGCAGGTGAGTTGCCATGGCGCCCCCCCCCCCGTCCGACGCTCGCAAGCTGTTCAAATCTTGCTGTGTTGTCTGACCGAACTTGGGACGCACATCGAAGAAATTCGTGTCCTTCTATATTCGTTTTCGTTTCCCCAATGATTTTATTCTGATCAAACACGAATAAGAGCTATAGCCAGTAATTAAGAGCAGATGACACAGGTGGGCCATTCTTTTATTGACATGACTCACAACGACAATCCCAACGCATTACGTACACATCTGCTAATACTGTCTGACTGAAAGGGACTGTTCGCACTGCATCCTAATCAAACAAAACATCTCTCTCTCTCTCTTTTTTCTAGATACATTCCGTTTCTGCAGTCAAACTGTCCCGCTTAGAAACACATTCCAGTGACTTTTTTTCGTGCGTGATGTTCGTCCGTGAGCAGCTGTTTTTTTTTTATTCGAAAAATAGTAAATAAAAACAGTTGTCTCCAAATGGAAAATGGCCACGTACGCCTAGATTCGAATCGTTTTCATTGAGAAAATCTAATCGACCGTTGGAGGTGGGTATGGCTTGTCGGCACGTGATACGCCCTAGGCAACCATATGCTTTTAAGTTTTTCGAACCAATCAAAATAAGATTTGCCTTTCAATTTGTTTCGTTCAGTGCTACAATCTCAAGTAGAAATTCAGTTTTAAAAAAAAAGGTTCGATAAACGGGATTAATAAAAACAAGAGCAGATATTCATAACACGAACGTCAGGTAATTTAAACAAATAAATCTCTAGGGAAGCTTTAAACATATCCGGCAGTATAGCCGGAACAAGGTGGGGGGGGGGACAGCCGGAGATTGAACGAACTCTTCTCCAATTTTGATTCACTTTACTTTGTTCCTTGCCATTATCTTTTGTACGTGTGTGTGTGTGTGTCGATTTGTTGGCGGAACGGACGAAAGTGACCACGCCCTACGTGTCTATACAGGTACTGATGTACTATAATACCGCATTGAACTGCAATACTACTCCCCAAGCTCATGTCCTATCCGTGTCACATGCGTTATATTCTCTCCGTGCAGAAAAAAAAAGAGAAAAACAATGGCCACCGGCTTTGTCATTACTCTCATTACCGTAGCGCACGGCTTTTATGAGATATAATAATCAACTTCCCTGACGACGACGACGACCAGACATTTGCGTTGCGAGTTCATTTTTACCGATCGTCATGACGATTAAAGAAACAAAAATAGACAGTCCTTTTTCTTCAAACCTCCCCCTTTCCCCCCTTGTTTTATAAGGTCAATTGTACAAGATGGGCGATCGTAACGTTAGACAATCAATCAGCTTTGAACGCATTAGCCAAATGAAACGAGAAAGAAGAGGGGGAAAAAAACAGTAAAGAAAAGAAACAAAAACAAAACAAAACAGGCCGATGTACTAGGCTATATTATATAAATGAACGTGTGTTATCTCACAAGCCATGTATATTGTAAACGGTAGTTAGTATAGGACGATGACCACATATGAAAAGGTGACCCAAATTTTGTGTGTGGGTTCATGATTGTTGTCGACACACAGCTCATATCCGTACGTCTGTGTGTGAGTGTGTGTGAGTGTGTATACACTGTGGCAAAATAGTGCCGGATGCGACTATAGGTTGAATTATTGATAATATACAGCGCACACACACACACAATATTGGCCAGTTAAAAAAAGGAAAATGGGATCAATGGATACACAAAACCTTAGAAAGAGAAGCGATACGGTGGGGGGCGTATTCGACTTGGACACATGCATTTATTTATTTTAACAATCTTGCAGGCGCAAAACGACTTGCATGGCCGGATGGTATTGCGCCATTTGATCCCATCCCGCAGTTGCAGAGACGCCCACCTGTGACGTCATCATCTGCCAGTCTCTCACGTCATTCGAAATTCATTTTTATTTTTTTTAACGTTTACACTTTCATTTGAATTATCTAAAAACGAGAGATATCAACGACTTTGTTGGGTGTTCAGGTGTTGCCATCTGTTTAGGTGATAAGTGAGGACCCAAACTGATTGCGATTCAAAAAAGGCGGCGGGAATTTAAGTTGACAGTTGCGTCAGTCACAAGATGTGGAACACCGACGAGAAAGGAGATTCTACAATCATCGGACTAAAGCAGCTGTTATGTCGCCGTGTTGCAGAGGCTGTCGGAAACGGGCACATCATAAAAATGAAAAAAAGGAAGACAGAAAAAAAAAAAAATGCCATGGAAATGAGGACGTCTAACAAACACACGGTAGCTGCTCTTTTCATTATTAAAATATGAAGAAGTTGCTCTATACAAGCGTATAAAATATAATAACAATAATAATAAAACAAAAAGTGAGTGACAAGAAGGAGAGAGTAGAGCAAAGAGCAGATTGCTCCAAGAAAATGGTCGCGTGCGTCCGAACCACTGAAGCCGAGGCATCATTCATTTCCGCCGGTCTTTTTCCTTCCCCCCCCCCCACGTTCACCTTACGTCTACGTACCGCAAAAACAAAACAAAAAAAAAGGGGACCTCCAGTACGACCAAAAAGCATAACCGTCTTTACTAAATAATGCCAGTGAGGGGACGAGTTGTATATACACGACACACACGAAAGTCGAAGATAGAGTATAGAGACCCTCAACTTCCTGGCTTTTTACCTTTGGCCAATGTAACAAACTCTCGGAGACAAGGGGGAAACGAAAATAAAAACATAAGGAAAAAAAAAAAAGAACAGGTCGAGCTGCATGTATCATGAGGATCCTATATAGTGGGGAGATGTATATATATATATATATATAAACCATTGTCATTATACATATCAAAGAGACAAGGTATGGCCACAACGAAACACACCAGAGGCCCCTGATGGTGGTGATGTACTCGCTCTTCAGATCTATATGGCCCAGCTCGACTCTTAGGTGTATGTTATTTCCACACAAAAAAATGAGAAAATTTTCAAATAGAGGAAATATCACCGGTTACGTTGGGTCTTCCGTCAGCCCACCATATGGCGCGCGCAATTGCCTTCTGGTTGGTTTCTTTTTTGGAGAGAATTAAGTACACACAAGCCCAGGAAAACAAACAAACAATCGGGCGTCGGATCTTGATCGTTAGACATGAACCCCCCTCCCCCTTATTGCGTCTTGCATTTTATTTTATTTTTCTTCTAGAAAATGGGAAGGAAAAAGAAAAAAAAAAAAATAGAAGAGAAAACAGACATCCGGGGACGGGATGTATGGACTTGTTAGATAAGAAAATTCATGTCATCTTGGCAATTGTGATGTTGCCATTTATCGAACGGGAAGTGTCTGCGATTTCAAGTGAGGTCAAGATCGGCACAAAATTCATAAGAAATTGCTTGAACCAAATTTGTTCTTTTTTATCTTTAGAAAATAATAATAAATGACTTTGACGGAAATAACAGGCCGGATGGTCGAAATTGAATTGCACAGTAACAGCCGTATGGTTTGTTTTGATATAATTGAATGCTATTCCTATACATCCCTACACTGTTGATTAGTGACTCGCTCTTCATTTTTATTTTTTGTTTTTTACTTCACCTTTTGAAACGGTTGTGTCGGTGGGGAGGAAGTGGATGTCTAACGTTTCAGGTAAAGACGTAAGCACTGCACACGCTCTGTATACTATAACATACATACAGGGTGAAACAATACCAAAATTATGGCTACATATTCAAGTAGCTCTTACATTTAATAAATAGGAGGGAAAGAAGGAGAGGCAAAAACGACCTTCTCGGTAACGCCTTCTAACTTCCTCGGGTTCAATTGGGGTCACCCCGTTTTATTTATTTTTTTTTACAGGTGATTGATGAGCGCACCTTTTCTTTTCCCCCACACACAAAGTTTTCTTCTTGGTGATGAAGACTTTTTTAAGACGCAAAAAATAAAATAAAATACCCCCCTGTTTGTTCAATTCTCGTAACTCTTCGACATAAGCACATAACGCATGAATGGGAATATAATTGCTTTCGAAAAGCGTTTGTAACCAGTAGGACAGCCTGCTGCTATAACTCAATCCAATTCCGAAACGTCTTGCAGGTGAAGCTCTTTCAAATTTTAAAAAATGCCTTTAGGATTTCAATAACAAACTACTTCCCGTTTTGTTTTTCTTTCCTCTGCAGATTCAAAACGGTAAAACAAAAACAAAACAAACCTAGGGGAGTATTAGAGTCCTACGTCTAGTGCAATTCAGAAATGTGCTGTGTCCTGCGGTCGTTTTCGTGTACCCTGCGCCACATTGGCCCACCTTTTGATGTATGCGATATAGAGGGAGCTGTTGGCGAGACACAACCGGAAATCGGAAACGGCCAACATCCGCATGACAAGTCCGGTTTGTCCTCAAGTGCTGCCACCGTATTACCTCTTTTTTCTTTCCTCTCTCCCTCGACATATTACACACCGTTAATGCCACTGTGCAGCGACGAAGGGATGGTCCTTCTACACGCATGGACTTTCTCTTATAGCCAAACACAACTTCCGAATACTTTTCCAACGACACGCCCAACACTCCAAACAGAAAAAAAACAAAAACAAAAAACAAATAGACAAAAAATAGACTCGACAGAGAGAGAAATCCAATGACTCTACTACAACTTCTGTATTAGGACGGCGATAGAGCTTCCCTCCTTTCCATCGTCGGTGTCTTACCTGACGATGGCATAAATCCGATCAGACAGATAGGCAACAACAACAACAACAACAAAAAATCCCTGGTTTTCCCTGCGATTGTAACCCCCCCCAAGTGACATAGCACACGGATGAACCTGGACGGAAGAAGAAGCTAAAGAGAAAGGCCAATAAACCAGAAAAGAGCAGTACGCGGCTTATCCCTTTAGACCTTTAGCTATCCCACGTCTTGTGTTCTTGCTTATCTATTTAGCAAAAGAAGAATTCATTTTGTTTTGTTTGTTTTTTTCTTTTTCAATATTTGAAAGGCAAATCATTTCTGCTTCATGCGAAGCGAATGATTTATAAAAAGGCAAAAAATGTGGATCTTAATGGTTCAAACAAAGGCCCCCGAAAATTGGTAGAACCATCATAACACTGTCCCATGCCCACATGTTCATTTTTTTTAATAGTCACACACATTTAGGTTTTTGGCCGTGTCAAAAGTGAGTTGAAATCGACTCGCTTTGATCCGCGTTATAGGGGTGTGCGCACGGTGGGAATCGGAAGGTCACATCAATGAGGTAACGCGGTCAGTTTCGGAGACGCTATCGTGAGAAAGCGCATTGGAAGCCCGTCCAATTGTTCCCGTAAAGGATCCAGAACAAACCCACCACCCTCACCATAAAAAGATGAAAAAAGAGAGGGAACTTTTGTTTTTTCTATCATCAGGGTTTTCTATTGGCCTTTTGGACTTTGGCGCATTATTTGAAAAAAAAAAAAATAATAAAATTATGACCTTTTTCCACGTTTCATTCCAGATACGAAGAGGGGGGGGGGCGATATCTAACATGATCCGCAAGAGAAAGAACAATACTTTTATATACTGTTAGATACGACCATTTTTTTTTCTTTTGTTTTTAATCTGATTAGTCGCGGTCGTCCACAACAACAGACAACACCACATCACCTGACAGAAACATAAATTTACATCGCCTATACGACTCGGCTCCTATCATGAATTTTTTTATTTTATTTATTTACGTTCTACAATACCTTATGATCTTTAATATCAACCCTCTAAAAAAAAAAAAAAGTAGGTCTTCCCGTATTTGCGTAACAATACGAAGAGAGAGAGAGAGAGGGGAGGATTTATGATCGGTTCTTCGCAACTCACCACACCCAAACCCGATGGACTTTTGCCATCGGACATTTCAAATGACTTTTCACCGATGATCGCTCCACAACAAAAAAAATTTTTTTAGAGAGGATTCCATAACATTCACCAATTATGGCCGCAAAAAAAAAGGGGGGGTCACAAGTTATTGACGGTCATTCAGTCTGAATATAAACGCGACACAAAAAATAAAATAAGATGAAAATTTAAAAAAGGAGTTGACTGCGTGCCACACGAATTATCTGAGCCTTAGTTCCGGATTTCTCGCTATATGCAAAGTTTTTCTTTTTTTTTACACGTATATATCCGGAGTTTAAAAGAGAAAAAAAAAGTCTACAGGAGGTCGTGTGATATGTAATTTTTCTCTTCTTTTTTTAATATGAACATTTGAGAGAAAACGAAACAAATGATAACGAGCGTTATGAGGGGGGGGGGGACCTTCATAAGAAAAAAAGAAATGAATGATTCGATATGTCGGCAGTAGCGCACGTTAGAAAATGCGTGTGTGAGATGCGACCTCCGTGGATATGGAGCCAAAGTTCTTTTCCCACCCGTAGTGAGCTTCAACCTCAAAATAAAAAATAACAAAAATGAAAAATGAAAAACAAGGAAGAAGAAGTTTATAGAAAGAGAGAGAGAAAAGATAAAAAGAAACAAAAGACACAAGCAGTTGGAGGGGAAATGAAAACCCGCATTTCTCATGCTCCACGACGCGCTTAGTGTCTCTATATAGTCTAACTACATTCTCTCTACTGGACTGAGCCCGCCCTCTCACCCACCAACCCCTCCACAAAACACACGGAGGGACGAAAGAAAAAGAAAAAAAATGTTAATAATAATATGACGCGGGCTTTTGGTTTGTTTAAAGGGCGGACATAGGAAGTGTTCTTTTGTCAAGTCGGAAGGAAGCAAACATTTCGGTAACCGAGGAAGGAAGGAAGCTCTTCCTTCCGTGTCGCTTTAACGTGCATCAGGACACAGATTTCTCTTTTTTTTTTCATGAAATATAAATAAAAAAGGGGCAAGGCTTTTTCTTTGTTTGTTATTGGCATGACGCATAGCTTCTCAAGCGTGAAGAAAGAAAAAATACAAACACCGGACAGACGATCTACGTGATGATTCAATATTCATAACAACTGGAAGTGCACATCATGGCCTTTTAAACAACTGACATTGTTCAAATTTTAAAAAAGAATTTCAAGTTAATTACAGAAATAAATTACGTGAAAAAGAAATTGAATCATCGTCTTATCTGGTAGATTCTCACGACAACGAAAGAAGATGTAAAACGGTTCCCACACACACACAAACAAACATCAGACAAAACGGGTAAATGAAATAAAAAATCGGACGGTGCGTGTCGTACACAACAAGACGTTGGGCCCGTCAACTTGTCAAAGAAAACAACAACAACAACAAACAGTTGAGAAAAAAAAAAGTGGCAAAAAAGGGACCGAGCCGGAAGCGTTTAAAAGTCCTCCCGAAGATTGTCGTGACCCTTTTCACATTACTATCAAGATAAGAGAGCGAGTGGTGGGGGGAGAAGAAGACGATGATGCCCCCCCCATCTAACCACCGTTTTTTTTCTTTTCTAGTTAATATTTAAAAAAAAATAAGGTGAACAAAAGGTGAGAGAGGAAGACAAGCCTCTTTCTTTGATGAGGGAGAATATAAGGAGGAGGGTTAAAGGGGGGCGTATCTCATCTTTTTGTTCACTAGTTTCCAACAGGTTGCTGCTTTTTTGAAGGTAGAACGGAAGGAAGTCTTCAGTCGTCAGTCAACTTCTTCGTGTATTGTTTGTCTGTTGGTTATTTTAGAGGGGGATAGCAATCAGTCAGAGGGGGGAAGGAAAAGGATATAAGAGAAGAAAAAAAAATGGGATGAATATACCTGGTGATTTTCGCATCAAAGCTTGACCGTCTTGGCCGGTTATCCGTTTCCCTTTAGAACAAGAAACAACTTAAAAAAAAAAAAAAAAGCTGAGCTTCTATTTACGTTTTAGTACTACCGGTTTTTTTTAAAATAGAAATTAAGAGGAAATGGGGGTTAATAGAATTTAAAAATCCAAGATTGTGGTTTATTTCAAGTCTTTTTCAATTTCCTCAATAAGAAGAAAAAATTGAAAGAAATGGCCTATCCGGTCAGAGAGGACAGCAGGTTAATTGGTCGGTTCACCTCTATAATAATGCGACTCATCAAACTCTCTATATTATTAAATGTTAAAAAGAACTGGGTACAATATGCCGACGAATGCAAAAAAAAAGGAAAGAAAATTCTCAGCTATCCAAACGGCTTCCTCTTTTTCTGTTTCTTCTTTTAACGCATCGGTAAATGAATGTAAAGAAAGAAATGTCCACATAGCCTTTTTGTGTATTGACCGAGGCGGCGGTGATGACGTTCCCATGTCAACAACAAATTGTTGCTGTCAACCTATTTCGTCGGCTCCCTTTTTTTCTTTCTCGTTCCCTCTACCCTTGTGATCCTCTTCCCAAACACGACCTATTCATCAAGTAAAAATAAAAAATAAAAACCGCAAAAACATTTTCGAATTTGGATTGCTCTTCTATTTGCCGTAGGCCTGTTGACATGGCAGATGTGGAAATGTATTTCTTTCAATATCAAAGGCCAGTTGACGACTCTATAGATTTGTTTCATTAACAATAAAAGAAAAGACGACGAAAAGCAAAGCGATACGCAACACAGATCGATGCGAGAAAGAGAGGAAAAGCCTGATGAAACCTCAAAAGCGGGTCACATCAGCTATTGTGGATAACGTAACAATTTTATCCCGCGGCCGGCGAACTATTCCCACGGAATAAAGCTTTGACACTGGTCTTTCTCTCCCCCCCCCCTTCTCGATCGATCCGTCTTGTTTGTTACATTGAATAATTGATTAAGTCCCTCTTTTCTACGAATCGTTCGATGTTGCAACATTTTCTAGACCAAACATTTATTTTAGTTTTTTTTTTTTTTTTTTTTTTGCCCCACCGGCTGTACGATGGACCTTTTACATCCGATTGGTTCACCGGATCCAAAGGTAATCCATGATGCAATACGACATAGTGGTCGCCGTATAGTGGATGGATGGATAACTTGATCTTCTAGCCTGGCGATAACAATAAAAACAGTGGCACACAGTACAAAACACCGATCAATAGCCAAGTCGATCTACTATTGTTGTTGTTTGTTGGTTTTTTTCACTTTGTATACGCGATCCACGGATCAATCGGCAGACATTGTCTAAACAATCAAATTTTGTTGAAAAATTAAAAATAATAGAAAATCTTCAACAAAAAAAACTGAAATATAATCCAAACACACGCCCCATCTTTAATTTGTAAATTTTGGAAGAAAAAAATTTACCTCTGATCAGATTCGATTGAGCAACAAAATTGTGTGTGGGGATGGGGGGGGGCGCCATCACACGTCCATTTCGCACTGTGCGTTTCGTGCACGTAAAATAGTTGGTGAAAGCAATAGATAGTTTCGGTGTAGACTAGCGTTTTGTCCGCTTGTATATTATAATTCCTGGTGAGCGCGATACCTCTCTGGCTCATAGACGATCGGTTTAGAGCGAGCATTTAACGACCCAACTTTCAAAACAAGAGGAGAAGTAAAACGAGCTCGCAGAGAGGGAGACAAGAGAGGAGCTTGGAAGTTTTGACAAGAGTCTAACGGTCATCTCTTATCTGTTTATGTACGTTCGACTTGCCAAGTTTTGCTAATGACCCGCGTTTCTCTGATTATACTTACATCACATCAGCATTGGGATCCGTTCGAATGGAAATTCAATGCACATTGGCCCGGTTGTGCGCATTCGATTAAGAGACAAACATTTGCAGACGAACTCAAGCTACGGACGCTAGGGGAAGAAAAAGAGAAATAAAATACAACAAAAAAATAAACGAATAGAATGAGAGGTAGTAACGAGTAACGACGACGACGACGTGAAAGAGACGCAGGGGGATGGGAAGACAGGTGTGCAGCTGCCGGCTGCTGTACGTTTGCCAACTCTACACAACATCCTCCACACCCCACCCACTCGTAAAAATAAAATTTTTTTTTTTTGTTCCTTCCGCATCGGACGGGCCAAAGAGTCCGTCAGATCACCTTTGGGCATGACGCTGCTGAAATATGTACATCTCCAAACATAGTCCCCCCCACCGCTCTCTTTTATGTGAGTGTATCCTCCTAACAACATTTCCCTCTCTTCCACGTGAACGGCTATTGGTGAAACGGACAGCCGGAATTGTAGGTGAGGTCAAATGTAGAGCACAAGGAGAGAACAAGTCAGAGGCTTTACAATATCCGGCCAGCTCATTTTTTGTTTTTGTTTATTTTTGTTGACAGTTAACGATGTAAAATTGGGTAGCACCTCAAATGCGTTAAACTGTTTTTGTGTGTGACAAATAGCATTTTTAATCCAATTCAATGCAACTCTTTAACGTTTATCGGTGTTTCAAAATGTTACATCTGTTCTCGGCCCGTTAAGACTTCCCCAGACGAAATTATTCTTATGGATGTTCAAAACGTAGAAAGTCAAATTATCCACAACCATTCAGGAATCCTTATAACAAATTAATCATTTTTAAATTGTATTACGTCACACGTATTTCTTGATGGCTTTGTCCATCTAAGAAAAATTTGACAGGCGACATTTCGTCATCACCACAACGACATCAAATTCAAGAAAAAAAAAAACACAAACGGCCGAGAAACCTTTAAAAAAACAACAATTTGAAAATATCTTTGCGTCCAATTGTTCATCAACAAATAAAAAAATTTCCGTTTTTTTTTACACAGAACAAACGCCCGTAACAAAAAAACTGAAAAGGAAAAGAAAAAAAAATAAGAAAAACCGTTGGGAATTTCTCGTGATAACGACGCGTCCTTTTTCTTGTCCAATCGGGCACGCGTCGTCAAGATGGCACGCGAACGGTCAAAAGAAAAAGTCGGTTACAAAAATAGTGAAAAAAGGTGGAGGCAAAGAATTGCGTTTCTTTTCATCGTCTTCCATTTTTAAATAGACACGTCACGGTATTATTATAACAAACACACTACTTGGCTTACGCACACACGCTCCATCGTCTCTATCCGCATTGTATACACAGAAACATCCAACACAAAAGGTTTAAAAGGACGGACGTCTTGGGGCAAGACGCCAGCCGTCACCTTTAAAAATAGCCGAGACGGCCGTTATCCGAAAAACAACCCCGGCGTCGGTTACAGCCCGAGGCTAGTCCCCCCATAAATACCTCCCCCCCCTTTTTTTTTAAATCTCACTTTTTTTCTTTAGAAATTAAAAAGACGCCACGCGTCTTGGGAAAAGAAAAAAAAAAGCGTCGTCCCGTACAAGAGGGCGATGAAAAAGGGACTCCCCCCTATAGATTTCTGGGGGTCTCAAACTAAAAAAAAAAACCCAACTTTTTCACTGGACTTTTTCTTTCAGACGTAAGAAGTCACAATAGATGGAACACCCTCTTGAGGAAGGGGGGGGGGGAGAACAAGATATTATATAAGAAGAAAGAAATAAGGAATAAGAGAGGGAGGGGGGGGTTCCTTTTCAGCAGCACATTGTTCGATTTAAAGGTCCCGGCGTTTTTGTTGCGCGTTGACGTTGAGAAGAGACTCGATGCCCCCTCTTTACAGACCCCTCCTTATTTCTTATTGCGGGTCTTACGTAAGCAAGAAGAAAGAGAAAAGGGGAACCACCTCGAAGGAGGACGGTGGGATTTCTTATAGATACAACTGCCGACGCAAAAAGAGATGGAGCGTCGGTTACCTCCTCGGGGAAGGGTCGTTCCCTCTTTCATTCAGACACACTTATCCGATCAAGAAGAGAAAATTGCTTGAATGAAAAGAGAGGGGATGGACGAAGACTTGAGATGAGGGGTGCAAATCTTTTTCTTTTTAACATACAGCCCAAAAGTTTTATTTATTATTATTATTTTTTCCTTTTTTTAAAGAGACGCCACGCGTCCTTGGAATAGTAACGGCGTCCTTCTTTTCTTTTCCTCGTTGCGTCCTTTTTGAAAAGGATGAAGAAAGAAGTAAAAAGGGTGGGAAAGAAATGGACGACGCCGACGGTTAGTCGCCCTCAGCTATTGGGGGAATCCCTTTGCCCTCAAGAAAAGAAAAGATGTTAAAGGTCCGCATATCGTTACGCTCTTTATGTTCGGTCGGCGTCGTTATACAAGACGACAAGAGGGGGAAAGGGGGTTTTTAAAAAGAAAGACGAAAAATCACGAGACAAACCCAGAAAACCTTAAGGGGTTGGCAGAGTGACCTATATGGAGACCTTTAAAAACGGTTTTTCATTATTTTTCGACACCCCAAAGGCTTCTTGCTCTTCTGATTTGGTTTAGAAAAAATATATTTTCTTTTCTTTTCTCACCCAAGGAGGAGGAGGTGGGCCGTCTGACGTCGTGAGGTGGATCATCCCCAATAAGCTTCGTCGAGACGTTGCGTAATTCTAACGGTCTAAACAAAAACAAAAAATCTAAAGGGCGTGAGGGGGAAAAAGGAAGAAGACCCCGCGACTCTGGATCGTCTCCTTTGCTAACAAATTAAGGCAGATGGATCTGTTTTTTTTTTTTTTTTTTTGCTGGATAATCCGACGTTCCACAGCGCAGCGAAGCCAAACAAGCATTTTTCTCAACATTTCTACTTGTTTTTGTTTTTTACAGAGCTTATATCCACGATATATTTAAGGCTCGTTCAAGCTAGGCTTGTCTGCAACAAGGAACTCGCATTTTTTTTTTAAACAAAGCAGTTATACAAAGCAACAACTAAAATCCCAGAAAAAAGGTGAGTGGATACACATATCCAAGATTTTCACGTGTAAATCAAAAATGATTTCGAAATATCTCAAAGAAATCGATAAACAAATTGAACGGACGATGTGTTTGCAAACCAAACGCAAAAAGGATGAGCTTTAAAGCCAACGAGGCAGAAAATGAAAAGAAAAATGGCGACGCTTAACTGAAGTTTTAGTTCAAAGATCAGAAGGCAGATGCTTGTTTATCTCTTTATCTGAGCTACTACCGGAGGACAGCGAGTTGCATCACCTGCGTTCAAGTCTGTGCTGCGGGGTAGTAGCAGGGGGAGGATGCTGCGTTTATTTGAACGTCGCCCCCGTCATCGGACAAAAGAAAAGAAACTAAAGGGATAAAGAAAGAAAGGTGGTCCAACGAAACATAATAGACGATTGCAGCAATTGAGAGAAAAAGGCAAAATATATATACACAAAAAAAAAGGTTCAAACTAACGATAGAGAAAAAGAGAGTCATAGTTAAGAGCGTCGTTTGCTAGTAGATGCTCCAGCGGCTGCTGCGCTTGTTGCGCAGAAGAGATGGACGTAACATCTGCCCTGAAAAACGGCGTCGGTGGTGCTCGCACAAAAGGTGCGTGGGTTGAGATAAGAATGAAAAAAAAAAAAGCTTCATCCTCCATCCGAATAATTTTTTATTTCATTTTATTTTTGTTATCCCTCCCCCTCCTCCCCCCTTGCTTCATTGGTACTTGCAGTAAATATAAGAGAGCCAGTGTATACAAGCGAGCGCGTGGCGCTAGATACCGTATGGGGGTTGCTATGGTGACAAAGAGAGACGGAGTGACGCCAACTTTGTCTAGCAGCTGCTCGTAGCGTCGGCCAGCGTCGCAAGCACCGAGAGGAGAAAACGTGGGGTAGGGTAGAAAAAGAAAAAAAAAAAAAGAAGAGGTTACATACTACTCCAACCCCCCCAATTCCTCCCCCTTCTCCCACGACATGGACATCTGCTCGCTTCTGGTCCTTGCAACACACAGAGACACACACACACACACACACGCTAAATTTCTACTGTGCGTTTATACAAAAGGGTGGGGGCTCTCCCTTCCGTATATGCGGAGGGTTGCTAAACAAGAGAGCTGCTCAAGAGAATAAAAGAAGGGAGTTTTTCGAATTCGTAAAAAAGGGGGGGGGGGTTGAAGAGCCCACACGAATAGACGCCGTTGGACGACGACGACGACGACAACCATCATGCAGTCCTTACGATATTTCTACCATCAAACTGTGTATACTTGGCCAAATGTATATAACGATACATGTAGCCAAGACAACATGCCCCATTGTTGTTTAAAAGGACGCCACCAGTTAACGCATTCAAATGAAAAAAAAAAAAAAGAAAAAGCCCGGCAAAAAATGAGAAAAAGATTTTTTGGGGGATCTTTACATCAATGCAATTCGATTGATTCTCAATACTGTGCCGATTCAATCGAGATGCATCAATAACAACAAAAAATGTAGACATTGATAGTATTGCAGTAGGTTTGTATCATCAATCAGACTTTTTGAAGAGGAGGATAGAGAACGTCACGTTTCCCTATTTTTGTGTACGCACATGCGTATTTTTTTTTTATTTTAGTGGTAAAAGTCGTAACGTCTTTTAAGAGAAGAGGGTGGAAATATAACGTACACTCTTGATGAAACGTATCGTCTAGATACTTGTTTACGTGGGGCGGATCTTGATTGTTATCTCAGATGTGCGTGGTCAGTCGCCATGGCAACCGACGTCACACGATGGTTTAATACAAACTGACGTACGTTCAAACGAGGGGGAAAAAAACAAAATTAAAGACCTTAAGAAGCTGATGGATGGTGGCCAAAACAACTGACGATCATCGTAAAAAAATAAATAAATAAAATAAGGGCAAAAAAGAATTTGGTTGATACACTACGGTAAGAGTTCAAGGATATCAACCAGCCGCTTTTTTAATAACCCATAAATCAATTCATTGTCTGTGTTGTTGTGTATGGCTCAATGTTCTGTGTACGACGCAAGGGGAACAATCAACCGGGTATAGGGTAGGACACAAAAAAAATAAAAATAAAAGGAGAAAAAGGCCATTTATTGAACAAGAAGCGATGGCGATCAGCCTCGTGCAGCTCGGCGGGAGTCTGAAAGCCATCATCTAAAGGTTCTACTTTGTTGTCGCGTAACAACTCCCGTTGCGAAAAAGACTCGGCCACTTTCCTCCCCACGCACTTTCATCTGTTCGCGACCCTGAATAGAACAACAAAAAAAGCCAACCACATCTCTCACCCCACACAGACTCCACTCTGCCACCTGTGGATCAAACACATTTTCTTCCGGCAGTTGTCGTTGGCCCCCCTTTCGTCGTTAAAGTTCCCTTTTCTCACACCCAAGTGCTAGGATATATGTTTCTTTCTCTATTCGTTTTGGCTCTAGTCGAGACATTGTCGTCAATCCAATAAAGGCTCTTATCATCAGATCTCTCGGTACTGGCTTTAATATAAATAAAAAAGAACGATACGTATCAAACACGTAGACAAACAGGCCAACACTAAAAAGGCTTCTCTCTTCAATATGATAGACATCCCAAGGCAATACAATATGAGAAACAATTCGAGACAGCAGATTGAGACAAATGGTGTTTTTTGGATGAAAACGAATGGCAGTCAAGATGAAATTCCCGAAAGAAAAAACAATCAACAAAATGGGACATCGGCCAAGAAAAGTACATAACCTGAAATTGCACTTGATGATTTTCAAGTTTTAGAGGCTTGAAGAAGAAAAAAAATATGTTTCAATCAAAATAAAAACAAAAGCAAACAGCAGTTGCACGTAGTGTCGTACGAGACACATCTGGATCGTACCAGTTTGATCTGATACCGTTTCCTAGTTGTCACATGCTTTGGCCACATTTTTGTTTAAAAAAATCGACCACACAAAAGGTTGATTCACCCAGACACGAAAAAACAAATGCGAAGTAAAATCCGAGTGAATCAGAAATTCAAATATTACACAACATGTGCCTAGGATTCTATAATTCTCATTGTACTTGACCAAACGCGTGATACTTTTAGTGTAAAATCTGAAATAAGCTCGAACGAATAAAAGAATAAAAACCAAAAAGCGATCGATTCCGATGTAAATGGTTCACTTTGCCACATAATGTGGACAAAAGAGACAAAAAATGAAAACCGACTTATTCGATTGAGAACTGGTTCGACAACTTGGGGTAATCGTGCAGAATCAAAGGAAAAAGGAGATATCAAAATGGGGCACTTACTTTTTGATCCGGACGCCATTTTGGATTGCAAACATGTCTCGAAGCAGTTTCACCATTTCTTTGCCGAATCACAGGAAAAGGCTTCGATGCATCTAGAGGTTTGATAATAATAAAAAAAAATAGTCAAATACTTCATACGACGGAGTACGACATAATGAAGTAAAAACATACAAAGTTTTTGCGATTCCATTGAACGCGATAACCTCGTGTCACCACAGCAGATTTCATGGACTAACAGTTTACGAAAAAAGTAACACTTGATAACAATTTTTTTTGCACAAATCAGTACATCATTGGATTTTATTGTCAATTTCAATTTCGCCAGAAAATGGCGAACACGTGGTTCTTCACTTGTGTCTAGAACAATGCGACTGCACTCATCATCACTTAGCTTACGCGACTGGCGCCAATTGTTTCACGGGTAAATCTCTTCATTTCTAGAAACCGCTGACGTCAAGTTTTCAAAAAGATGATTAAATAAAATTTGTGTGTGTGTAGAATTTATCATTATTTTCCGTTATTTTTAAGGAGTTTTTTTATGTCTTTACAAAGTTAAAAAAAAAAACTTGAGATTAATCCTTAGAAAATCCAAATCTCACTGTTCACATCCCCTTCTTTCGAATTAGATGGCGTCGCACTGCAACTTTGTGAGGTTTCGTGTTGACCAAAAGTTTCCTTTTTTTCCCTTGATTATTAATTTATATACATTTTTTTTTTCTGGCTCAGACTTCACATTAGGTACACTTTAGGCAATTAACTCATTGAAGACACCGTGTGAGAGGTGCTGAGAGAGAAATAAAGCCGAGCAAACTGTGAAACCGAATGTCATGCCGTTATTTGCCTTTACAACTCTCAAAAGAGCCAAAGTTTTTCCGGGCTTTTTTTTCCCAACGTCGTCAGAAAAGGAAGGTAAGATGTACTTTTAACAAAAAAAAAAAACAAAAAAAAGAACATGCCACACTGAAAGTTCTTGGCACTGACTGATAGCCTTGGCTAGAAATGTATAACGTTGATTATTGTGCAACGTTAAACGTATGTAATGCTAGACTGATGTAACGTCACGACCGTATAAGCTCCTGAATACTTGATGACTTTTTGTTTTTCCACAGAAACCGTCATCGCAACCCAACGTGAACATTCTCGTGACTTAGGCAGGCGATCAATGACTTTTCAGGATCGAATGTAATAGTTTATCCGGTGAATCGACCGGGACGTATTTTGCACATATTTTTCTGCGCTCTATTAGGACACGTCCAAGTAAAAGATGTTTGATTCGACGTAGTGTTGATGTGGTTAATTATAATGAACATTTAGAGGATTTTGTTCGTGATTCAAACGGAACTTGGGTGTATTTTCGTTTACCCTTTGCTTGCCAATGCCACCTATAGGCAGAAAATGTAAACAGGAGAAAGAAAAACCAAAGCAGACAACGCATAGTGTGTTGTGTAAGGGAAACACTGGATTCTTTTATTTTTATTATTTATAACTCATGTTTCCTTCTAAATTCGTTTTCAACTGAATTGGGAACTTTAATGCGTTCTATAAATGATTCACAGTAAAAGCCCCTTCTATCAAATTCTCCTTCCTTCTAAATAGACAAGAGCAGAGTACGAGGGTCTTCGATTGTCTGCTTGATTTTGCGCAAGAAAGTTACAGCTTCCCTGCCGTCAATCAGCCGGTGATCGTACGTCAAAGCAACGAACATCATGGGACGAATAACCACCTACGCCAAAATCAATTTACAAAAGTTTATGTTTATGATATTTCCCATTACCGAAGTTTCTTAAACGAATGCCCTAGTACCTGGCCGTTGCGTGCGACGGGTCGGTCAAATATTCCGTGCATTCCCAGAATAGCAGATTGGGGTGGGTTGATGATTGGCGTGCCAAACAGTGATCCGAAGACTCCACCGTTGGAGATTGTAAACGTTCCTCCATCCATATCTTCTACAGCTAACGCATTATTCTTTGCCTTTTCACCCAAAGCGGCGATAGCCTTTTCAATGTCGGCATAATTCATTGAATCTAGATTACGCAAAACAGGCACCACTAAACCCTTATGATAACAAATAAATAAATAAACAATATGTAAACAACCGTAATCACTTTCCAGACATTGCATTCAAATTACCTTTGGTGTGGCGACCGCGACTGATATGTCGATGTAATCACGATAGACAATTTCATTGCCGTCGATGACGGCATTGACAGTGGGTTGGTCAGCGAGAGCACAAGCGGCAGCTTTGACAAAGGCCGACATGAAACCCAACTTGATTTTGTGAACCTTGAGGAACGCATCGCCGTGTGTTTTTCTCAATTCCATGATGTTACTGTTTATACAAGAAAACACTTATTAGCTTGATCATGGAGATAAAGAGTAATGCACACCTTGAGACCCCTGCACACCTAAAGAATAACCACCCACCTCATATCGATTTCGTTAAATGTTGTCAACATGGCGTTTACATTTTGGGCTTCTTTCAGCCGCTGCGCGATTCGCAGTCGCATGCGATTCATCTTGACGCGCTGTTCGGTCCTCGTGCCAGTAATTTCTTTGCTATAATCCGCAGGAGGAAGCCTGGCTAGAGGAACTGCCTAGAAATGAACAGAGTCCATAGAAAGGGAAAACTGGTAAAGGAAATAGCAATTGTTTCGTACTTGAGATGTCTGCGAAACGTTAAGAGGAGCAGCAGCTCGGGGCTCGATGCTAGCGGCTGGGATAGACGAAACCGGGCTAGATGGAGGCGTCGGGCGTGGAGGAGGTGTCGTTGGGATAGCACCAGCAGTTGGTTGTGCGGCAGGGGCCGCCGCTGGAGGAACGGGAGCAACCTGGGGTTTTGGGGCAGCAGGTTCAGCGGCAGAAGCCGAAGTGGCTTTGGTAGCACCTCCTGCGATTAGAATCATTAGTAAAATACTACAGCCGACCACAATTCTCGTGATAATTACCTGCACTGATAACGAAAAGCTTAGAACCGGGTTGTACAGTTGCCCCATCGCTTACGCACAACTCAGTAATGACTCCGCTGCATGGAGCTTTAACTGGGATTGATGTCTTGTCAGTTTCTATGTGGCATACCTCTTCATCTTCCTGTACTGAATCACCAACAGCTAGGAAAAAGGAAAAACAAAGCTTCAATTGTTTGAACTTAAGGAGAAAGATCAACAGGTGTAGGTTTGTTCTAATACAAGTTTAAGCAAAACAACATGAATTGTTCACTGTAGCCTTACCAAGTAGTGAAGGTCAATTGGTTTTGCATTTAAATTATCTATTTCATGAATAATAAATGTATACCTTTGTCCCACCTGACATCACCCTCACTGATGGAGTCTGCAAATGGAGGCACCATAACAGTTTTTGCATCTTCTAAAGGTGAAGAAAAGAAAACCATTATTACTGTTATAAATGATTGATTTGGTTCAAACTCACGAAGGGTCAAAGAAGTTTTGAATCCTCGACTGAAAATAGTGACTGGGTTCCATTGACAGTTTGCCTCACTCCTCCACTGGTTGGAAATGTAGCTATGCTCTTGAATACCCAATTCACATGTTTCCTGAGCACAAAGATCATGAAAAAATACTTAAAAGAATTAAACAACTTAATACTATTTAGGACACCTAACCGGATGTAAATCGTCTGTATGTTTTAACTCACGCAGCTATAGCCACCAATTAGTTAAATACAAATTATTACCTGATGTTTGAAACAAGCCGAAACCCTGAAACTGCTACGAAATACTTTTGAAATTTGTTTCGAAGATCCCAAGAGGGCAGAGGATGTTAGACGAAGAGCAGCCATGTTTGTCCGGCTGAAACTGATGAAGGTTGCAATGTTCTCAAAATAGAAATGATCTGCAATGTAAAAAAATATATAATTTTTTTATGATTTCTTCTCTCAAAATGATAAAACTTTGTATTAACTACGTTTCTATGAGAAAATTTAAGAATTTCTTGAATTGGAATTTGGAGTAATATATTTACCGATGCAGAAAAACTGCAACGGCGGATTCAGAATCGTCTGTTAGTGTCGTAATCTGGATTCTGGAAGCTAAACCGGCGTAAACAAAAACAATGTTTCATGGTGTCATTGGGAAGACAAGATTTCTATCGCATATAAAATCATTCTCATCTGCGAAAAATGCCGTTCAAATGATTCAACAGACGGAGTCCGTCAAAATGACTGAAAAATGTGTCAAACGTCTAAAAGAACTGCACGAAAAATCACCAGAGAAAACACTGCGTATATCGGTCGAAGGAGGGGGATGTTCAGGATTTCAGTACTTGTTTAGTTTGGATACGGAAACAACCGAAGATGACTGGTTTCTATTTTATATATTATAACAAAGGTACTTTTTAAAAATACTATTTCTTTAATAGTGTTGTTGAAAAAGAAGGAGCCAAGATCCATGTCGACAAAGACTCCATGCAGTATCTTGAGGGAGCTACAGTTGATTTCCAGTCTGAATTGATAAGGTCTGCCTTCCGCATACTTAAGAACCCCAAAGCTGAGACTGGCTGTTCATGTGGTTCTTCATTTTCTCTGAAAATGTGATAAATGATATAGCCAAACCAAGTGTTTGTCAAATCGCTTTGTAATCAGTCGTACATATGTGGGTGAATGTAACAACAACCAATTGCAAAATAGAGACCCAATACAATCACCCTTGTTTATTTAGTCATGAGACCCAATTTCTTTGCTTCTAATTCATAGATCAATAATCGCCACATCTTGACAACAAATACCTCTGCCTCCTCATCAAGCACCTATCACAGAAATAACAAAATGTTTGATTAGGGAAATGACAATTAACCCTAAATTTAACTTACCATCTGAACATCATTGATGATATTTTGGGGTTGGCTTCCTATCAATACTTTGGAACAAATAAATTCAACTAAGGTAGGTTCGGGCTCCCCGATGTATTCCACGATCTTCTTATTCACCCAAGGCTTAATGCGTCGCTCCATTATAACCTAAATTTGAGTATCGAAAAATATTATGATCCTCGATCAAGTATGCACAATTGACTTTTTGTTACATTATCTACTAAGCTCCATTCCACAGGGTGAGCAAAGAGAGACGCTTTATCCGTAGGAATTTTCTCAATTAGACTCTTGATATTTTTTCTTTTTTCTTCCGTATTCTTAGGTTCTTTTTCTTTTTTAGCAAGTTCATCACCATAGTCTAACCAAAGCAATATTTTAGTAGAAAGAATTTGACGAATAGTTAAATTGCGTTACCAAGAGGTACAAGTTTCCGTTTTTTCTTGGTCGTGTCGGTATCATCTTCATCCGCATTGAATACGGCTTTGATCTCCAACTTCTTACGCTTATTAAATACTAAACTCGGTCCCTGAGACCCTAAGAAGAAAAACATATATATAGTTATAACTACCACCCATGATTATGAAAATCATAGCAGGTTTTGTACCTTGCTTACTGTCGCTTTCAGTTGGGACAGGACTCAAGGAATTCGTTGTTGACATGGAGTCCTCTTCCATGGCAATGACACTACTCGCGACACTAGAACTAATTGTTTTTGGTTCTGGTCCAGTTGGCGTGGAAGGAGCTGAGGAGACGGGCGTAGTGGAATTAACTTCCTTCATCAATGGGAAATCTTCCACGTCCGATGGTTGTGATGGTAAAGATACGTCCATGGGAGAGAAGGAACGGGGGGCATCGCTGACGGGAGGTGCTGGTACGAGTATCTGTGGCTTGTATTGCTGTTCTCTCTCGTAAAGAGCCTAAGAACGAGGAAAAGGATGCAACATTCATGTACAAACAAACAAACAAAAAAAAGGTAATTTTAACCAAGAACCATGTTACCTGCTTGAGAGTTGCCGTAGGATCCGAATGGCCTTCAGAGAAAATCTTCGTTTTGAGCTCTTCAAGTTCTTCTTTCTCCTTTTGACGGTCACGGGCATCTGATTCTATTTCCCTCTCCCGTTCGGCTCGTCTCCTCTCCATCTCACGACCTCTAAACAAATTTGAAAGACGGAAACCAAAAATTTAATTTTCACCAATAAAATGCAGACTGTTATGAAGCCAAACTCTTACTTGTAATATTTAGCGTCATCTCTTTCGTCGTCATAGTCTTCGAGGAACTGTTTGAGCCAAACAGCTTGTTTTTGCTGTTCTTCGACCCGTTCTTTTTCCTTAAGCTCGAGTTTGTCATAATCACGAAGTTTCTTCCGTTCTCGGCTCTCCCAGTGACGTAATCGTTCCTGTTGAATCAGCAAAGAAAAAATAATAAAATAAAATATCAACAAGGTAAACCACAGTACAAAAGAATAAGACATTACAAATCTGCCCAAGAACTTGGCATTATCACGAGAAATCCGTAAAGCAAAGGCCTGTTGAAATCCTGGCTTCTGCTTTACGGTCACGGCACACGAGCTCTCAAGATAAAGACAAGATAGCAAAGTAGAAAGGGCACGAGTGGATTGATTGAACTGGTGCGGTTTCTTCTATGTCTAAAAGTACTTGCGTGCGTAAAGAAATGCTGGATACTATACGAACTTTATAAACAGCAAAAAGGTTGCCTTAGTCATACCAAACTAATCCATTCGAATGAATGCTATCAAAGCTGAGATCAACGGATTTCAGCTCTTTTGCTTCTCTTAGCAACGCACAGGTCACGACACGCCGGGATCAATAATGCAGAGCAATCGGCTAAAAACTACTTGCATGGTTGCCAAAAGTAAGGTGAAATCTTTTACCTGATAAGCAACTTCTTTTTCTCGTGCCTTTTTCTCGGCTTTCTTCCTCTCCAGGGCTTCTTCTTCCTCCTCCTTTTCCCGTAAATAGTCCTTTTCGGTTCGTCGCGGTGGGCGAGCCTCTATTTCGGTTCTATCCCTAGATCTACTTCTTCGTGGCGGTGTGCTCGGCTGGGCTGGTGGGCCAGGTGGAGTGCGTGATCTGGGAGGCGGTGTTCGTGACCGCCGGTGGTTCTCATTCTCCTTTTCCCGTCTTCTGTCTCGCTCGCGATTCCTGTCTCGTTCCGACATTCTATCGCGGTCACGATCACCTCGATCACCACCCCCACGGTCCCGGCCACTGGGCCTATCTCGTTCTCTGTCCCTTTCTCGATCCCGCCGCTCGCGTTCACGCTCTTTTTCTTTCCTCTTTTTGCGTTCGGCTTCTTTTTCTTCATCCTGCTTTTTGGCAATTTCCCGAAACTTTCCTATTTCTCGGGTAATCAAATCTTTTTTTCCTTCTTCGATTTCGGTTTCGAATTTCTGTGAAATTGGAATTGAGCAGAAAAGGTAAAGGATCAGCTTGCATAACATAACAAAAAAAAAAAAAAAAAAACAACATCAACTAAACAAAAAGGGAAAATTTTACGTTCAAATCCACACTGTTGGCTTCCTCTTTTTTAGCCGCCCTTGCTTTCTCCTTGTCTTGTTCTCTTCTTTCTTTTTCTTCGGCTGCAATTAGATAATGAATTCAAGCTGGAAACAAAATTATCAATGAATGAAATTTATCACCTCTGGCTTGATTAGCTTGCATTTCCGACTCGTAGTCCTTAAGAGTCTGACCTATTCGTTCTTTTACCCATTTGTCTTGAACTCGTTGTTCTTGTGTAAGGAATTCGTCATCGCCACTACTCGTACCTCCACCGGCAGATTTTATTTTGTCGGCTATAAGCAAGGAACAAAGTCAATTAAACTTTATGCAATCGCATCGCAATTGACTTGCCTTTGCGGTTTCTTTATATATGGTACCTTTGTAAGTGTCCAGGATTAATTTCGTTTTGGCATCAACTTTTACTACTAGTTTCTTTTCACCGATTTCCAATTCATGTAGCAAGCGAATCGCTCTTAAAGCAGCATCTGGATTGCTAAATTCACAGAAGCCAAAGGCTAGAACAGAATTTTTTTACATTTAAATTTGAGTTTGTAGAGTAATTTATTTATTAAAATAATATGGAAGACTAGATTTTCCTTCACCTTGAAGAACACCAGATGCCCCTTGAACTCTTTTCCAACTCACGACAGCACCACAATGTTGAAGAATCTGCCTCATCATGTTATCAGGAGCACGATCAGTGATGTTCCCAACGAAGACGGTGACTGATGGACCAACACCTTCATTGGCTGGCCTCGGACCTCTAGAAATAACAGTGGGAGACTGCTGCATGGAACCAGGTGGCATTTGATTTTGTGTCCTCGGACCTTGAGACATCTGAGGCTGCTGCATCTGGGGTGGTTGCATCTGGGGCTGCATCTGTCCAGGCATCTGTCCAGGCATCTGTGAAGGATGTCCCATAGGAGGGTACCCCATCATCATACCTCCCTAATATGAAAAAGAAATACTTACTTTAGAGACAACAAAATACTGCCAAGAACTAGATTTACCGGTGGCATTCCAGCGGGCATCATGGGTCCTTAAGTGAAGAAGAAATGAGCATTAGAACAGTAAAAAAATCTAAGAATATTGACGAATATACTATTTTGAATGTAACCTGTCATGTACGGAGGTACCGGCATTGGGCCAGGCGTCATGGTGTTCATCCCGGTCATTCCGGGTGGACGAGGTGGGTAGGACATGCTAACTTTAATCCCAAAATAATGTCAAATGGGTAAACACCAGTGTAAAACAGCTAGGCTCAAGGAATTGTAGTATTCATGTAAAATGAAATTTAAGCGCTCCACCAGTAATTTTTTCTCACTAGGCTTCTCTAAAATAACAAAAAACAATTCAATTGCCGTCCCTTAATATTTCAATGCTCGAAAAGAAATTTTTTTTTGCTCTCGCTTGGAATACGGGCAGAAATCAAAGCCCCTTCTCTCTCTCCTCTCTCTCTCTCTCTATCTCTCTCCCTCTCTTTCTCTCTCTTTCTTCCCACAGTCAGCATAGGCGCATTAATTCCGTGAACGCTGCCGGGCACGGCCGGCGTACTCGAACTGTTGACGAGGTTTTCATTCTAAAAGTTTTCGTCTCCTAACTTTTAAATTATGAATCTTGGAGTGGTTCCATGTTGCGAATGCCAAATTAAAGAGACGATCAAATCAAAGTTTTGATTTTGTCTTCAGGCTTCCAGGAATCGTAGTTCGTCATTCACCAATAGCCAATCCTCTGAGCAGATTCCATCAAGTACAGTATTGATAACAAACCGGTGATGGGTAAACAGCAATCTAATTCCAACTTGAATCACGGCCAAAATACTCAATGATTTTCTAGTGACACATAAATTCACGAATTTTCGGATCCCCTCAAAATATAGCCGTCAGGAAAAGTAGATTCGCATACACAGAAACTCGGTTTAAAAAAATAAAAAAGAAACAAAACGAATTGAAAGAAGGCTACTTACGACGCAAGCGCTCTGCATTTTCGCCCTCTTTTTGGCCTTTTCTCCCTCTTTCTCTGCCCCTCGTGTTGTTTGTTGCGTGGCCGTGCCGCAGCTCCCGGGTGGAATCCACACGAGACGTCGGCTGGGTGGTTTCAAAAGCAGCAGATTCTCCGTCCTTCGTCGGGGAGGTGTGGACGGGGGGTGGTGGAATAGGGTGGTGCGTGACGAAGGTAGTAGTATAGTAGTAGTAGGCTGGCTGGGTTTTTGGTTGTACGTCTAAGAGAGAACAACTAGAGTGGCAGCCAGAGCTAGAACGGTCGGGCCACAGTTAGCCACGGAAGCGGCACAGAGTAGACGACAAAAGTTACACGCTCACGGCCACCAGCAAAAATAGAGGCTTCGTCTGACGAACAGAAAAAATCAAATACATAAATTTTTTTTTTTCTTGATCGAATTCGAAGCCACGATATATTTGATAAAAAGTGAAGGAAACGGAAGAGCTCTAAACGGATGTGCCTATGCAATATCGTGTGCGTCAGCGTGCGTGAAAGTTTGCAGAAGTGATAACATTCGAAACGCTTCTTTAGCTTTACCTCTTTTTTCGTTTATTTTCATTTTTCGTTATTTATTTATTTTAGTTGTGTGTGTGTGTGTTTTGGTTGTGTGTGATCGAAAGCCATCGACCGTTGTGCAGACTGAACCCTTGCAAGGTGCAAGTATTTTCTGCGTTGTCCAGTGCGGAAGAATTTTGTACCGCAACAAGCATGACGTTGCAACGGCTGTTCATCGTCACGCGGTCACCGCGACGTCATTGCATGTACAAATCGTAATGAGCAGTAAAATCATTGGATGCAAAGTGTCCAGTGACTATATAGCGCTTATTATCGATTATCCAATTGGCAGTTCAGCGGCCAAGAGTGAACTGGAAACTTTCATTTCCACCCTGCCACTCAGTGCAGTGAACCAAAAGCAATCCTACTACACCCACCTCCTCCCACCTCGACGTCGCCCTTCTTCCCAGTGTCTTGGCTTTGTAATCTTGTTTACTCGATGACTGTATCCGCTCGCTCGTGGCTGGCGCTTCGGGCATTAAACACACGCCTAGACCAACCAGCTGCTGATATGTAACGACAACTAGTCAAACCAAACAGCCGCAACAAACAAATAGATTTTGATCAAATTACCGCAACAACCCACAAAGAAAAGACATTGAAAAGCTTTGCGGTTATAGACGTTTGAAATTCAGAAGAAAACAAAATTGAATATGGCAGATGGCTGAAAAACCATAATCGATATTTATCGAGTGACCCAAAAAACAAATCAAATAATTTACTCCGGGCGCATACGCGTTTGTCTGTTGACGAAAGGGAGGGAAAGGTCAGCCCGTTGTCCTGACGGTCTTGCAGCCTTTCCCTGTGCACCGGATGTCATAAGGAAACATTAAAGCCAAAAAAAAAAAAAAAAGGGAAGCCATCACATCTGGCGGGATCTGGAGTTGTTGTCTTTTGTTGTGTGTGTGTGTGTGGCTGTTGTTTGGTGAAAGAACAACGGAAAACAGAAGAAAGAATTATCAGCTTCAATCATGTCCGGCCGAGAAGAAGGTGTCGGCTAATGGACGAAGAAAATTTGGATTCGGTGCTGTTCGGCGTTTTTCTGAATAATATTTAATAATAATTTTTGAATCCCTTTCCGGATTCCTACTTGACGTATCCGGTGAGCTATCTTTGGTGTGGGCGAGTGTGCGTTGCCTTTTGTGCGTGTCGAAAAAGAAAAGTTTGCCACCGGATATTGGCTGCGGAGGGAACCGTCACGGCCTCATCGGCCAAGTTTCTAGACCTGGACCGAACTAAACCTTATCCATAATGGAGTGTTGATACTTGCGCCCATTGCAAGACCTACTTTGGCTGCAAACTTTGCGTAGCGCTAACGTCTTTCAATTCTTTTTCTGGTGCTATCCTGAATCATTGACAAGGCGACTGGTGCAATCAACGACTTGGATTTTCGTATTACCCCATTTTTTTTGTTTATTTTGCCCTTGGTGAGCACACCCACCATGGTGGCATTTTGCTGATCGGGGCGGCCAGTGTAACCACCAAAATTTCGAAAATTAACAGTATCAAGGTAGTGATGCCGGGAGGAAGGCGGGGCCTCGTGGCCCCGCAAAACACCTTCTTGGAGAACATCATCCGCCGTTGCAGTCAACAACGTGAGTACATCTGAACACAATTTAGAGCTAAGATAGGCCTTAGTCACTAATCGATGAACTCAGTAACATTTCCCTTGATGGTTGGA